>NC_035434.2:74084122-74413248 GCF_002127325.2 Helianthus annuus | reverse complement strand
TCTCTGACGGCTTCTAGCTGTCTGAAGGTTATCACGAACTTTCTTTACCTTCTCTGTTGTCTCTAAAATGAGGGCAGGTCCAGTAAGCTGAGCCTCGCCAATCTCATTCCAGCAGACGGGTGAACGACATTTTCGACCATAGAGAGCCTCGAAAGGAGCCATGTTGATGCTGGAGTGATAACTGTTGTTGTAGGAGAATTCAATCAATGGAAGATGTGAATCCCAACTACCATCAAAGTCGATCACACAAGCTCTAAGCATATCCTCCAGTGTCTGGATTGTTCTTTCAGATTGACCATCCGTTTGAGGATGATAAGCTGTGCTCAGATTAAGTTGAGACCCCATAGCAGATTGCATGGTTCTCCAAAAGTGAGAAGTGAAACGAGCATCTCTGTCAGAAATGATGCTCAAAGGAACACCATGTCTAGCTACAATTTCATCCACGTAGATTTGAGCAAGTTTGTCAGCCGAAAAATCCTCACGGATTGGCAAGAAATGCGCTGATTTGGTAAGACGATCCACGACTACCCAGATGGCATCGTGACCTTTCTTTGTGCACGGAAGTTTAGTAATGAGATCCATAGTAATGTTTTCCCATTTCCAAACTGGGATCTCCGGTTGCTCTAATAATCCGGAAGGACGCTGATGTTCAGCCTTAACCTTGAGACAAGTAAGGCATTTGGATACGTATAAGGCAATGTCTTTCTTCATACCAGGCCACCAATACTGAATACGAAGATCCTTATACATCTTATCTGAGCCAGGATGAATGGAATAACGAGACTTATGGGCTTCATCCATAAGCAAGGTACGGAGATTATCTTGGCTTGGGACCCACAAACGGTCCATGAAATAATACGATCCATTGTCTTTCAATTCAAGAGCAGGTGTTATGTGATAAGGAAATTCCTTATCCATCAAACCTTGTGAAATACAAGATTGTTGAGCCTGAGAAATACGGGCTTGGATATCGGTTTGAATAACAGATTGGACACGTACACAATGAAGCTTAGTACGTTCCTTGCGACTTAATGCATCGGCTACGACATTCGCCTTACCAGGATGGTAGTGAATCTCGCAGTCGTAGTTGTTTAGAAGTTCAACCCAACGTCTTTGTCTCATGTTGAGTTCTTTCTGGTTGAAGATATGTTGAAGACTTTTGTGGTCTGTGAAAACCACACATTTTGTGCCGTACAAATAGTGTCTCCAGATTTTGAGAGCGAAGACAACTGCATGCAACTCAAGATCATGAGTGGTGTAGTTCTTCTCATGTATCTTCAACTGCCTTGATGCGTATGCTATGACTTTGTTTCTTTGCATTAGGACGCAGCCAAGTCCTAATTTAGATGCGTCGCAATAAACGACGAAATCATCGTTGCCCTCAGGCAATGTTAGGACAGGCGCGTCGCAAAGCTTTTGTTTCAAAGTCTGAAACGCTTCCTCTTGTTTGACTCCCCAATCAAATGGCTTGTTCTTCTGAGTTAGAGCAGTTAGAGGAACTGCAATCTTCGAGAAATTTTCTATGAAGCGGCGGTAATAACCCGCTAGACCAAGAAAAGAACGAACTTCAGTAGGGGTAGTAGGTGTATCCCAATCCTTAATCGCGCTGATCTTGGAGGGATCTACATGAATACCTTGTTCGTTGACAATATGTCCTAAGAATTGAACCTCTTTAAGCCAGAATTCACACTTGGAGAATTTGGCGAAAAGTTGTTCTTTCTTTAGGAGTTCCAAAGTAAGACGAAGATGTTGCTCATGATCAGCTCGCGTCTTAGAATATATCAAAATGTCGTCAATGAAAACGATGATGAACTTATCTAAATAAGGCTTGCAGACCCTATTCATTAAGTCCATGAAAACAGCAGGAGCATTAGTCAAACCGAATGGCATGACTGTGAACTCATAATGTCCATAACGAGTACAGAACGCTGTCTTTGGAATATCTTCTTCATGTACACGAAGCTGATGATATCCAGATCGTAGATCAATCTTTGAAAAGTAAGATGCGCCTTGTAATTGATCGAAGAGATCATCAATGCGAGGTAGGGGATATCGATTTTTGATGGTAAGCTTGTTAAGCTCACGATAATCGATACACATCCTAAAAGATCCATCCTTCTTCTTTACAAAGAGAACGGGAGCACCCCAGGGTGAAAAGCTAGGACGGATAAAACCTTTGTCGGAGAGTTCCTGCAGCTGTTTAGACAACTCTTGCATCTCGGACGGTGCAAGACGATATGGAGCTCTGGCAACGGGATTTGCACCAGGTACGAGATTAATACGGAACTCGACTTGGCGTGCTGGAGGTAGACCAGGTAAGTCTTCAGGGAATACTTCGGAATAATCCCGAACGACAGGAATATCTGAAATAGACTTACCCTTGCCCTTATCTGCTGTAACATGTGCTAAGAAAGCCACATAGTGCTTTCGCAGATACTTCCGTGCTTTAAAACAAGACATGAGTTTGAGACCACCGGCAGGCTTCTCACCACGAACTTGTAGGATCTCGCCTGTCGACAACGGTATACGAACAATCTTCTCAGAACAAACTATCTCTGCGCGATGCTTGGATAACCAATCCATTCCCACAATAACGTCGAAGCTTCCAAGTTGCATTGGCGTGAGGTCAATAGGAAAAATATGGTCGTTAAGGTTCAACTGGCAGTTGCGTAGAACAGAATTAAGAACAATGGGTTCACCACTGGCAACCTCTACTGTCAAAGGTTTACCTAGTTTCGTTCTAGACACGCGAAGCATTGTCTCAAAAGACAATGACACAAAGCTCTTGTCGGCACCCGAATCAAAAAGAACAGATGCTGGCTGATTATTAATAAAGAACGTACCGTTCACCACCTCGTTGTCTGCTTGTGCTTCTTGTGCATTCATGTTAAAGACTCGACCTCGAGCCGGTGCCGGATTCTGGTTTGCATTCTGGTTCTGGTTGACTAGTCTTGGACATCGATTTCTGTAGTGGGTCAGATCCCCACAATTATAACATGCACCTGGTGGGTAGTTTGGTCGTGCAGCCTGACCCTGTTGCTGAGCAACCTGTTGTGCAGGGTTCTGGACTGCGTGATTCTGAGCAAACCGACAAACATCAGCAAGATGACCCGATTTCCCACAGTTAGTACAGAAACGGCACTGATATTGTGGCTGGTGGTGACTGTTGCATCGATTGCACAAAGGTGCACTTCCTGAGTAGGGTTTCTTCGCTGGAGGCTGGTTGGGAGCTGCTTGGTTAGCTTGGGCAGTGACAACAAAATTTTGGGAAGCCTTACGCTTCCTTGACCCCCTTGAGGAACCAGAGTCCTTTCCCTTCTTGTTTTGACCTTTCTTGCTATCTTCCTTGTCAGCCGACTGTTTCTTGCCCTTGTCGCACTTCCTGTGTAGTTTATTCTTTCGGATCTGCGAGTCAGTCAACGTCGCCGATAACTCGATTGCCTGACGGAGTGTGGTAGGGTTGCTACCAGTAAGAATATCTTGTACTGAGTCAGGTAGGCCGTCGATGTATCTTTCGATGGCCTTATCGAGTGGGGTAACCATAGTCGGGCAAAGAAGACTCAACTCTTCAAACCTATCAGTGTAAGCCCTGTGCTCACCACTATCTTGCCTCAAAACATCAAATTCCTTCTCCAACGCTCGTTGTTCATGACGAGGACAAAACTCCCTCATCATAAGAGCTCTCAGTTGAGCCCATGTTTGAGCTAGAGCAACTTCTGCACCTTGATCTCTCATAACCCCATTCCACCATGTTAGAGCCCTCTTCTGAAACACGCTTGAAGAAAACTCGACCTTGCGATTATCCGGACACTGCACGTGGCGAAAAGTGTTCTCGATGCTCTCGAACCACTGAAGAATCCCAGTTGCTCCCTCAGAACCACTAAACTTGAGTGGCTTAGCCGAGTTAAAATCCTTGTATTTGCATGTACCATTGTTGTTGTTGGCCTGGTTCCATTGAGCAAAGAGATTCGGAAATTGAGCAGCCATCTGCTGCGCAATAATCTCCGCCAGCTCGGCAGTAGCTATCTGGTTGTCGCGTCGAGGAGGCATTCTAGAAGAGAAAAACATGAAATGAAACGAGTGAGATGACTGGATGAAGAGAATGAGATGAAGCAAAAGCAATCAAAAGCAAAGATGGCGGTTATGCATCGCAAAGCAAATAAGCGACGTGAAATGTCTAGTCAAAGTGAATGGGTCAGAATTAGTGTATCGCGAAGACATGCTCGCCTATAAGTGAACACTCACCCCAAGAGTTCCCAGGTAAGAGTGACTGGTCCGATTATGTGGATTTGTACGAACACTCTAGCCTTAGACAGAAAACTCAGGGTACAGGCATTCACCCTTCCAGTTCGCACGTGTTCACACTATTTACCCAAAACTTTGACGGGATTTTTGAAATCCAAAGAGGTTCAAAACCATATAACAGAGGGTTCAAAACCTTATAATAGAGGGTTCAAAACCTTATAATAGAAGGTTCAAAACCTAGTAATCAATCCTCCTAGAACAGATGATTAGTTTTCAAAGCGGATTCGGAACCGAAGTTCCCGTGGTGGTTATCACCTAAGGATAGGTGATGTGCATGTTTTAAACTCTAAACACAAGATAACTTGTGTTAGTGTCCTAAAGTTATAGTCTAGGTCAAAGCATTACTAATAACCTAATTCCCTATAACCAATGGCTCTGATACCAACTCTTCTGTCACACCCCGGCCGCGTATAACATGCAACCGCGGCGGAAACGCCGGGGAGTGTCGTGGACAGAATTAATTGTTATACAACCATGGCATACAAGTTGTATTTTATTTATAAACAAAGGTGTTACATTGTCTTGGAAATAGAGTACGGAAATCAAAACATAATTAAGCTAGTTCAAACTTCATTTTTAGGCTCTAAGGCACAGGTCCGCCCTAGAATCATGATCATCGTCCTATAGAATAGCTCCTGAAAACACATGTGAAAGTAGGTACGTCAGCATAAAAATGCCTGTGAGATACATAGGTTTTGTGAAAATGGGATTCATGACTTGAGTTTTAAAGAATGTTTAATAACAGTCAGTCATGAACCTTGTAATTTGTTTTGCTTTGTAAATCATTTGAAAAACGATAACATCAAACGATATGTATAGATAAGTGCAAGGTTAAACGAATAACCAAGTAAAATGAGTTGAATAAGATAAGTTATTTGTGAAAATAATGTCTTGTGAAGAATATGTTACTTATGTAAAGTGTAATGTGTCTAAACTGAAATGACTTAGATAACGCCACGATATGTAATATTATACAAACATTTATATATAGGAAGTACCAGCGGCGTATCCACCATGTTTGTATCATATTACATACGCCCCGTTACTTGAATCATTTACCCAAACCAATCCACCATGTAAATTGTTCATGTGTAAACCAAATGTCAAGTGTTATTGTAATCCATGTCAAGTGTTTATGCTCAAGTGTAAACCACCAAATGTATATGTCAATGTCGACGTGTTTATGTTCAATGTAAATCGTGTAATGTGTAATCCCAAAATGTATCATGTATGGTAAGCGAAATGTATCAACTTAAACCATATGCACAAAACAAGTCGTTGAAGTAAAACGTGGTTTAAATCAGCGTTATGTTCTGCAGGAAATGCATGCTCTATTGATATTAACATTTATGTGGTATTGTAAACTATGCATACATCCAAGCCTTGAGACTGCGGCGATAAACCCTTAAACAGATTAAAGGTTTATCTAAGTTATGTATATCGAATTCGGTCATTCCTTCCAGTCCTATCAAACCCAGGACTTCAGGAATGGGAGTTGTCAATTCCTATGGTACCACTACCTACTAACGAACGGCGTAGCTAGTGTTAATGAATGTATTGTCCCATGTTAAACAAACCAAATGTCATAACAAAATGGAGGCATGTGCCCATATGCTGAGTAAACATATGCAGCAGAAATGTTTATGTAAATCAATGTGTCCATATGCTGAGTAAACATATGCAACAGAAATGTTCATGTAAATCAATGTGTCCATATGCTGAGTAAACATATGCAACAGAAATGTTCATGTAAATCAATGTGTCCATATGCTGAGTAAACATATGCAACAGAAATGTTTATGTAAACCAATGTGTCCATATGCTGAGTAAACATATGCAACAGAAATGTTTATATAAATCAATGTGTCCATATGCTGAGTAAACATATGCAACAGAAATGTTCATGTAAATCAATGTGTCCATATGCTGAGTAAACATATGCAACAGAAATGTTCATGTAAATCAATGTGTCCATATGCTGAGTAAGCATATGCAACAGAAATGTTTATGTAAACCAATGTGTCCATATGCTGAGTAAACATATGCAACAGAAATGTTTTTGTAAATCAATGTGTCCATATGCTGAGTAAACATATGCAACAGAAAATGTACTGTAAATCAATGTACTAAGTACGCACACAATGGGCATACTTAGCATGAAATGTAATGAAATCATGTACTATAATGTACTAACAACATAGCATGCATATGATGTGAAAACATGGAAAGCATGAATGTAACAGATAGGCACATGTGTTTCACCCCAAAACAGTTTGGAAACAGTAAAAGATGGGGTTCTATGTACTCACCTGAGATTGCTTTGAGTTCCTTGTATAATAACCAGATAATGCTAAAGATCACGGAATATCAACGGCACCTAATAGGTAGCTTATGTTAATATACCGGACCCAATCGGAAGGATCGGACAGTACGCGGGTTCGAAAACCAAACGAGTATGGAGACTCGTGTAATATGGTTTAACAAAGCCTACATACTAAAATGAAACTTAACCTAAGTGCTTACGGTCCATCACGACCCGTTTAGGTAGCTTATGCCACCTTACGCGTCGTTCGCGCAGAACGCGTCTGGAACGCCTAACATCGTGACCACAAGGTATAACCTCGGAAGGTTATAGCTATGGTTACCTAATGTGTTTGGTCAGGTCCTAATGACCGACAAAATGGGTCGGGTTCGAAAGCATAAGCGATGGTTTAGATCGCTTACCTTACGACCCTATATAAGCACTAAACTAAAAGTGACGAGCTAAGCATGTTAGAACATGCTTAACTTAGTTTAGAAAACAGGTTTGACATCAAAACAAACGGCTTTGATGCTCACGAGTAGTTTGGTTACAAAATATGCAAGAATGCACATTTTGGCCGAAACTACGACTCGTCACTAAGCCTAGATAACGGGGTAATCAGTAGGTATGGTCACTATGGACCATGACCATCGTGATCACGCTCACGTTATGAAGTTCCATGAACTTCGCATCGACCATAAGCTGGTCAATGCAGAAAGTCAACTAAACGTTGACTTTCGGACTCGAAAAGCGAATAAAAGAGCGAAAGAAGACTTACGGAGGGTCCCCGAGTGCAAATCAAGATCAAACAGCTCAGGTATGAAACAATGGTTTCAACTTAGAGCTTTAGGATCTGATTTTGTGAATTTTACACTAAAGGGGGGGGGGGGTATTTATAGGAAAAGTGGAACCGTTAGGATCGTTTTATCGAATATTGTGCCTTGATCTCGTGCGTACATGTGTCCAGTGGATAAGTTCAGTGAACTTGACTCTTGGCTCTTCATTGGGTGAAAAGGCATCGCCCTTTGATCGATCGAAAGGCCAGATTCTGCATTAAATGCAAAATCTTTCTGTCAGACATCCCCACGCGGCCCGCCTCATATTTGGGCAAAACTCACGCGGGCCGCCTGGCCCTCTCTGATCTGCACCACTTGCAGAATTTACACATTTGGTCCCTGTTGCGTGTTTAAGCTATTTCCAGCCCTTCTAAGACCTGTAAAGCCATCTTTAAGGCCCTAAAATGATGCCTAAACATTGGGGACATGAAACATGCCCAAAAATATGTCGGATGTCGGTTCGTTTGGCCGTACGATCGCGATGTTCGCTTAATTACGACGGAATGCGCATAAGCGTGAAAGACGATCCAAATGACGCGACGAATGGATTTTTCTTATGCCAAACACTAAGGAATAATATAAGGATGCTTACATAAATTTTTGGATGTCCGGATGTATTCAGAACGTAAGTTATGCGCAAAAGTGCAAACTTGTGCACTTTTTGACACTTTTAGTCCCTGAATGACCCAAAAGTTTATTTTAGCATACCAAACCCCTCAAAGCCTATTTCTAAGCTATGCAAAGGATATTTATGGTATGTTTAACTTATGGACATGTTCCGGAATGTTCGTTACAGTTCAAATTGGCATACTTTTACAGTTTGTCAAGTTTAGTCCCTGTAAGCGAATTAACTTGTTTTTGCTATACCAAAGCCTTCAAAACTTATTTCTAAGTTATGTAAAGGTTATTTAAGGTATGTTGAGTATATGTTGATGTTCCGGAGTATTTTTCGCATTAAACTGAGTACGTTTACGCACCAGTTTGCGTATAATGCTCCAGAAAGCGATGTAGAGTTTGAAATTGAACGAAAGTCAAAACATGAAAAATGTAAAACAAAATCAAACAATCATTGGGATAAAATAACATTGTTTTATTGATAATTGAACTGTTCACAATGATTACAAGCACAAATGTTACAAAAACAATGCACTTTACATAATAACATGAACTTGGTTTTTAGTAAAAACGCATAGTAACTCAGTGGGGTGTTTAGTGGGTTTAGTTACCCTCCAAAGTGTGTTTATTTTTGTTAAAATCTTACTCTCGAGGTTTTTAGATGTTCACAACTAGTGAACTTATTTTACAAAAATATCTATTTACAATATTTTCATGTTTCACTAGCATCCATATACTTAGTTTATTTCAAAGATGGTGTAAGTATATGTAAGAATCATACTTTTTCAAAAACCGCCTTTTAAACTTGGTTTTCTAAAATAACTCATACACAAGTCTTGAGTTTACAAGTTTACTAGTCCACTAGGTTTATTATTTTCTAAGAAAATCACTTTTATTCCCAAGTTCATGCTCTAACAAGAAGATGATTATTTTATGTACACATAATCACCTCTAACTTGTCAAGTCATGTTTTTAATCATAACTTAACAAGCTTCATATGATGATTAAACATCATATTGCTAGTAATCACCAAATAAACATCAAGTAATCATCAATGTTAATACACGGAATGTCTGTTGACTTCGTCTACATCAAGTCTTAGGTCAATTTGGGTCAACATAGGGTTTAGAATGTCGAAATCATGAAAAATGTTGACAGGTTCGCTTATGTGACCATGTTAGGTCAGGTTCGCTCCTAGGTACATAACCGATTCGCTTTTAAGGCATCAGTATGGTTCGCTTGTGTGGTAAGTGGGCTGGTTCGCTTTTGTGGCAGTTCACATAAGCGAACCACACACACTATATATAGCCTGATGTTGTGTTTTCATTTGTAACGTCATTGCTTGTGGAACGATACGCTGTCAAATTGTAATCAGAAAGCAATAAAGAAGAAGAAATTAGAAAGAACTAGCTGTTGTAACTTCATATATTCTGATTCCGCCTTTATATATGATGATGAACTGTCTCGGCTGACTTTTCGGGGTCAAACAACGGTCCAACAAGTGGTATCAGAGCTCAGGACGAGGAGTTCATACTACTACAGCTTAGATCTACAAAAATCTCTGATTTCTACTCTCTTTCTTGCATACTTTTTCGATTTGAAGTGGTTCCTACAGTTCGAATTGTCTGATTTTTTAGTATTACATGCGAAACATACAGTTAACAAACCCTAGAAAGTTTTAGGTTAAAACACGGCTTAGAAATGGTTAAAACAGGGTAAAATCAGAGGTCCGCTTTTACGAATATTAACAGATCCCCTCGAAATCATTCAAACAGATTCGCTCGAACGGACATAATTAGGTCCGCTCGAACGAATATCACTTGATTAGCTCAACAGATTCGCTCTTACGAACACTTTCTGGTTCGCTTTTACGAACAGTTGAGATCCGCTTATAAGACATTATCAGATCCGCTTATAAGACATTGTCTGGTCCGCTGATAAGACATCTTCTGGTTCACTTATTAGTCAGTTTTTGGTTCGCTCGAAAGACATTGTCTGTTTCGCTTTTAGTGACAGTATAGGTTCGCTTATCTGGATTTAGCTTATTCGGACACTGATAGTTTCTTTTGAGAAAACTTGTTTGATTGCACAAAATTTGGCGAAAATGTTTGATGAACAAGAAAACAAGAATCTTGAAAATCTGAATAACTGGAAAAAGGAAGCTTGGAATGAAACGAGATATGATAAAGAGGTTTATATAAAAAGATACGAAAATTTCTTGTGTATGAAGGATGAATCGATGGAGATGTTGAAAGAAAGGTTTTGGGAATTAATCATCAAGTTAGAAAAACATAAGATATATCATTCAACGGATGAAAGAATTTTAAAATTTGTTGATGCTTTACCTTTGGAATGGGATAACTTCGTGAATGGACTGAAACGGGATTCTAGGTTATTACGTTTTGATTTGAGAAGTTTCATCAATACAATAACAAATCATCAGTTTCATGAAAATGCAGATAAAAGGAAGTTATTGGATGAAATAAAAGAAGAATCAGGAAAGATAGATTTGAATGTAATCATTGAAATAAGAAAACGAATCGATGTGTGTCTTGCAGCAAAGAATAATATGAGATACGATATTAAGAGGGGTTGTTATATTGATGAAAGTTCGAATCCTCTTGATTTTGTTAAATTTTTTTGTGCAGGTACATACAAGATGGAAACAAAGAAAGAAGCTGATGATGCAAAGATGAATGGAAATTGCTCGAAATGCGAAAAATCAGAATCAGACAATGTCAAACTTCTGAAGGATGTAGAGAGTTTGACATTGGAAAACAAAAATTTGAAGATCGAGAAGAAAGCTGATGAAGAACAGATTCTGGGTTTGCGTTTAAACTGCGAAAAATTGAGATCTGATAATGACAAACTTTCAAAGATTGTTGAGAGTTTATCATCAGAAAACAAAATTTTGAAAGAAAATGAAAAAGATTTTGAAAGCAAAAGAAAATCTTCAGAAAATGAAGATTTCTGGGTAAAATTGGAAAATAAAAATCTGAAAGAAAATGAAACAAGATTTCAAGAACAGTTAAAAGTCTTGAAAAATGAAAAATCTGTTCATGAAAATCTTAAAATTGAAAATGAAAAATCAATCAAGTCTCATCTTGAAAGAATATCTCAGCTTGAAAATAAAGCTGAGAATTTAAGAATCAAGATTGAGGAACTTGAAAAGAAGTTGAAAGGTTTTGTGACTTCATCAGACAGGTTGAATTTTTCTTGTCCAAAACCAATCAACTCTGTTCCAATAAGTGACAAGGTCACAAATTTTGACAAGGTCAAAATTGAAGATAGTGATGACAAATCTGATGATGAAAACGTAAAAGAAGAAAAAAGAAAAACATTTTTGAAATTAAATGAAATGTTTAAAAATACTGTTTTACATTCTACTGAGAAAGGTGAATGCTCAACGCAAAAACCTGTAAAGAAGAGTGTGGAACAGAAACAAAAAGATAAAAAATCGAAAAATTTTCAAAAAGAAAATAAAAGCTCATCAGATCAATCATCCAATCAAAATAAAAAATCACAAAAATTTAAAAATGAAAACTTACAAAATGTTGGTAATAAGTGGTGCAGGTTTGACCACAGTGCTTCAAAGCCAAATCCAACATTGAGGAGGAGTGCAGATTACCACAAAGCCAGACAGTGTTATGATCTGAGCGTTTGGGGTGAAGGTGGTACATGGTATGATAACAGGGTGTGTTACAACTGTGGTTATCAAGGACACATCGCTGTTAACTGCCAAAGATGGAATTATGAGACGAGAAGATGTTTTAATTGTCAAATCAGAGGCCACATTGCTAGAGATTGCCCAAAGAGATCGATGGGAAGATCGAGAGTTGAATCTCAAAGAATGGCAAAGAAACCAGTCAGTGTCGAGCCCAAAGGACAGAAAGTTCAAGAACCAAAAGTTCAAGAACAGAAAGTTCAAGAAAAGAAAGTAAAGCTTTCACAAGGGCAAAAAGACAGACTGCGAAAGAAGAGGAAGAAGGCCAGAGAATATCTGGAGAAATTTTGTCCTTGGGTTATTCAGTTGGTAGGAATAAGAGTACTGATGAATCGCTTCACTCGATTGCAAAGTCAAGCAAGCCGAGTTCGTCGGATGCAAATCTGAGGACAAAAGTGGAGATAAAAAAGAAACATGTCGGCGATGAATCTGACAGGTCAAAGTCAGACAAGCCACACTTAGGCAATGATTCTGGTTCGTCAAAACCAGAAGAGCCAGTTGTTGAGGTAAAAACTGTCAAACCCAAGGCTGGTCAGGCTTGGGTGGATCTTTTCAAATGAAAAATCCTGACTTGCCGGAGTTCCCAGGTTGGTAAGTGTGGAACAGGTATCGGCATCTTTCTTGAGAAATTCACAGGTTGGTAACTGTGATATTTCGAATTACAAAAGACTAATCAAGAACATTAAGTTGTACTTGATTTCTCTTTCCGACAAGTGATTAAAGGAAAATAATGTGATGAAAGAACCCCGAATTTGTGAAATGACACACAAAACTAATTTTCCAGATAAACCATTTTGATTAAAACAAACTTAAGTGTTTTGAAATCTAAATGGGAAAATAGTTTGTTGTCAGGGGGAGTTCTGATTGTTTATGCCAAATGAATGGCGAATTGAAGTGATTCGATATCAGTTTGTCATTTTATTTGTACAGTTTTCAAATTTTCCTTGAAAACCAAAATTGAAACATATTTTGATTTTAGGGGGAGAAAAATTTAAAAAATTTGAAAATTTGAAAATACCAAAAACATTGAAAAAAACAAAAATGAGTTTTGTTGATAAAAGAGGAAATGATAGTACATCAGTGGACTATCACAACACGCTAAATAAATGTAATGTCAAATGTGATAAACGGTCTCACTGATGATGTGACGATAGGTTTTCGTACATTTAGTAAATTTATTCGGGATACAAACCTAAAATTTCAAACTTGTGAAATTCATGAGGAACACTACTTGGATATATAGGTAACCCCTGAAATCTCGTTTGAAAGGTCTCATATTCTGATATACTAGGTGTTTATACTCTATGATGTCTGGGGTATTATTCCGAGACTTCTGCTGAACGGTAGTTCTGACCTAGTCCTTGGCTAATACTTTATCCAAAATGCTTGAAACATAGCATAAAGCCCTCAGCTGATTAGACAATAAAATTGATAATCATCTGTTGTAGCTGAAAAGATCCTCTAAAGGGGACATACTGCAAAGTCGAAACTGATATCTCTCTGCTGAACGGAAGTTCTGACCTGAGATCCCTCAGTTCTCGCATCCCCTAATTTATGTACAGATATCATTGTAGTATTCTTACCTGTAAGACTGAATATTGGGATTCTGGATACGGGAGTATATTCAAGAGGTGGGACACATGAATTGAGCTAAGTCCATAAAACATCTAAATCGTATCCTGGATAGATTGAAAAGGGTGTGAAAATTTAAGAGGACAACTATATCGTCAATCTACGTGAATCGTTTAGAACTTAAAATGATTAAAGCTTAACGGTGCTAGTGATTTGTCTCATAAACTGATATGATCCTCTTACACAAACTCACAAAAATATTATTTGTATATATTTGTTTACTGTATTTCATTCAAAAACAAAAATCCACAAAGATTTTCGACAGCTGATGTTGAAGAGCTGATATTCAAAATTCGAATGCTAAACATGATGAACAGGTTTGGGAGAATATATTGAAAACTTTGAATGTCATATACAAATATTTTGGAATGTTGTATGCTTAGTTAATCAAGGTCATTCATTTGAACTTGATGTAACTAATGTGTTTATTGAATAATGATATCTACCAGTAAGTTTATGGGAATTCGATTGTGATAAATTTGTGAAACTTACGGAAAGGTAGAGAATATGCAGGGTAAACAGGTTTGGACTTCATTATTCCCAACGAAGGCAAAATGTCAAAGCTTGAACGATTTATCTCAAATTCTAGCATATTGAGAGGGGGAGTCAATGAAAGGGGGAGTCTGGATCAACAGTTAATGGGAAGATTGAAGTTGGAGCCAGGATATAATCCTGAAACTTGTAAAGATAGAGTGCTTAAGATGAGAAGACAGAGAGTTGAAGAAAAGTCAAAGACCGAAGACTCAGGTGCTGAAGATTGCTGAAGACTACGTCAACATCCAAGGGGGAGTCTGTTAATACACGGAATGTCTGTTGACTTCGTCTACATCAAGTCTTAGGTCAATTTGGGTCAACATAGGGTTTAGAATGTCGAAATCATGAAAAAATGTTGACAGGTTCGCTTATGTGACCATGTTAGGTCAGGTTTGCTCCTAGGTACATAACCGTTCGCTTTTAAGGCATCAGTACGGTTCGCTTGTGTGGTAAGTGGGCTGGTTCGCTTTTGTGGCAGTTCACATAAGCGAACCACACACACTATATATAGCCTGATGTTGTGTTTTCATTTGTAACGTTTTTGGAGCGAACCTAGGTCATTGCTTGTGGAACGATACACTGTCAAATTGTAATCAGAAAGCAATAAAGAAGAAGAAATTAGAAAGAACTAGCTGTTGTAACTTCATATATTCTTATTCCGCCTTTATATATGATGATGAACTGTCTCGGCTGACTTTTCGGGGTCAAACAACGGTCCAACAATCAACATGACCAAACAACTTCATTTCATCATGTTTTCATCTTATTTCATCATCATGTTACTTTATATTCAAGACTTTGTTTATGATCCTTCAGTGTTCATGGATTCTCATCATAAAATAACTATTAACCACTCTAAATATGAAGCAAATGAAGATTCAAGAGACTTACCACTAGCTTTTAAGCTAAGGAAGATCAAGAGTAGAAATGAGGTGGTTAATAGCAAATAGAGAAGGTCCTTGATGATCCGTGAGTTCCACCCTTCGTTATTCACCTTGATACACCTTAATATCACTAGAGAATGAATGGATGGAATGGAAGTGAAAAATGGTGGTGGTGGTGGCCTTGATCTCGGCCGAGACTAGAGGGAGGGAAGAAAGAGTGAGGTGCGTTGAATGATGAATGAGAAATGAGGATGAATGTCTAGTGGTTTTTATAAAGAAACTTCCAACATTGCTTAACCCCTTGTGTAATGTGTTTCAAGATAACAAACAAGATCAAATAAATAATTAGATAAAATCATGGGGTGGGTCCCATGTTCCATAACCGGTTGGGGGGGGGGAGTAAAGGGTTGGGTTTCAACTAAATGGTTAATGAAACAAGTTAGAATCTAAGTTTAATAGTTAGGTGTTTAACTATTATATGTTTATATAGTGTGTTATGATGTACGGGAATCATAACTAGTTCAGAAAAATAAAAACAATGCCTCTGGTAATATTTTAGTGTTCCGGGTAATGTCCGGGTATTCGGTTAGATACCGGTTCGTTAAAGTGCTATGTTATTCCATATAGTGTCCTATATGTATCTTTTTGTAACATTTTTAATTCCCAACATTTAGGAAAGTATATAGAACTATTTGGTAACTTTTCTGCACAAGACTAGTATGTTAACAAGCACATGTAAGTATGACACAGTAACCAGAAAGCAGTTAAGTAATTTAGCACAGTCATCAAGTACTTTAATTAACATTAATGAATCGTACGGATACATGGAATTATGAGGGTTGTCACATGGAGTTTCATGTTCAACTCGTGATCCAGTCGTCTTCTTCGGTGGAAAACTGTTCTCAGACTGGTTCTCCACTAGAGATTGAGTAGAGAGCCTGAACGAGTCTTAGTTTCCATCGGTTTGAATAGAAAAGTGAAGAATGTTGAAGAAAAGTTTGAAATCGTTTGAAAATGTTTAGATTTTGTCGAAATCAGTGTAAAAACGTGTAGAAATCCTTTAGATCTTAACAAACTTTAATGAGATGAGGTCACACTTCAGTGTTCATAAGAAACCGAGGTGACGTCACCTTAAAGCAGTCCAAATCCGGCGATTTCGTGGTGAAAATGTAAGATTTGATGGAGAAGATGATGAGAAAGTGTGTGCTGATGATAGAAGTACAAGATTTAGGGAGAAAACTTACGAGAATCGCTTGGAATCAAGAGAAAAGTGCTTGAGAGCGTGCTGGTCGGATAGGGCTGTCACATTAGTGAGCAGTTGATGTGACAGGGGGTATTTATAGGTGAGAGGTGAGAGAGGCGGTGCATAGTAGTGGGTCGGATGGCCAGTCGATCGGATGGCCATCCGATCGGATGGTCATCCGGTCGGATGATCATTCGACCGTATGGTCATTCGATCAGACGGCGCGTGCGAGTTGGTTTTCCGACTTTCGTTTCGTGCGTTGAGCGTTGCGTTGCGAGTAAGCGATGCGGTAGTATTAAACAATAGTTTCACAAATAACATAACACATAAAAAAACATGAAAGTAAGTCTGCATTTCAAGTTTGCGATGAGATTGCGTTGCGATAGAGTTGCGATTGCGTTTGCGAATAACATCCCAAAACATACACAAGTCACACACAAGTAAAGCACATAATAACACACACATAGAATAATACCAAAAGCGGCGTTTCGAGTTGCGATGCGATAGCGATGTGATAGCGTTTAGTAAAATAATGTTTAGTTGTGATTTCTGCGTTTATCGCATTGTTACTTCACATAATAATAAATTGTAGTTTAAAATAGCGTTAACCAATATCGATTATCACAAAAAGGGCTAAACTATTTATCGAACCTCGAGAGTATAAGCAATAATTAAGCAAGAAAAGACAGATCTGAATAACAATCTGACTTTGACTTTAACTTTGACTTGTACTTTGACTTTGACTTTGGAAAGTCGGGTTGTTACAGCCTCCCATACTCTAGGAAATTTCGTCCCGAAATTAAGGCGCAGGCGTAACGAATAGATGTGGATATTTAGCTTTCACATCAATTTCGAGTTTCCAAGTGAACGCGGCGCCGCGTTTGCCTTCCCAGCGAACCTTCACTATAGGAATGCGTGAGCGTCGGAGTTTCTTAGTCTCTCGGTCCATGATCTCTACTGGCTTTTCCACGAAGTGTAATGTTTCGTCCACTTGTAGATCCTCAAGATGAACATGTAAATTCTCTTCGGCTATGTCACACCCTGGCTTTGCGGAAGCGTGGTTAATTTGGTGTGACTTCTTAATACCATAGCTTAATCATAACAAAGCTATATGAATTAAAAACATGCAAGATCATCCATTTGATTAAGTTTAAAACCAAAATACCGTAACACTGTTTTAACGGGAAAACACCCTAACAACCATAACCTTGTTCAACAAACATTACAAACTCAACATAACATATACATGGTTTAAGGACTGTGACTTGTCCAGGAAAGAGTCACATTCCCTAAACCCCGGATGACCTCGGAAACTAGTGCAGCGGGAAAACGTGCCATACCGTGCCAGATCCTTTAATTCCCTGAAATACATGTAAGTTGAAAAATCAACAATAATGTTGAGCGAGTTCATGTGTTTAGTATGTGCGCGCGAATAAACCTTTATAATCATTGTAATTGTGAATATTTTGTAAACTCTGGTATGAAAGCAAATAAGGAAACATATCAGTTAATGTGTAACCACATGGTCCAACCTGCGGGCGCATGGGAGGGGATAGGACAAGGTCACCACATGGTCCAACCTGCGGGCGCATGGGTGGTGTTACGACAAGGTCACCACATGGTCCAACCTGCGGGCGCATGGGTGGTGTTAAGACAAGGTCACCACATGGTCCAACCTTAGGGCGCATGGGTGGGGTTTGTTATGCTCAAATAGGCCTATCACTTGTATCCCTCGATCGTACTACGAGGACTAATGTTCTTAAGGTTTCACCTACCCAAATCACATAACCTAACAGTTCCTTCCTTAGCTGACCATACCATGTACGAAATATTCATAATCATAGTAAGATGTATTTCACCCCCGCAGTTTAGAAAACCGAAAACAGTTATGAGAAAAAGGGGGACATGAACTCACAGTCGGTGCGTCTCTACCAAGTACTCCAAATCAGGCAGCTGTGCAACGACCTACATGTGCTAACTCTATTAGACGGACGGCCGTGCCTTAGCTTTATAGTTTAAGTTTTCGGGAAATAGTTAGACAACTATTTCGGGTTTACTTTTCGTATATACTTGGTAGTTAGTCTCCTTCCCAAGGATGGGGGATTTAATACATGTGCGTTCGAATTATATCATTAAGTCTCACTTAATATATATTTATTTCTAATTCAAAAATATAAATATTTTTCTCAAAAATATTATATTTTCTTTTCACATAATTTTCCCCAAAAATAATACGTTGATAAAATACGCGTTCATGATTATTTCCGTAAAATGCGTAAGTTACGTTTTAACGATCGAGTGGTAATAGTAATTACCGGTGTAACTCATATAGTTATCGTAGAGGCGTTCGTATTATTTTGGATCTGTTAACGTTTGAAAATATTATTTTTACTCTAAAAATAATATTTATGTATTTTTCACAAAATAATCATAAACAATGTTGTGAAAATATATATTTACCGAATATATATTTATCGCGTTTAATTTTGTGAAAATCCCACCTCCGAATATTTGTAAATAAAGTCGTGGCGAAATATATTTTGAAAACATGTCGAAAAGATATTTCTAACACTTATAGTGAAAATAATTCTAAGTGTTAGGTTTTTAGAAAAATTTCGCCAGAGTTTCCTCTGTAACTGGAGGTGGCCACGCTTTCAAGCGTATCATTTTCTTTTACAAAATCAATTTCAACAACTTCCTTATTCAATCAAACAATTTCCGACACATCAAACTAGTCGACAAGTATGTAAATCGCATAAATCACATGAACTTGTAGTTTTTCCGAAACTATAGTGTAAATCCCATTATATTTTGTGGATCTTTATATAAAGTAATTTGATCTCGTAAAAACCTCGTTTTTAGAGTAAATCCGTCTTTACAACTTCCTGTCATCTTTGGAAAGTGTCTAGTAATATTTTTCTCATGTTTTGGCACTTTATTAGCCAGCTAGAAGCTGAATTGTAAATTAAAGTGTTGTGTTTTGTGCTCGGTGTATGTTTTAGGCACATCCAGTCATCGTAACTTATTCCTAGAGACTCACTATGGGTGTAGTAAAATATTTCTGGCTCATACAGGCCTTAGAGGCAGTATCTGCCTGATGCTGGCTTTATCAGCATGTTCAATAGGTTATCCGTTCATAGTGCTACTGTGCTTTTGTGCATCATGTTTGTCACTAGATTTCAGTATGTAAATAATGTAGTGACGGAAATCAAAGTATGATGCAGATAGGTAAAAATATCAGGAATCAAGTAGCAGTTCATCAGTAAATTCAGTTAAGCACAGTAATCAAGCAATAATTAATTATTAATTAAATTGTACGGATACCTGGTTTAGTGAGGGTTGTCACAGGCTAGACACTTTTTGAGGTTCGAAACGTGGAAAGTCGGGTGTAGGTTGCTGAGTTCCTCCAGTAGTTCGAGTTTGTAGGCCACTTTGCCAATTCATTCCAGAATCTTAAAGGGTCCAACATATCAAGGCGCTAGCTTTCCTTTCTTGCTGAATCCAATCACCCCCTTCCAAGGTGAAACCTTTAGGAGTACGTGATCACCAACTTCGAACTCAAGGGGCTTGCGGCGTTTATCGGCGTAACTCTTTTGACAACTCCGAGCTTTCAAGAGATTGTCTCGTATATGGAGGATCTTGTTAGTCGTTTCTTGCAATAACTCAGGACCGGTAATTTGCGCATCTCCGATCTCGTGCCATACAATGGGCGATCGACATTTTCTTCCATATAATGCCTCAAATGGTGCCATTTGAATGCTAGAGTGATAACTGTTGTTGTATGAGAACTCGACTAAAGGTAAATGCGAATCCCAATTACCACCAAAATCTACGACACACCAGCGAAGCATGTCTCCAAACAAAGGAACCCAAATCCTTTTCTCAAAACACAACGTTCCTTCCTTGTTTGGTATCAATAACTTCTCCATCCCATGGAGATACTCTTCTTCAAGGTTTCTCTCCTTGAGGGCTTCTTTCTGCGCGGCACGAATGCGCAGAGGAAAATCGGTTCGAATAACCATCTCCAAAGCCCTAACCCTTATGGGCTTGATTCTCTCTTTTCGACTTAGGGCATCGGCGACCACATTCGCCTTCCCTGGATGATACTTAATCTCGCAGTCGTAATCGTTCAACAGCTCTACCCATCGTCTTTGCCTCATATTCAGCTCCTTCTGGTTGAATATATGTTGTAGGCTCTTGTGATCTGTGAAAATTGTACATTTCGTACCATAAAGGTAGTGTCTCCAGATCTTTAAAGCAAAAATTACTGCGCCAAGCTCCAAATTATGTGTGGTATAGTTCTTTTCATGTACCTTCAGCTGACGTGACGCGTGAGCAATAACTTTTTGGCGTTGCATCAACACGCAACCCAATCCTTGACGCGAAGCGTCGCAATATACCACAAAATCATCTGTACCTTCCGGTAGTGCTAAGATTGGCGCGTTGCAAAGCTTATCTTTCAATATCTGAAACGCTTCTTCCTGTTTGATTCCCCAATCAAACTTCTTGTCCTTCTGTGTGAGTAGCGTTAATGGTTGAGCGATCTTTAAAAAAATTCTCAATGAATCTTCGGTAATAGCCAGCCAAACCCAAGAATTGCCGAATCTCGGTTGGCGTCTTTGGCGTTTCCCAATCCTTGATCGCCTCGATCTTGGTTGGATCCACGTGGATTCCATCTCCATTTACCATGTGCCCAAGGAATTGCACCTCTCGTAGCCAAAACTCGCACTTAGAGAACTTGGCATACAACTGTTCCTTCTTTAGCAGCTCCAGAATGGCTCTTAAATGCTGCTCGTGCTCAGCCTTCGTATTTGAATAAATCAAAATATCATAGATGAATACAATCACGAACTTATCCAAGTACGGCTTACAAACTCGATTCATTAGATCCATGAATACTGCAGGTGCGTTTGTCAACCCAAACGGCATAACCAGAAACTCGTAGTGCCCATAACGAGTTCTGAAAGCTGTCCTTGGGATACTCTCCTCTTGTATCCTTAACTGATGGTATCCAAATCGCAAGTCGATCTTTGAGTAAAAGCTTGAACCTTGCAGTTGATCAAACAGATCATCAATTTTTGGCAGAGGGTATCTATTCTTGATCGTCAGCTTGTTCAGCTCCCGGTAGATGATGTTTATTTGAAAATCATCATCCTTCTTTTTGACGAGTAGTAATGGGGTTACCCCAAAAGGGAATTTTGGTCTGTTATCTTCCTTCTCTATCCATTGCTAAAACTTCTCTGTCAATCCTTGCATCTCCGAAAATGTAAGTCGCTACGATGCATTGACTACAGGTGCAGTGCCTGGAATTAAATTGACGCGGGATTCGACTAATCGTTGAGGAGACGATTCCGGCAAGTCTTCGAGGAAGACTTCGGGGTATTCTCCAATCACAGGGATATCTTCGGGTTTTGGTTCTTCGGCTTCTTTTTCCACGACATGAGCCAAGAATGCAACACATCCTTTGTGCGAAAATTTTTGTGTCTTCTTTGCCTGATGATCCGTAGGAGCGTATCCTACTCCATGAATCACAATCATTTCTCCGTTCGTCGTCGGGGTGCGGATGACAATCTCCGCTGGGTTGTTCGACAACCAGTCCATCCCAATTATCACATCAAAGCTTCCATTAGGCTTGTTCTATCGGGAACTGGGTATCTAGGTTACTTACTACTAAAACAACTATATTTTCTGAAGCTAAAATTTGACAATACTGTCAAATGGAGCGTAACATTGACTATTATGAGACGTACCGATATCCACGCTTGGATTCTATCCCCGCTGTTGAGCTTTCATCCACATGCCTGAGTGTTCCTAGGGCAATACTTCCTGAAATGCCCCACATCACCGCAATTAAAACATGCTTGGCCACAGCCTTGATCGTCACCATCCCTGCCTTGATAGTTGTCGTCGTCGTTATTTCCTCCGCGATTTCCGTTACCATCTTGACCTCTATTGCCATGTTCAGTACCTTGCCGACACGTTTCCTTGACATGTCCCACCTTGCCACAGTTACCACATTTTCCATATCTACACCGCCCGTTATGGTGACGTCGACAGTTGTCGCACTTTGGTAGGATACCCGTGTACTCTTTTCTCTTTTTGGCCTTGTCGTCGCTACTCGACTGGGTACCCTGTTTGAAATTCGCCAACTTCCTCTTGTTGTCTCCAGATGACTCTACATGAGTCTCCTTCTTCTCCTCAGAGGCTGAAAATTTGTTCATCCTGATTGCCTCTTCCGTCAGGGCTACACTTAGATTGATGGCCTCAGAGATTGTTGCAGGCTTTGATGCCATTACCATACTCATGATTTGGGGTGCCAATCCCCAAATGAAACGCTCAATCCTTTTAAACTCTGGATCTACCATGTAAGGAACGATACGCGATAGAACTTGGAACTTCTCCACATACTCAGCTATTTTTGGACCTTCCATCTTCAAGTTCCAGAACTCAGTTTCTACCTTCTGGCTTTCTGTTCTTGAACAGTACTTTTTATGCATTAGCTCTTTCAGCTCGTCCCATGATAGAGCATACGCAGCAGCCTCGCCCATTGTCTGAACCTGAAGTTTCCAACATGACAAAGCCCCATCTAGGAACAGCCCGGAAATGTACGTGACCTGATCTCTTGGGGCGCATTTGCTCGCACGCAAAACAGTGTCCGTCTTCTCAATCCAGCGTACGAAGGCTACGGTACCCCCAGTGCCGTCGAAATGTAGGGGCTGGCAGCCTAAGAACTGCTTGTAGGTGCAGCCGTTGGGTGGGTTATTTCCTGAGGTACCTCCGTTGCGCTCGGAGTGATGGGCCTCATATTGTGCGATGACTGCAGCAATGATTCCCTGAAGTTCCGCCTCGTTGGTGGGTATGCGTACATCCCGTCTTGGAGGCATCTTCTAAATGATGACCGTATGGGTCAGGTCATAGTAAGTAAAGTGTACGTAAGTATACAACAATATCAACACATAACATCTCATGTTATAAATAAATCAATCACATAACGTCTCATGTCATAGAGCATAAACAATAGATCACTGCGATTGCATTGCCACAAATCGAGACCAGAATGTAAGGTTTACAGGTACCTAACTGTATCATACAACATCAATGACTTAATAGGTGACGACCCTAGGCAAGTCGTGCGATCGCTGGACATGTTCAGGAATCTCTGGTTCGTCCATTTTCAAATTCCAGGACTCCATCTCAAGCTTCTGTTATTCCAATCTTAGAACCATATTTCTCCTTAATCATTTCCTTGAGCTCGTCCCAGCTCAGTGCATAAGCAGCATCTGTGCCAAGGGTCTGAATCTGAAGATCCTATCATGAGAGTGTGCCATCTAGAAATGACCCCGAGGTAAAGGTAACACTCTGTTGGGGTGAACAGTTAGTCATTCTTAGAATGGAGTCAATCTTTTCGGACCAACGAACAAATGCAATGGCGCTTACTGTTTCGTCGAAGTTCAAAGGCTTGCAGTTCAGGAACTGCTTATAGGTGTGGTCAGTTGGGGGGGGGGGTTATTTCCAGTAGTGCCATCGCTGTGCCTAAAGCGGAGAGATTCATGTCGTGTAATTGCCTATGAGTTGCGTTTTCGCAGCTCGGCTTCTATCCTTGGCAACGTATTGGTGTTTGTGTCACGCCTGGGTGGCATTCTCTTCTGCCGAAATGGCATGAAGCGGGTTAGACGACATTCCAATTGTCTATGAGATACATGGCACCATAAGCCATCATGTAATCACCCAATTTTACACGTAAATGTACTCAATGTATGGGTGGGGAAAATAAATTTCTGAGCCTTCACATAGGCTTGCCAATTTGGCTTGATGCTTGTAATAGAATGAACTCGAGGCTACATAGCCTTGGTCATTAGTTATTTCCTGCTACATTGGTTTCCATTAGCTTGACTCGCAGAGTCCACCGGAATTTCTGTGCACTACAATTCGTTATTACGTGGGCCCCCGTAATAATAAATTATCTTGCACAGTTACCCCACATTTTCTCTCGTCCAAGCAGATGATCAACCAAGGAGCAACAGCAGGTGCATTGGCATGAACAGGGTCATGCTCCAATGCGGGGTCAAGAGCAACGCCTGGCTAAGGGCCACGGCTGGCTCCGGATCAACAAACCCCATCTCAAAAACCAGCTGGATCAACCATCACAGGGGGGTTGCAGGATCCTCCAAGGGCTGGTCCTAGTGTATGAACTCAAGGTCATGGTCTGGATCAAAGCCATGTTGAAGAACAGGATCACCCTCAATACTGTGATCAAGCTCAAAGTTGTGTGCAGGAAACGGTGCAGCTAATGATGTCGTAACAGGGTCGGCGTCGTGTGAATGGTGCTGCACTCCCTGTATATGCGAAAATGCGGATGTCGGAAACTCAATGAGTCTGGGACAGGGGAATGGGCATGAGTTTCCCCCGCAGGAGCGTCCGCAAGCAGTAGGCTAATACCAGCAGCAATAGGGCCTCGCCCTCGAATGGGTCCTCCTCTAGTAGATCGTTATCGTTGACAGAGGCCATGTCAGGGGCATATCAACAATGGGATAAGCGGCAAGGGGCACAGGAGCAGGGATCACCGTGAGTGGCAAATTCCCAACAAGATAGCCATCAGTAGGCTCTGCTACGACATCAGGCAGCGCAAAGGGGCTGAAAGTCGTCATCGTCTGTGCCGGTAGTATCGGAAATGTACACCTCGTGCTCCGATGAAACTATGTCGTCTGATACTATGGCCATGGGATTCGTAGTGTCCATCTTTCTAGTACATGATGAAAGCATGACGTTTGTAACACAAACACATATACGTATAATCATCAATCATATAATCATATAAACATGTTAGTCAATAAGCAATCTAATAATTCTCCTAGTCCCACTAGCCTTCCAGTCTCCTAGACTGATACCCCTAGTCCCACTAGCCAAATTCCTCCCAGTCTCTAAGACTGCTCTATCATCTACCTCGACCTCTCAGATCGAGCCTCGGCCTCCAAGACCGAGCCTCAGCCTCCAAGACTGAGCCTATTCTCCCTAGTCTCACTAGCCATCTACCTCGATCTCTTAGATCGAGCCTCGGCCTCCAAGACCGAGCCTCAGCCTCCAAGACCGAGCCTCAGCCTCCAAGACTGAGCCTAAAAATAAATAAATAAAATGTGCTCAACATTCGTTTGTAAAAATATTTTGGATCTGGACTTAAGTGGTATGCAGTAAAAATGTTTTCGTGAGAGCCCTAGTGATCATAGTCTAGACTCGAGAAGGAATCCTAGTTCGCTATGATCAGAGCTCTGATACCAAGCTGTCACACCCTGGCTTTGCGGAAGCGTGGTTAATTTGGTGTGACTTCTTAATACCATAGCTTAATCATAACAAAGCTATATGAATTAAAAACATGCAAGATCATCCATTTGATTAAGTTTAAAACCAAAATACCGTAACATTGTTTTAACGGGAAAACACCCTAACAACCATAACCTTGTTCAACAAACATTACAAACTCAACATAACATAAACATGGTTTAAGGACTGTGACTTGTCCAGGAAAGAGTCACATTCCCTAAACCCCGGATGACCTCGGAAACTAGTGCAGCGGGAAAACGTGCCATACCGTGCCAGATCCTTTAATTCCCTGAAATACATGTAAGTTGAAAAATCAACAATAATGTTGAGCGAGTTCATGTGTTTAGTATGTGCGCGCGAATAAACCTTTATAATCATTGTAAGTGTGAATATTTTGTAAACTCTGGTATGAAAGCAAATAAGGAAACATATCAGTTAATGTGTAACCACATGGTCCAACCTGTGGGCGCATGGGAGGGGATAGGACAAGGTCACCACATGGTCCAACCTGCGGGCGCATGGGTGGTGTTACGACAAGGTCACCACATGGTCCAACCTGCGGGCGCATGGGTGGTGTTAAGACAAGGTCACCACATGGTCCAACCTTAGAGCGCATGGGTGGGGTTTGTTATGCTCAAATAGGCCTATCACTTGTATCCCTCGATCGTACTACGAGGACTAATGTTCTTAAGGTTTCACCTACCCAAATCACATAACCTAACAGTTCCTTCCTTAGCTGACCATACCATGTAAGAAATATTCGTAATCATAGTAACATGTATTTCACCCCCGCAGTTTAGAAAACTAAAAACAGTTATGAGAAAAAGGGGGACATGAACTCACAGTCGGTGCGTCTCTACCAAGTACTCCAAATCAGGCAGCTGTGCAACGACCTACATGTGCTAACTCTATTAGACGGACGGCCGTGCCTTAGCTTTATAGTTTAAGTTTTCGGGAAATAGTTAGACAACTATTTCGGGTTTACTTTTCGTATATACTTGGTAGTTAGTCTCCTTCCCAAGGATGGGGGATTTAATACATGTGCTTTCGAATTATATCATTAAGTCTCAGTTAATATATATTTATTTCTAATTCCAAAATATAAATATTTTTCTCAAAAATATTATATTTTCTTTTCACATAATTTTCCCCAAAAATAATACGTTGATAAAATACGCGTTCATGATTATTTCCGTAAAATGCGTAAGTTACGTTTTAACGATCGAGTGGTAATAGTAATTACCGGTGTAACTCATATAGTTATCGTAGAGGCGTTCGTATTATTTTGGATCTGTTAACGTTTGAAAATATTATTTTTACTCTAAAAATAATATTTATGTATTTTTCACAAAATAATCATAAACAATGTTGTGAAAATATATATTTACCGAATATATATTTATCGCATTTAATTTTGTGAAAATCCCACCTCCGAATATTTGTAAATAAAGTCGTGGCGAAATATATTTTGAAAACATGTCGAAAAGATATTTCTAACACTTATAGTGAAAATAATTCTAAGTGTTAGGTTTTTAGAAAAATTTCGCCAGAGTTTCCTCTGTAACTGGAGGTGGCCACGCTTTCAAGCGTATCATTTTCTTTTACAAAATCAATTTCAACAACTTCCTTATTCAATCAAACAATTTCCGACACATCAAACTAGTCGACAAGTATGTAAATCGCATAAATCACATGAACTTGTAGTTTTTCCGAAACTATAGTGTAAATCCCATTATATTTTGTGGATCTTTATATAAAGTAATTTGATCTCGTAAAAACCTCGTTTTTAGAGTAAATCCGTCTTTACAACTTCCTGTCATCTTTTTCAAAGATTGTTATTTTGTCGAAACTTTTCATTTCACAAGTGTTTACACACTTATGGTTTATAAAAATCATGCTTGTTAATGTAAGATCTATTTTTAGAAAACATGATTTTCTTTGACGCTTGGTCCTTTGAAAATACCCCTTTCAGATACGTAGATCTGCTAGTTTTAAACACTATTCCACAAGTGAAACACTTTTACACAAGTTCATGATTCGCGTGTGGTAGAGTTTCACCTTTTAACCCTTGTACCATTCAAAACAAGCTTATGTCATGATCTATGACCATGATTAAACCGGGTTAAACAATGATCCGAGCTACCACATCATAGATCGGGTCTAAATAATCACAACTTTCAATTACTACAACATTTACACAACTTATGAGCTTTTAACCAACAATACTTGCATTTTTAGTAAACTTTAATGCATGATTTTGTAAGATTTCGAGTTTTAACCGTTACACATCGTATTAACCACTTTAGATTAGTTCAAGAGAGTGTTTTAAGCATTATACCTCTAGCTCGAGGCTAGGGAAGAATCTAGACGTAAATCGGGTGGATAAAAGCTAGAGAGTGAGGTCCTTCGCCTTCCGTTTGCTCCGAGCTTCCTAATACGTGACCCTTGACACTTGTAGAGCTTGGAACTTGCAAGATAAAAAACGAAAATGGATGGTTGGGCCAAGGGGGTGTTCGGCCGTGATATGTAGAGAGGAGAGGGAGAGAGTTTGGTGGATGTTGTATGGAGTGTAAGTTCTAATGTGCCATCACTAGTACTTATAGACAATCTCAACATGTTTATCCAATGGACTTTGTGTCTAGTTGATTTTAGACAAGTTAGATTATTATAATCTACAAAGTACAAGGGGTGTCCCCCTACATGGGGACGGTTTGTAATGGGGGGGGGGGGGGTACCTAGTTCGAATCCAACCATTAGTTAGGTTATCTAGTTAGGTTAAGTAGGTTAGTTAAGCACTTAACTCGGTTAGTGGTGTGTTGTGTTTTAACGCGGGTGTTAGGGTGTTCAGGGCCCCTAGCTGGCTCAGAAAAAGATAAATAATGTTAATGTCAATATTTTTGTGTTCCGGGTAAAGTCCGGTTGTTCGGTTGGATAGCAATCCGTTAAAGCACTTAACAAAGCTTTTAAGTGTTGTTAATACCATTTTTAGTGACACAACTTATTCCCGACACTTTGGAAAGTGTCTAGTAATATTTTTCTCATGTTTTGGCACTTTATTAGCCAGCTAGAAGCTGAATTGTAAATTAAAGTGCTGTGTTTTGTGCTCGGTGTATGTTTTAGGCACATCCAGTCATCGTAACTTATTCCTAAAGACTCACTATGGGTGTAGTAAAATATTTCTGGCTCATACAGGCCTTAGAGGCAGTATCTGCCTGATGCTGGCTTTATCAGCATGTTCAATAGGTTATCCGTTCATAGTGCTACTGTGCTTTTGTGCATCATGTTTGTCACTAGATTTCAGTATGTAAATAATGTAGTGACGGAAATCAAAGTATGATGCAGATAGGTAAAAATATCAGGAATCAAGTAGCAGTTCATCAGTAAATTCAGTTAAGCACAGTAATCAAGCAATAATTAATTATTAATTAAATCGTACGGATACCTGGTTTAGTGAGGGTTGTCACAGGCTAGACACTTTTTGAGGTTCGAAACGTGGAAAGTCGGGTGTAGGTTGCTGAGTTCCTCCGGTAGTTCGAGTTTGTAGGCCACTTTGCCAATTCATTCCAGAATCTTAAAGGGTCCAACATATCGAGGCGCTAGCTTTCCTTTCTTGCTGAATCCAATCACCCCCTTCCAAGGTGAAACCTTTAGGAGTACGTGATCACCAACTTCGAACTCAAGGGGCTTGCGGCGTTTATCGGCGTAACTCTTTTGACAACTCTGAGCTTTCAAGAGATTGTCTCGTATATGGAGGATCTTGTCAGTCGTTTCTTGCAATAACTCAGGACCAGTAATTTGCGCATCTCCGATCTCGTGCCATACAATGGGCGATCGACATTTTCTTCCATATAATGCCTCAAATGGTGCCATTTGAATGCTAGAGTGATAACTGTTGTTGTATGAGAACTCGACTAAAGGTAAATGCGAATCCCAATTACCACCAAAATCTACGACACACGAGCGAAGCATGTCTTCAATGGTGCGAATTGTGGGTTCAGTCTGACCGTCGGTCTGGGGATGGAAAACGGTACTGAGATTAAGAGTAGTACCCAGAGCAGATTGAAAAGTTTCCCAAAGGCGCGAGATAAATCGACCATCACGGTCAGAGATGATGTCATGATGTGTCCCATGTTGACAAATAACTTCGTCGGTATAGATTCGTGCTAATCGTTCAACCTTATAGTCTTCTCGTATTGGTCGAAAGTGGGCGGATTTAGTAAGACGATCAACGATAACCCAAATGCTATCGTGACCTGATGGCGTGCGAGGGAGTTTCGTAATGAAGTCCATAGCTATACTCTCCCATTTCCACATGGGGCGGATTTATTGCAATTGTCAGCAGAGGGCCCCACACGACCCCGTGTCTCCTGGGCACGGCCCCATGGTCAACTCTTATCTGTACTATCAAGATTCTGCGTATCTTTGCATTGACCACGCCTCGTGCTGAGCTGGGCACGCCCTCGTGGTGGGCGTGGAAGCTTCTACAGGTTTGTCTTTTGTGCAGGCCTCTAACCACACCCCATGCCCAGCTGGGCACGACCCCGTGGTCAGGCTTCTGTTGCCTTGTTTTTGCTTTTGGGATGCTGCCGAGGGGTCGGACATGTCACGTTTATTCATTCTTTTTGTATTTATGTTGGTTTTGACTGCTTATTTGCTCCTTTTGTTCTTTTAAGCTCTTTTGGTCCTGTAAATTTAAACGGAAGAAAGAAACAAGTTTTTTCCAACATTAGTATTAAAAAAAGTTAGTTTTATGCCTCATTTGATGTAATTTATATGTTGCATTTTGCACACATCATTATCACATATTCAAACCCTTATTTTTCATGTTTTAACTATTTTTTAAATTTTTTTAATACTTTACATAATAAAAAAATACATCTTAATTATTAAAAAAATATAAATATGATTCGTTACTAAAAATGATGTTCTTAAGAATATTAAATCAATCATTTGTAACTCATATTATTTGATCATGCTATTTCATAATAAAATTGTCTTGGAAAATATATATTCTAAATTATTTAAAAATGTATTTAAAAGTTATATATATATTTTTTTAATTTGTTAAAAAAAGTATTTGTAAGAAAACTAATAGAATATTTATAAAAGAATATAGACATTTATATTAAAAAACGCTTTAATAAAAGAAAAAGAAAATGTTTAAATTAAAAATAAATTAAAAGCCTTTTCATAAAATTTCATGATAACAGTATGTTTTTAGTTTTATTTGAAACTTATTCTTTAACTCTTATTAAACAACATTTATATAATATCAATTTGAAACATATGTAGGCATCAAGCATTGTATATATGTTTCATGGGTTGTACTCTATTTTGATTCTTTTATCTTTAATTCTTTTATCTTTAATTTGTTTTAGTTTTAACCATAAATCACTTTTAAGCATATACAAATTAACATTTGTAGGAATAAGGGGTTATACTCATATGTTTGGTGGGCTGTACATACTTTTAGTTTTTTTTCTTTCTTTTTTATCTTTAATTTTGTACTCTTAACCCCATACATTTATATGTTTTACATTTTAACCAATCACTTTTAACCCCATACAGATTTTTTGTATAACGTTTTGGTCAAATTTTGCGAGTTAACATGCTACAACGTGCGTGTATGATTCAATCTTTTGATGCGTAGTTTTCCTGTTTAACACCCCGTCACAGAACAACTTAGTTATTGTCTTCTATGTTTACATTTAGAGTGTGTGGTTCAACATTGTTTCATCGTCTACTTTTCGTTCGATTTTATATTTCATTTTTTATTTCTTTTTTTACACGAACCTTTCTGGTATTGATGGTCGCTCACGGTGATATAATATTGGAGCTACTTAGCACGGTTTTACGCCCCCACCACAACATGGGGGTATATAATTTGCAACATATCTATGCATTATGATTTGTCACATAATTCTTAGTGGGTTGTATCCACTAAAGACAAATTTGTATTTCATTTAAATACTATAAATAATTTTGCGAGTTAACAGGGCGCAACGTGCGTGTGTGGTTAAACGATTTTACGTCGTCTATTTTTTTCCGTTTGACAGGTTAATCGTAATGCTAGGGTCCTAGATTGACTTAGTTATTTTTTATATGTTTTACGTTTCGGTTTAATTTCTTCGTATTAACACGCTGCAACTTTATTGTTGGTGGTCGCTGATAGTAGTGTGGCATTGGTGTTCATCCCCGCCACAACGCGGGGGTGGTTAACACTAGTTGTTTTCAAATAGAAATTATTTTACCCAATAAGATTAGGAGTTAGAAAAGGTAAGTTTAAAAAAAACACTCATTTTAATAAATACTTCTTAAAGTACCGATTTAAGTAAATAATTTTTCCAAGTACTTTATCAACAAAATTTTACAAATCATTTCCTACTGAACCAAAATTCTCTACACAACGCTCACAATATTATCTTGCTAATTGGATTCTCATCGCTCGAAACCAACAATAATCTAAAAAAATGAAAGCACCACATATACACACATCGAGTTTCTTAGTTAATGTTCTGAGAATTAAACATCAAATCATATAAAAAGACCCCCAACTCAACTTACATCAAAGCATTTAATATAATGATTAATGGTGAAGGGAGTGGTTACCTAATGAAATAGGTAAATTCTCAATTCTTCCAATCACATAGCGTCATGCCAATTGTGTACCTAATGCTAAAAATATTAGCGATGGTTTACCTAATAGGGTTTAGATAAACTATTTAAAAAAAAAGAAAAATATGTGATTGGTTGAGAAAAAATGGACCTCACCACACACCCTCTCTCTCCCCCTTTCCCTCCCTTCATCGAATCGGTGAACCTTCACCGAAAACACCCCCAATTCGGTAATCCCCATGCATCCCCGATTGGTAAAAATGGTTGGCAGTGGAGGGGGGGTCGGTACCGAGTGGGTTTACCGCCCCCACTCCGTTCACCCTAACAACATAAGGGGAGGAGGGGTGGTCACTAGTGATAGATTTCTATCACTCCCACTATCCAATTAAATCATGTCATGTCATCACCCAATATTCTATCACTAGTGATAGAAATGTAGGCGGGTGGTATCACTAGTGATGGAATTCTATCACTCCCAAATTTTCATTTTAAATTTAGAAATTTTTAATTTTATTTTAAAACAAAATTATAATTTCACTAATTTTTTTTATTTTTTATTTTAAATTAGAAATTAACAATAAAACACTAAAATTAAAAATTTCATTAAATTTAAAACATACTACTTCAATTTAACATACTAGAAACATACAATTTAAAAAAAAAAACCTACTCCTCGTCCGAATCATGAAACTCCAAACCTAGAGAACCTACTAGTTCGATTAAATCGTATCTCAACCGAAAGTGAGTTTCTTTATTACGCAATTCTAGATGGATATTTTGTGGAACTTGAACTTGTGTAGGAGGATCCGGCACCCAATCCGGGGATATTGCACGTCCGTCTTCTTTGATCAGCATATTGTGCAATATGATACATGCATACACTATGCTATGTATTGATTTCTTGGTCGTCGCACGAACCGGTCGGTGTAGTATACCCCATCTACCCTTTAAAACACCAAATGCCTTCTCAACATCTTTTCTTGCCGATTCTTGCAATTTTTTGAACACGATTTCTTTAGGCTCGACAGGAAATGAGGGAGCTTTCACAAAAACAGACCAAGACGGGTAGATACCATCCACAAGAAAAAAGCCTCGTCTGTAATGTCGACCGTTAACATAGAAAGGAGAGGAAGGTGTGGTACCATCCGTTACGGTTTGAAACAACGGCGACGTGTGCAACACATTGATGTCGTTGTTTGAACCTGGAACACCGAAATACGAATGCCAAATCCATAAATCATTCGACGCCACCGCTTCTAGTATGATGGTTGGTCTTTTGATGTCTCCCCTAACATACGCCCCTCGCAACTCTCTTGGACAATTTTTTCCACTCGATATGTGTACAATCGATGCTACCGAGCATCCCGGGAAAATGCCATCTAGCCTCGTGTGCGGCGTAAATACGTGAGATGTCGTGGCTCGTCGGTTTACGTAAAAACTCGTTAGCATACAACTTAATGACCGCGTTGCAAAAAAATTGCAAACATTCACATGAAGTTCTGGTCGACATAGCTAGGTATTCATCATATTGATCGGGAGGGTTACCTGTCGCTAGTTGGCGAATGGCGGACGTGCATTTTTGTATCGGCGTAAACTTGGTTTGCCCCTCGCATCGTAACGTTCTTGAAACCATTCCTCGCTTGCTTCGATATCTCCAACAATCTTTAAAAATAATTCTTTGGGTAAACGAAACCGATCTCTAAACGTTTCGGCATTGTAGAGCGGATTTTCCACAAAATAATCGTTCATCAAAACTTCGTTGGCACGTATACGATCACGGTCGACCATCTTCTTCTTTGGGCGGGACGACTCGGCATCAAGCTCGTTATACACCGACACAAAATATTTTAGCGTCTCATTGTCGGAAGACGACTCGGTATCGCTATTGCTAGAAATCGAAAACGTCGAATCCGTAGGGAAATCCATTTGAGAAAGATGTAGATTGTGGGAAATGGGTTTATGTTTTTGATGTGTGTAAAATGGTTTAAAATGGAGAGATATATAAAAGGTTTAAAGGTTTTTTTTTTTTTAATAAATTACCGTTGAATAACGGTCGAATATATGCCAACGTTCAAATTCTTTCAAACTTCAACGCGTTTCAAATTTCACGCGTGATACAAATGGAGGCGGCGGTGTTCAACGTGTTATTTTTGTTTATCACGGTGCTATAACGCACCGCCCCTCCTCCCCTAAAACCGATTTTATTATTTTGACTTTAAGTCGTTCGGATGCTTGTGCGGAGACTATTCATATACCGATTCAAATAACATTGATTTAAACGTGATAGCCAAGAAATATGAACAATTTGTAGGGTAAAATATTACAAGAAGATGGTAGGTATGAAGACACTTATGACGAAACACGAAATTTAATATGGTGTGTGACAGATTCTCACGGTTAATGTATTTCGTTTGCGATGAATACGACTTTTTATTATTCGTTTTTAGTGTTTGTTTTGGGTGAATTGTTGGATTTACTTTTTTTGAACTAATAATATACAACTCGAGATGTATAAATTATTAAATGAAATTACAATGACGACAAAAAGGGCAATGTGTGCTGTATTGTTTAAGAAATTATATGCAAGATACTTTTTATAAACTCTTCACGAATCTGTATACAAATATATTATTAAAGTTTTAACTTTTGAAGGCAATAAAATATATCATGACCATAGGTAGTACTCATCATATGTTTTATCATTTAGATTACACAAATTGCAATACTAAAAATTTTAATTTTTTTTAACTGTATACATTATTTCTAATGACTTTTAGACAATCCCATGTACAATATATAAATGGGGTAAAGTTCTTGTACAAATAATCTTAACATACTAAACATACAAATTGAAGGAAAACTCAAAAGGACAAGGTGGCATTTTTGTAATTATCAATAACTATCAAAGTTACTCTACAAATATACCTAAAAAAACCTAACCACTCCCCCACCCTCAAAAAAAACCTAAACCCCCCACCCCCACCCCCCAAAAACCTAAAAAAAAACCTAACCCCCCCCCCCCACCCCCCCCAAAAACCTAAAAAAACCTAACCCCCCCCCCCACCCCCAAAAACCTAAAAAAACCTAACCCCCCCCCACCCCCCCACCCCCAAAAACCTAAAAAAAACCTAACCCCCCCCCCCCCCTAACCCAAGCTAAAATGCTAAAAACTAAACCCCCCAAAAAACCTAAAAAAATCTAAAAAAATAAAAAAAAACACACAAATTTTTTTATTTTATTTTTTTAACATTTTTTATTAAAAAATCGCTACTTTTAGTAGCAGTCAAAAAAAATTTTTTTTTTTTTTTTTTTTTTTTGCTAACGAAATGTAGCGATTTTTTAATAAAAAATGTTAAAAAAAAATTGTGTTTTTTTAGGTATTTTTGGTTGTAACTTTGATAGTTGGTGGTAATTACAAAAATGCCACCTTGTCTTTTTGGGTTTTCCTTCAATTTGTATGTTTAGTATGTTAAGATTATTTGTATTTGATCTTTTGCCTATATAAATGTGTAACAGAGGCTAGTAAGAAAATTCTGGGAGCATTATAACCTCTTGCAAACAAGTGTTTATCTGCATCAAGTTATCAACATCATACAGACCATGAACAAATGAATACCAACTGTCAAGCGGAAATCAAGAACCAGGGGAAGATCTACTTTCCAAGCAAACGTCGAGTACGTTGATTAGCACCTTTAACTCGGAAATTGAGCTCATCAATATCCTCTTCAAGAGGATTAAGAGCTTTGTTTTGCCTGCAGGTATCAGAGTTAATTTTCAGTAAACAAGTTACACACACACAAGGTTTACGACAGTTGCGTGTTTCCACTAGTTAGCAGAGTATTGGTGGACCCATAACGGATTCTCATGGTCACAAAATAAACAGTTTACGACAATAGACCAAAAAGACCTCTAACCTTTCAATCTCTGAACCCATGTCGACAGCCATTTCTTTAAGCTCCCCGAGGATGTTACTTAAGTCTGACAGGGCATCATCTTGCTTTGTTTTCTCATACTGTTTATGGTCAAAAATAATTTATTAAAAAGTCATAATTATAAACACTAACAGAACACTTAACGGGCGAGGTGGCAAAATGGGCAGGCTGGACAAGTATAGGTTAAAAGTTAAAACTACTAACTTTTCGTATCGGGTGAAACTGGTCAAACAAAATTGAGATGACCATGGCCCAAACACATTTTTTCCAAAATTGTTTTAACTTTTCTAGTATAAAAAACGCGCGTCATTCGGTCAATGCAAATTATATTCACCTCGACTTTCTGCAACGCGTTTGTGGGTTCAGGGGGTGGAGTTCTCGAATGCCACTGTCCCTTAGTTTGAGTTGTGGACAGTCCCAGTTTTTCTCGTTGTTCCAAATGGGCACCCTTTCGTTGTGCCGGATCATCTGAAATATCATCAAACACTCAACTTTCATAAATTACCATACGACCAAGAAATACACTAAATTATCAAATAATGCATCAACGACGAGTTTTATATCCTAATCTCACCTCTGGTGAGCACGGGCCCGGTAATTGTATGACCCTTCTTAGGCTTCCAGGTTCTCGAGAATATGCCCCCGAGACTTCCCAAAAGCTTCTCGCCCTGCATCAGAATATATAACTTCAATATCCAGATACATATTATAAATCTATTGATTCAGGTTGTGTATAATCTGTAACGGGTCAAATAAAAAAGATTAGCTAAATGTGAAACGGGTCAAACGGCTTGATATGTGTCCAAAAGTAAGTTTTGATCCAGGGTCCCTCCTAAATTGTTTCTATTCAAAAATTTAGATTATTACTAATTTTTTTAAATTATAAACAAAAGAGTGTTAGCTGATCAAGCCCGCCCGTTTTGATCATTAACAAATGACCCGTTTTGATCTATACTGACATATGACCCTTTTTATATGCGCCTATTTTTACCCGGCTAGGGCTGCAAACAAACCGAACGTTTAGCGAACAGTGCGTGAACCGTTCGGCGGGAAGTTCGTTTGTGTTCGTTAGTTTGATAAATGAACGTTCACGATCAGGAAATTTCGTTCATTTAGTTTAAATAAATGAACATGAACAGAGGTCGTGTTCGTTCATTTATGTTCGTGAACGTTCGATAACGTGTTCGTTTGTTTGTGTTCGATAGTTCATTAGTGTTTTAAGTTTTTATATTTTAGTTAAATACTTCAATATTAAATTAACCATTTGATAAGTATCAGTGTATTATATATTTTGTTCATGAACGTTTGTTTGTGTTCGTTTGTTTCCATTTGTGTTCATGAACATTAGTTTGTGTTCATGAACGTTCGCTTGCATTCTTTGCCTAAAATTAACAAACGAACATGAACACGAACATGAAATCTCGTTCGGTAAGAGCTCATGAAGTATGATATAGAAAAAGAAACAATACCCTGCTAAGATCCTGTTCGATATCAGCAGCAGTCATGTGGGTCCTAGTAATCTGTTCACCCTGTTGATGCAACGTAATCATAGTTTTAGTGGCATCTTCTCTTATGTTTTCCGCAATTTTTAACGCGCTGTTAACCGTTTTTGTAGTTTCTTCCGCTTTGTAAGCAGCATAATGTTCCAGTTCTTGCACATCTTGGTTCTCCAAACCACCAGAATCAACAAAATCGTTTTTGTACTTGTTTCTTGACGCATAAGCAACTTTGTAACCTGATCTTTTAACCTCGTCATCATCAAAAAGAGCGGCTCTTGAATCTGGGACCAACACAGAAGGTTCAGATGAAGTTCTTCTTGCCGCGTTTAAGGTTGACTTTTTGTCTGACTCGTCATCAGAATCGAACGGATTTGAAGCATGTTGACCAGGGAATCCAGGGTCAACTGAGTTGGTTTTAGAAATTCTGTGAGGGAAATGAGGTTTCTTGAGCCCAAACATATTGAATTTTGCGGCACGAAATTTGCAAAAGTAAAGAAACACTCCTGGAAAAACAAAATACATATGATTAATAAATTCATTTGTCTGATATTTTAAACAATTATACCTGTATATTCGTAGTAAATCAACCATTTCAGGATATTATTGTTCATTTTCACTCATTTTTATGACGATCTTACTTTTGTTTGTGCAACACAAATCTAGGTGCCATGGTTCAACAATTCAATAAATAAGCTTATCATCAATCAAATTGGGGAAAATACTAATTTTGACTTTTACTCAGATCATTGATAAATTGTAGACTTCTAATTTCCCAAAATCAATTGCACCTAACTCTTCATTACTCCATTTAATCCATGATTACTTAACCAAACTTTGGTTAACTAATCATGGAATTAGGGATGAGCAAATGGTACCCGGTACCGGTACCGAATTTACCGAACCGGGTACACTTTTGGTACCGGCTTTTGAGATTTTCGGTACTGGTACCCACTTTTAACTTTTAGGGATTTTCGGTACCTAATTACCAAACCCTAAGAGCAAATTCAACAAACAAAAGAAAACAAAATTAGGTCCTTCTCATCAGCCAAGCACAAGAAAGTTAAAACCTAAGAGGAAACTAAACAAAATTAGGTCATTCTAATCAGCCAAACACAAGAAAATTAATCAAATCAAAACCTAGAAGCAATTCAACAAAGAGCAGTTACTGATTACAACTATTCAAAACTTGGAATTCGAACCACATTTGATTGTATACGACATTTGACTATTCTAAAAGTTGAGATCGAGAAGTTATACCTGAGATTCTAAACCAAATGGAGAGATGCGAAAAGATACAGACAGATGAAGATGAATATAAAGGAATTTGCGAATTGAAAATCGAAGAACGGTTCAAGAACAAAAAAAGTCTAGACTAGAATTGACCGGAGTAAAATAGTGATTGATGTCTGGAACCGTTGAAGGAATCCAAGCGCGTACGATCTAGACTTTTGGGCCCTCGCTTTTGAATTTCAACACGGGTATCTTCTTTTGCTAAATGTAGGAATCACGGTATCGGGTACCGGTATTAAATTTTTCAGATCGAAACGTTTTCGGGGTTGATATTTAGCATTTTTGGTATCGATATTTAAATATTTTACCTTCAAATACTGGTTCGTACCGATATTAAACCGATACCGTTACCGAACAGTACTGTATCGAGTATTTTCGGTACCGGTACCATTTTTTAGGATTTTCGGTACAGGTATCGATTGGTACCAAGCTCATCTCTAGCTAAAGCTACCTCTCCTCTATTAAGTATTGAGCTTATATTTCACGTGAGATTTTATTTTTCAATGGGAATGGTTTGTTACGTTTTGTGGAAGATGAGATACGTTAATCAATGTTTTTTTATTGAGGTTGAAAAAGGCAACTAAAAGAAAATTGCACCCAAAGGGATTCTAGCTTGGTGGTAAGAAAGGTGTCTCTTTCTTTCTAGTGGTCGAGGCATTTGTTTGACAAAAGTATGAATTTAAGAGTATGATTGAAGGGCTATATGTTATTGGTTAAAGAAATAAATAGAATTGCAACCTCGTTCTAATAACATATTCATTGTTTTATAAAATATCATATTTTAAAAGTTATATATGTCAAATAAGTGAAGCTGAATTAATTATAAGAATAAAATAATAATAAAAAATTTTACATTTTGAAATCAATTTGTTAGGTACACGTGTAGCCGTGAGATTCAAAGAAAAGAAAAAAAAAAGAAAATAATCAAAACTAAACTAATTGAATGTGAATTACGTGTCATGTGTATCAGAAGATTGCGTAGGATGTAAGCTTCCTTCAAGTATAAACTAGTCATTTTACCCGCCGCGCGTTGCGACGGCGTACCCGACTTGTTCCAACTAAATTTACAATGAAACGTACGGTAACTGGAATTTACACAGTCGAATGAAAACGTATTATATTTTACCCGAACAAAATCTATGTCGAAATGTACATCAACTCGAAACGTGCATATGTTGCTACCAAGCAAAATTTACATCGAAAGTTAGACGAAATTAAAGATAAAAAAACGTACATGTCACCGATGCGGCGGATTTAAACGAAAACTAACTCAAATTAATACCGTTGAATCGAAACGTTCCATCTTTGAAAAATATCTTTGCTAATTCCACCTGGAAAATATACATTCTTTTACCATGTAAATGAAATAACAAAAATGCAATGTCAACATATGTATTATGTACATTAGTATAGATTAGTATAGATTATAAACAATACCTTTGTGTAGAAGGGCATGTTCAATTATTACATACATGGTGACTTATCATCGATTAGTGAAGCAGAATCATAATAAATAGCAGTTATAATTGCCCGAATTAAAATAAAACCTTCTAAATATTTTATACTACTATTCCACACTTGTTAAATGGTTTATTTTAGACCTAGCAAACGGGTCGGATCGGGTCGGGTCCAGTCATGGTTCAAAACGGGTTCGGGTCGAAACGGGTCAATTAACATTTACAAGTTATATTTGTATGTATTGTAAATTAACATTTTCAAATCCTATAATAATAAGAAATTATCAAACCCGAATTTCGGTAAATTACTTCAATCCACACAGGTTGTCGTGAAATCTAGAACGATAAAGCAATAGGTGGTTTTGGAAGCAAATTTACCACATCGCCGCTGTCTTCATGGGTCACAGCGGAACCCTAGACTCGTCGGAACTCGCCACTACCACCTCTGATCCCTCGAATCTTCACCGGAATCGACGACTTCGGTTCTGTTTGTGCGAGGCGAGCATGCGTCGAAGGCCGGTTGTCGGCTAATCGGAGCAATGTGATCGCCTCTTGACATTGTTTTTCTTCACTTTTACATAAGCACTTCAAATATAGCAACCGTAATACTCAAAAGCAACATACGGACAGAAAAAAATTTAAAATAACACCGAATTACGCAAAAATAAACGCTTACAAATGTCCAATCCGCAGTGACCCCCCCTCCCCCGGGATGATCCGGTGGTGTAGTTGTGACCGCGATGTTGGATTAACGGTGGTGAACCTACAGTCATCGCCCCTCTCCTTCACGCTCGGCCACTCTCATGCATGGCTTCGCGACATACCCTAACTACTCTAATCCGCAGTGACCCCCCCGGGATGATCCGGTGGTGTAGTTGTGAACGCGATGTTGGATTAACGGTGGTGAACCTACAGCCACCGCCCCTCTCCTTCACGCTCGGCCACTCTCATGCATGGCTTCGCGACATACCCTAACTACGAGATGAACCGATCTACATAAAAATGAAGAGATGTAGACAAAAAGAGCTTACCTGAATTCTCGCTGGAAGACCATTTCAAGTCGCTGACGTTGCAGTTGTTCAAGATCACCTTCAAGTTTCCCATTCTGTATCTAGATCGGCCGATGAGAGACACTGGTACCCTCGCCGGAATTTGTGTGTTGATATTCTATTCAAAAGCGGTGGAAACTGTTAAGACTCCCACGTATCTGGTGGTAAATCCCTAGAATAACCATGCATACTTTGACCTTGTCCGTTGTATTATAATTGTATACCCGGATAAACATATCATCCGTCCCAGCAACTAACCACTGCTTTCGTGCTAGGATCTGACTATGAAGACGCTGTGCAAGCATCAAAGACAAAAATATGTGTCCCATCAAGCAAAAACCATGCATTATATATTAATAACACATAAGAAAAAAATAAACTCTCATAACAGACCTGGTAACTCGGTAACCTCAAACGATTTTACCATAACCTGTAGCAAATAATTAAAAGGCATATGTTTGTCACTGAATGGTTGAGTTTTCCGAGCTTCTTAGACGCCGCGTCATAAAACCTCGAGGTGTTCAGATCCTTTCATATTCAACCAGATCTGACCGAGGAGTTGCTCAAATCTGACCAATGGACCGAGTGACTTTTCCATACACATTTTTTTTTCTTTTCAACATTTTTTTCCAGTCAACCAGACCCTATTTCAGTGACCAAAAAGGACTAAAGTCTAAACCACCATCGCTAACTCAAATTGTAACCTCAAAGCCAACAATGAAGTGAACAGATTCATGAAGGCTCAGAGAATGCAAAAGGACCAAGCCACCAAGGCTGCAATAGGGGTTGCAGGTGTTAACCTGCCATCCTCTATAGCTGCCATGCCATGGCGGCGTATCGACTTTATTTTGATAACTCATCACAGCCTCCAACCATAGCCAAACACAAAATACAAACGTTGTTGGGTTTGGGTTTTTATCAGTTGGCACCAAATGTGACGCGTGGCTGACCGCCAAAATCACCCAAAAAGAGACAAACACCCCTTGTAGACATTGTTCAAAACGTTTGTTTTCTAATAGTATGATAATGATAATAAATATTTTAACTATTAATAAATATATATTAAAGAAGACAATATAGGTATGCCCCAGAACGAATGATTTAGCGCTTATCATCAAAAACCTTAAAGGCCCTTTGTCAACACCATCGTCGGACCATACTTCGGATTTAGCGTTAAGCAGCGCAAACTGTCACACCCCGACCGCGTATAACATGCAACCGCGGCGGAAAACGTCGGGGAGTGTTGTGGACAAAATTAATTGTTATACAACCATGGAAATTTAAAGTCACATTTTATTTATCAAACACGGGTGTTACATTGTCTTAAATGGAAGTACAGAATTCATAACATAGTTATACTAGTTCTATCTTCACTTTTAGTCTCTAAGGCACAGGTCCGCCCTAGTATTGTGATCAACATCTTATGGAACAGCTCCTGAAAACACATGTGAAAGTAGGTGCGTCAGCATAAAAATGCCTGTGAGATACATAGGTTTTGTGAAAATGGGATTCATGACTTGAGTTTAAAGAATGTTTAATAACAGTCAGTCATGAACCTTGTAATTTGTCTTGCTTTGTAAACCATTTGAAAAACGATAACATCAGATGATATGTATAGATAAGTGCAAGGTTAAACGAGTAACCAAGTAAAATGAGTTGAATATAATAAGTTGTTTTGTAAGACAATGTTTTATGAAAAGTATGTTATTTGTATAAAATGTTATATGTCTAAACTGAAATGATTTAGATAACGCTAAGATATGTAATATTATACAAACATTTATATATAGGAAGTACCAGCGGCGTATCCACCATGTTTGCATCATATTACATACTCCACGTTACTCAAACCATTTACCCAAACCAATCCACCATGTAAATTGTTCATGTATAAACCAAATGTCAAGTGTTATTGTGTAAACCATGTCAAATGTTTATGTTCAATGTAAACCACCAAATGTGTATGTCAATGTCAACGTGTTTATGTTCAATGTAAATCATGTAATGTGCATCCCAGATGTATCATGTATGGTAAGCGAAATGTATCAACTTAAACCATATGTAAAATGCACAAAACAAGTCGTTGAAGTAAAACGTGGTTTAAATCAGCGTTATGTTCTGTGGAAAAATGCATGCTCTATTGATACTAACATTTATGCGGTATTGTAAACTATGCATACATCCAAGCCTTGAGACTGTGGCGATAAACCCTCAAACAAATTAAAGGTTTATCTAAGTTATGTATATCGAATTCGGTCATTCCTTCCAATCCTATCAAACCCAGGATTTCAGAAACGGGAGTTGTCAATTCCTATGGTACCACTACCTACTAACGAACGGCGTGATCAATGTTAATGAATGTATTGTCCCATGTTAAACAAACCAAATGTCATAACAAAATGAAGGCATGTGATGTAACCAATTGTACTAAGTATGCTAAGTAAACATACGAAGCAGAAATGTTCATGTAAGTCAATGTGCCCATATGCTAAGTAAACATATGCAGCAGAAATGTTCATGTAAATCAATGTGCCCATATGCTGAGTAAACATATGCAGCAGAAATGTTCATGTAAATCAATGTGTCCATATGCTGAGTAAACATATGCAACAAAAATGTAATGTAAATCAATGTACTAAGTACGCACACAATGGGCATACATAGCATAAAATGTAATGAAATCGTGTACTATAATGTACTAACAACATAGTAGGCATATGATGTGAAAACATGGAAAGCATGAATGTAACAGATAGGCACATGTGTTTCACCCCAAAACAGTTTGGAAAACAGTAAAAGAGGGGTTCAATGTACTCACCTGAGATTGCTTTGGAGTTCTTCTGTAATAACCAAACAATGATAGGTCACGGAATATCAAACGGCACCTAATAGGTAGCTATGTTAATATACCGGACCTAAAATCAGAGGAACGGATAGTATGCGGGTTCGTAAACCAAACGAGTATGGGGACTCGTGTAATATGGTTTAACAAAGCCTACATACTAAAATGAAACTTAACCTAGGTGCTTGCGACCCATCACGAACCGCTTAGGTAGCTTATGCTACCTTACGCGTCGTTCGCGTAGAACGCGTCTGGAACGCCTAACATCGTGACCACAAGGTATAACCTCGGAAGGTTATAGCTATGGTCACCTAATGTGTTTGGTCGGATCCTAATGATCGACCAAATGGGTCGGGTTCGAAAGTATAAGCGATGGTTTAGATCGCTTACCTTACGACCCTATATAAGCACTAAACTAAAAGTGACGAGCTAAGCATGTTAGAACATGCTTAACTAAGTTTAGAAAACAGGTTTGGCATCAAAGCAAATGGCTTTGATGCTCACGAGTAGTTTGGTTACAAAATATGCAAGAATGCACATTTTGGCCGAAACTACGACTCGTCACTGAGCCTAGATAACGTGGTAATCAGTAGGTATAGTCATTACGGACTATAACCATCGTGATCACACTCACGTTATGAAGTTCCATGAACTTCGGGTTGACCATAGGCTGGTCAATGCAGAAAGTCAACAAAACGTTGACTTTCAGACTCGAAAAGCGAATAAAAGAACGAAAGAATACTTACGGTGGGTCCCCGAATGCTAATCTAGATCAAAATAGCTCAGGTATGAAACAAATGTTCCAACTTAGAGCTTAGATCAGATTCTTGTGGGTTTTAACCAAAAAGGGGGGGGGTATTTATAGGATTTCCCGAACCGTTAGGATCGTTTCTTGAAAAACGTGTGATGTGTGTCGGTGTGTATATAATTTTTGATATATATTTAAGCCCTTTTTACACTTTTAGCCAAATTTTAAATTTATAAAACACGATATTTACTAACACTAAACACACATATGGGCAAGTGCACCCATCGTGGACGTAGTATAGTGTTGGTAAGATACCGAGGTCGTCCAAGGACACAAGAGCTTTTAATACCGGTTTATCCTCAACGTCTAATCAAATCAAAAAGTTAGAAAAATGTTTTAAACTAAGAAAAATAAAAACTAACTAAATGCTGAAAAATAAAATAAAATAAAAACAGATAGACAAGATGAATCACTTGGATCCGACACGTGTATTAGTATAACCTTTGATTATTTTCGCACTTTTGCACTTGTTTAAGAGATTATCTTAGTTATTGTAGTAGGCCCCTTTTTCGGAGGTGACGTTACCCTCAACCCAGTAGTTTGAGTCAGCAAGGATACAATCCTAAAGGGTTGGATTATTGAAAGATAATGAATTAAGTTATTAATGCAAATTATGGTAGGCCCCGCTTTTGGCGGCGACGTTACCCTCGGCTAAGTAGTCTGAGTCAGCAAGGATACAGTCCTAAATAGCCGGGTTATAGTATTAATAGTAGTTAGCTTATGAGGGGGTCAAAGAGTTTGGATCCCCGCCATCCAATACCTATGGGCATTGAAGGAGATCCTACTAAATTTGACCCAGGTCCCAAGCAGGACCTCTAAACGCTGAACAAGGGCAAGACCTTTACCAAACCGTTCCCTTAACCCCCGACCAGGTAGCCAACATACCTCCATATAGACCGTGGAGATATGAATGGTGAAAATCTTTTATTTTATATAGACAGTAAAATAATGCCAAGACACCACGGACAAACGATAAGGAAAGATCACCTTCAACATAAGTAACTAGTTATTAAAGTCATTAATACAAAACCAAATAAAAAGTGCAAAAGATTAAAAATAAAAAGTATTATACTAAACACTTGTCTTCACCAAGTGATGTAAGAGACTTAGGCAAACATGGCCTTGATTGTCAAGAACTCTTACGATCAATCTTGGATCCCGAGACGACTCACACACTCTATGATGGACAATGGATGATGGTGGTGGATGATGGTGTTATGGTGGTGGTGGGTGGTGGATGAAGTGTGAGAGAGGTGGTGTGACAAGGGATGAGAGAGAATGAAGCCAAGCTCCTCTATTTATAGGCTGAACAGAACGCTGGACACGGCCCCGTGTTCGCTGAACACGGCCCCGTGGCCGTCTGACATTCTCTCTCTTCATTAATTGTAATTGCGAATTACAATTAATGCGCCTGCTGTACTTTCAACACGCCCCCGTGCCCGCTGGGCACGGCCCCGTGGTGAGCAATGGAAGCTTCTACTGGTTTGTCTTTTCTGCTGCTTCCTGGGCACGCCCCCGTGTTCACTGGACACGGGGCGTGTTCAGACATCTGTTCTCTTCTCTTTGTCTTGGGAGGTGCCGTTGAGGGTCCGGGCAGTTCGCTTTTGTTCCTTTTCTTGTAATTATGATAGAATTAGGGGTCTTTTTGCTTCTTTTGTGATTTTGAGCTCATTTCATCCTGAAAATACAAAAGGAAGACAAAAACACTCTTTTTCCAACATTAGTACTTAAAAAGGGTTAGTTTTATGCCTTAATTGATGTGTTTTATATGTTGCATTTTACACACATCAAATACCCCCACACTTGAACTTTTGCTTGTCCTCAAGCAAAACTCTTTTAATGTTGCTTACACTCCCAAATGGAATAGGTAGAAGAGAAGTTTTTCAACTTGTCCTAGAGTGTCGGGAATCCAAGGTTTGTATAGGTTCTATTTTCATTTTATTTACAATCTTATTCGTCATGGTTTATTTTGAACTTTACATAAGATAAACTACTTAATTTGGCATAGCATGCCTTATTAAAATTCCATTTATATACAAGTTCACATACCTCACGGGAGATCACTCAATCACTCGGCCGAAGGTGTATATTTAAGTGAATCGCTCGAGAGCGGCACGGATTTACATTTTCCATATGCTTGCCAAGCGATCAATCCTCCTCCTTTTTAACTTTTACCTTTGTAAATATCAAGAGGACTTTTGGGGTGAAGGCTTGGGTTTAAAAAAGGGCGAAAATCGTAACAAGTGTCGGTTTTCGTAAAATACCTTATTTTTGGTGACATTTAATTTTTTTTTGAAGTATTTCTCCAAACAAGCTTTTTGTAGCTTATGTTTGTTTTTGACTTCATATATATATATATATATATATATATATTTTTTTTTTTTTTTTTTTTTGATCACGTAAAGGTATGTTTATGAAAAACCGAGTCTGTTACTAAAATAAAGGTGAAAAAAAAATGAAAAAGGTTTTTTTTTTTTTTTTTTTTTTTTTTTTTTTTGGTGGGTAGAAAATTGTTTTGGGGGTAATGAAATGAAAGGTTTAGGCTCAAAGGGGTTTTCTAGGGGGATTTTGGGTAGGTAAAAAAATGAAAAATAATGGTTTTGAAAGAAAAATAGTTAGTCCTAAATGCCTCTATCATTTACTTACTTGGGTTTAAGTTGGTAAGGACCGGGAATGTATCGTCGTGGCAAGTTCTAGATTTGTAAATACCGAGCGGCTATTCACACAAGAAACGAAAAATGAGCATTTAATCTAAATATGTGTATTTTTATGCTCAATAAAGGCTCAAAACTCACTTTTTTTTTTGTGGGAATGGGTTTTTAATGTGAACAAGCATATATAATCGAATTTTAGCTAGACTTGTTATACCGTTTCATAATTTTCTTATGTTAGTTCTTTTTATCACGACGCTATCGGTTGTAAGTTTGTAAAAATATAACCCTTTTATAACTTGTTATTCCCAACTTAAATTAAGACAAGTAAATAAAAAAATTGAAAAAGTTTTTGAAAAAATTTGGGGTGTTTAGCGGTTCCAATAGAGTTTTGTGTAAGGCTTGTTTTAGGATTTTGCAAAATTCCAAGGTTTTTAGCATCCCCCCCACACTTAAATTACACATTGTCCTCAATGTGTCCAAAAATAGAGTTTTTGGTTGATTAGAATATGTAAAAGTGTGTTTAAAAACAAAGATTTGTGTTACTGGCACTCTGGACACGGCCCCGTGTTGACCGGGCACGGCCCCGTGGTCAAGTGCCAGTAACAAAAATTATAGAATTGAAACAGAAGCCTGGACACGGGGGCGTGTTCGCTGAACACGGCCCGTGTCCAGTTACCTGAACTGGGTGATTTCCTGCAGGGGGCTCAGCACGGGGCCGTGTTGGTTGGGCACGGCCCGTGTGGAGCCTTCTGTTATGGAGATTTTTGTCGGTTTGTTCTGTTCTTCTGCATGGTTCCATTTTTTCTCGTTCCCTTTTTCATCCATTACCACCATGAGTCCATAAATCATAAAAACCATCATAACATTGCTAATAGAGAGATTACATATAAAGATAAAAATTACATAGATAGTAAGCTTATGGAGTTCTAGCCCTATGTTTTATTTTAATTTTAGCAAAATTTCCAAGAATCTACTGATCCTGGTTAGACAAGGCTTTGTAGAACTCCAACTTTCGGATGCGTTTCTCCTCATATGTCGGCAAGCCATTCCTCTACCTCCCTTGGAAGGAGGAAGGAAGGCTCGTTCGCATTTGTTTGAGGAGTTTCAACTTCCGCCGGGACTTCTTGTGGGATTTCCATAGGAGGTTCCGCGGGGATGTCTCCCCACCCGGTAGGGTTGTTAATACCGAGTGCTAAGTTCCAGTCTTGTTGTGGAAGGACTGGTTCCATAGGAGGTGCTACCAAAATGTTTAACCTTTGGTGCAAAAGGTTAATCTCTTGGAAGCTGCTTTCCAATCCCATTGTAAGATCGTTGATACGGTCAATGAGGACCTCCTCTACGGACGTCATTTCGTCGAGAGCCTCTCTTAGTGCTATCACGTAGTGCACAAGTGTGGCTTCAACGGAGGGTCTCCTTCCCCTTCGGCTGTTTGAGGAATGCACGGATGATGTTTCGCTGTTTTCACTCGCCATTCTACGAAAAATAAACCAAAAGTAGTTTATAAGACGAAACAGTTTCTGGACACGGCCCCGTGCTCACTGAGCACGGCCCCGTGTTCATCTTTCTGCAGAATTTTGGAGCAAGGAACCTTGGGTTTTCGAGTTATTTTCTGAGTTTGTGCAAGCTTTTTGACAGTAAATAACTCTAAACAATGTTACATAACATGTTTTTACCAAGATTCCATGATCAAAAACTCCTTGTTTCCTACCATAAAGATTGAAAATTCAAACTTTTCATGGTGGCTTTTGAAGAAAGATGAAGAAGAAGGAAATGTCTAGAAGAGGAAAGGACAAGATGAGTTGTTGGAAACTTCTTTTATACTTACCTAGGATTGTTTGAGAGAAGATTCCTTCAAATCTCTGTCCCCAAGTTGGTCCAAATGTGCAGGATTTTTGGCTGCATTTATAGAAAATGACAGCCTGCTGGACACGGCCCCGTGTTCGCTGAACACGGCCCCGTGTGCAGAGAAAATTCTGACACAGTTTGTCCGTATTCTGACGTCATGATCAGAAGGGAATCTTTTGATGAACACGGGGGCGTGTTGGCCGAGCACGGCCCCGTGTCGGAAAGCTGATTTATGAAGTTTTGTCTTTATTAAGGAGCTATTTCTTATCGGGTGGCTCCTGACTTGTTGGAACAACCCCATAGTGCCTAAGATACCTTAATTGTCCTATACTAAGGCGAGAACGCAAGAGGTTGTCGGTGAGGGTAATTCCTATTTTCATTCTAGGTGGACAAGTCCAACCCTTTCCCGGGCTCTCGTTAAAGAAGGTGTATGCCGAATCGCTCAGGTCTATGTATGCACCGAACGAGGTCGATGGGGAGTCCTTCACGGCACAATCGGCACAGGGACGACTATCGTCCACGTCTTGTCTAGGAAGAAAGGTATTTTCGGGAGCAACGAGGTTGTCAGAATGCGATTCCAACATTTCCTCATGGTCATCGTCTGGGGATGGATCTAAGAAATCCTTCCTAAGTTCTTTTGACCAATTTAGAAGTAGTTCTTCTAGTTGAAATAGCTCGTCAAGGAGCATATCTCCTAGAATATCCGGTTGGGCGCATTCGAGGGAGAAATAGTGTTTATTTTTACTTTCGCCCCTCTTAAGGCTACAAGGAATTGGTGGGTCTATATAGTGTGGCCTATAAGTGAGGAAGAAACATTTTAATTCCTCGTGTTCGCCTCCACATATTCGACACCACAAACCATAAGAGTGCCGAAAGTAAAAAGAATCACTATTACTCATGTTTGTATCAGAAGTTACCAACCGCCGGGATCAAACGGTTCTGTTTTCAGCAACTGAATCTTGGGCACGGGGGCGTGTTGAGTGGACACGGCCCCGTGTTCAGCCTACTGTCTGATATAAAACAGGATTGCCAGTTCCAATGATTGGGCACGGGGGCGTGTTCAGCGGGCACGGCCCCGTGCTGAGCTCTGCAGAAGCTGAAAAATCTAAAAAAAATCCTAAAAAATTAAAGAAAAATAAAAAGATGATTAGGCCGTTGATTCCTAACTTTCTTAAAATCCTTGTGTCCCCGGCAGCGGCGCCAAAAACTTGATGTGTGTCGGTGTGTATATAATTTTTGATATATATTTAAGCCCTTTTTACACTTTTAGCCAAGTTTTAAATTTATAAAACACGATATTTACTAACACTAAACACACATATGGGCAAGTGCACCCATCGTGGACGTAGTATAGTGTTGGTAAGATACCGAGGTCGTCCAAGGACACAAGAGCTTTTAATACCGGTTTATCCTCAACGTCTAATCAAATCAAAAAGTTAGAAAAATGTTTTAAACTAAGAAAAATAAAAACTAACTAAATGCTGAAAAATAAAATAAAATAAAAACAGATAGACAAGATGAATCACTTGGATCCGACACGTGTATTAGTATAACCTTTGATTATTTTCGCACTTTTGCACTTGTTTAAGAGATTATCTTAGTTATTGTAGTAGGCCCCTTTTTCGGAGGTGACGTTACCCTCAACCCAGTAGTTTGAGTCAGCAAGGATACAATCCTAAAGGGTTGGATTATTGAAAGATAATGAATTAAGTTATTAATGCAAATTATGGTAGGCCCCGCTTTTGGCGGCGACGTTACCCTCGGCTAAGTAGTCTGAGTCAGCAAGGATACAGTCCTAAATAGCCGGGTTATAGTATTAATAGTAGTTAGCTTATGAGGGGGTCAAAGAGTTTGGATCCCCGCCATCCAATACCTATGGGCATTGAAGGAGATCCTACTAAATTTGACCCAGGTCCCAAGCAGGACCTCTAAACGCTGAACAAGGGCAAGACCTTTACCAAACCGTTCCCTTAACCCCCGACCAGGTAGCCAACATACCTCCATATAGACCGTGGAGATATGAATGGTGAAAATCTTTTATTTTATATAGACAGTAAAATAATGCCAAGACACCACGGACAAACGATAAGGAAAGATCACCTTCAACATAAGTAACTAGTTATTAAAGTCATTAATACAAAACCAAATAAAAAGTGCAAAAGATTAAAAATAAAAAGTATTATACTAAACACTTGTCTTCACCAAGTGATGTAAGAGACTTAGGCAAACATGGCCTTGATTGTCAAGAACTCTTACGATCAATCTTGGATCCCGAGACGACTCACACACTCTATGATGGACAATGGATGATGGTGGTGGATGATGGTGTTATGGTGGTGGTGGGTGGTGGATGAAGTGTGAGAGAGGTGGTGTGACAAGGGATGAGAGAGAATGAAGCCAAGCTCCTCTATTTATAGGCTGAACAGAACGCTGGACACGGCCCCGTGTTCGCTGAACACGGCCCCGTGGCCGTCTGACATTCTCTCTCTTCATTAATTGTAATTGCGAATTACAATTAATGCGCCTGCTGTACTTTCAACACGCCCCCGTGCCCGCTGGGCACGGCCCCGTGGTGAGCAATGGAAGCTTCTACTGGTTTGTCTTTTCTGCTGCTTCCTGGGCACGCCCCCGTGTTCACTGGACACGGGGCGTGTTCAGACATCTGTTCTCTTCTCTTTGTCTTGGGAGGTGCCGTTGAGGGTCCGGGCAGTTCGCTTTTGTTCCTTTTCTTGTAATTATGATAGAATTAGGGGTCTTTTTGCTTCTTTTGTGATTTTGAGCTCATTTCATCCTGAAAATACAAAAGGAAGACAAAAACACTCTTTTTCCAACATTAGTACTTAAAAAGGGTTAGTTTTATGCCTTAATTGATGTGTTTTATATGTTGCATTTTACACACATCAACGTGATCAAATCTCGTGCGTACACTTGTCGAAAAGTTGTGGTTACTGAAAATGCCCCTTAGTGAGCTGAAAGGGCAAGTGAAAACATGTGGACGAGGTTTAATCTGCTGAGATTCGCTGACTAATCGATCTTATCTGATCTGTTAGTCTGACGCGGCCCGCGTAAGGATTTGGGCAATCCTTAGGCGCCCCGTCTGAGGGTCACATATCAGAATTTTCAGTTTTAGTCCCTGCACTTCAGAAACATGCAATTTGGCCCATTTTGGCACGTTTAAGCCCCGTTAACCTCATTTCAAGGCTCTAAGATGAAGTTAAAGTGTAGGGGACTTGAAATATGCTCAAAAATATTCCGGATGTCGGTTCGTTTGGCCGTACGATCGCGATGTTTGCTTAATTACGACGGAATGCGCATAAGCGCGAAAGACGATCCAAATGACGCGACGAATGGATTTTTCTCATGCCAAACACTAAGGCATAATATTAGGATGCTTACATAAATTTTTGGATGTCCGGATGTATTCAGAACGTAAGTTATGCGCGAAAGTGCAAACTTGTGCACTTTTTGACACTTTTAGTCCCTGAATGATCCAAAAGTTTGTTTTAGCATACCAAACCCCTCAAAGCCTATTTCTAAGCTATGTAAAGGATATTTATGGTATGTTTAACTTATGGACATGTTCCGGAATGTTCGTTACAGTTCAAATTGGCATACTTTCGCAGTTTGTCAAGTTTAGTCCCTGTAAGCGAATTAACTTGTTTTTGCTATACCAAAGCCTTCAAAACTTATTTCTAGGTTATGTAAAGGTTATTTATGGTATGTTGAGTATATGTTGATGTTCCGGAGTATTTGTCGCATTAAACTGAGCACGTTTGAGCACCAGTTAGCGTATAACTCTCCAGAAAGCGATGTAGAGTTTGAAATTGAACAAAAGTCAAAACATGAAAAATGTAAAACACAACCAAACAAACATTGGGATCAAATAACATTGTTTTATTGATAATAGAACTGTTCACAATGATTACAAGCACAAATGTTACAGTCTCCCCTACTTGTGGAAATTTCGTCCCGAAATTTATTTAGAGGAAACTCGTGGAAACAGATGCGGATATTTCGCCTTCATTTGATCTTCACGTTCCCAAGTAAACTCGGGTCCACGTTTAGATTCCCAGCGAACCTTGACCAAAGGAATGCGCTTGCGTTTAAGCCACTTGACTTCACGTTCCATTATTTCTACCGGTTTCTCAACAAATTTCAGTGTTTTATCAACACGAATCTCGTCAAGCGGTATGTGGAGGTTCTCATCAGCTAAACACCTCTTGAGATTGGACACGTGAAAAGTTGGATGAACATTTCCAAGTTCAGGAGGTAACTCAAGTCTGTAGGCTACCTTACCGATTCTTTCGACGATCTTGAATGGTCCAACGTATCTAGGTGCAAGTTTTCCTTTCTTTCCAAATCTGATCACACCTTTCCAAGGTGAGACCTTAAGTAATACACGATCACCGACTTGAAAATCCAAGGGCTTGCGTTTTAGGTCCGCGTAACTCTTTTGACGGCTTCTAGCTGTCTGAAGGTTATCACGAACTTTCTTAACCTTATCTGTTGTCTCTAAAATGAGGGCAGGTCCAGTAAGTTGAGCCTCGCCAATCTCATTCCAGCAGACTAGTGAACGACATTTTCGACCATAGAGAGCCTCAAAAGGAGCCATGTTGATGCTGGAGTGATAACTGTTGTTGTAGGAGAATTCAATCAATGGAAGATGTGAATCCCAACTACCACCAAAATCGATCACACAAGCTTTAAGCATATCCTCCAGTGTCTGGATTGTTCTTTCAGATTGACCATCCGTTTGCGGATGATAGGCTGTGCTCAGATTAAGTTGGGACCCCATAGCAGATTGCATGGTTCTCCAAAAATGAGAAGTGAAACGAGCATCTCTGTCAGAAATGATGTTCAAAGGAACACCATGTCGAGCTACAATTTCATCTACATATATTTGAGCAAGTTTGTCAGCCGAAAAATCCTCACGGATTGGCAAGAAATGCGCTGACTTGGTAAGACGATCCACGACTACCCAGATGGCATCGTGACCCTTCTTTGTGCGCGGGAGTTTAGTAATGAGATCCATAGTAATGTTTTCCCATTTCCAAACTGGGATCTCTGGTTGCTCCAATAATCCGGAAGGACGCTGATGTTCAGCCTTAACCTTAAGACAAGTAAGGCATTTGGATACGTATAAGGCAATGTCTTTCTTCATACCAGGCCACCAATACTGTATACGAAGATCCTTATACATCTTATCTGAGCCAGGATGAATAGAATAACGAGACTTATGGGCTTCATCCATAAACAAGGTACAAAGATTATCTTGGCTTGGGACCCACAAACGGTCCATGAAGTAATAAGATCCATTGTCCTTCAGTTCAAGAGCAGGCGTTATGTGATAAGGAAATTCCTTATCCATCAAACCTTGTGAAACACAAGCTTGTTGAGCCTGAGAAATACGGGCTTGGATATCGGTTTGAATAACAGATTGGACACGTACACAATGAAGCTTAGTACGTTCCTTGCGACTCAAAGCATCGGCTACGACATTCGCCTTACCAGGATGGCAGCGAATCTCGCAGTCGTAGTCGTTTAGAAGTTCAACCCAACGTCGTTGTCTCATGTTGAGTTCTTTCTGATTGAAGATGTGTTGAAGACTCATGTGGTCAGTGAAAACCACACATTTTGTACCGTACAAGTAGTGTCTCCAAATCTTAAGAGCGAAGACAACTGCACCCAACTCAAGATCATGAGTGGTGTAGTTCTTCTCATGTATCTTCAACTGTCTTGATGCGTATGCTATGACTTTGTTTCTTTGCATCAGGACGCAGCCAAGACCCGATTTAGATGCATCGCAATAAACGACGAAATCATCATTGCCCTCAGGCAATGTTAGGACAGGCGCGTCGCAAAGCTTTTGTTTCAAAGTCAGAAACGCTTCCTCTTGTTTGACTCCCCAATCAAAAGGCTTGTTCTTTTGAGTTAGAGCAGTTAGAGGAACTGCAATCTTTGAGAAGTTCTCAATGAAGCGGCGGTAATAGCCCGCCAGACCAAGAAAAGAACGAACTTCAATAGGAGTACTAGGTGTATCCCAATCCTTAATCGCACTGATCTTGGAGGGATCTACATGAATACCTTGTTTGTTGACAATGTGTCCTAAGAATTGAACCTCTTTAAGCCAGAATTCACACTTGGAGAATTTGGCGAAAAGTTGCTCTTTCTTTAGGAGTTCCAACGTAAGACGAAGGTGTTGTTCATGATCAGCTCGCGTCTTAGAATATATCAAAATGTCATCAATGAAAACGATGATGAACTTATCTAAATAAGGCTTGCAGACCCTATTCATCAAGTCCATGAAAACAGCAGGAGCATTAGTCAAACCGAATGGCATGACTGTGAACTCATAATGTCCATAACGAGTGCGGAACGCTGTCTTGGGAATGTCTTCTTCATGCACACGAAGCTGATGATATCCAGATCGTAGATCAATCTTCGAAAAGTATGAAGCACCTTGCAATTGATCAAAGAGATCATCAATGCGAGGTAGGGGATATCGATTCTTGACGGTAAGCTTGTTAAGCTCACGATAATCGATACACATCCTAAAAGGTCCATCCTTCTTCTTTACAAAGAGAACGGGAGCACCCCAAGGTGAAAAGCTAGGACGGATAAAACCTTTGTCGGAGAGCTCCTGAAGCTGTTTAGATAATTCTTGCATCTCTGACGGTGCAAGACGGTATGGGGCTCTGGCAATGGGATTTGCACCAGGTACGAGATCAATACGGAACTCGACTTGGCATGCTGGAGGTAGACCAGGTAACTCTTCAGGGAAAACTTCAGAATCATCCCGAACGACAGGAATATCTGAAATAGTCTTACCCTTGCCTTTATCTGCTGTAACTGTTGGTGCACTACATCTGCTGATTACGTCTTGTATCGAGTCATAAGTCTTGAATGTTAGATCTGGGCACAATATACGAGAAATAGTGAGATTGTATAAGTTTTAGGGTTATGGATCGCTCATAGGTACATGTAGGTAGTTGGGCCGCTCATTAGTCAACATGATGGACCGCTTTTGGGACAACATGTTGGACCGCTAATATGTCATGTATATGGATCGCTTATTGGGCATGTCCAATAAGCGGTTCTAGTTGCCTATAAATACCATAGGAGCGATCTCATTTGTAACGGTTCCTGATTTTCGTACCGAAGTGCTGCCGGATCGAAAACAGGTTGTACTCATCGTCAGATCAATAGAAAAGGAGTTTAAAGTGATATACAAGTTATTCCTACGTCATTTACTTGTTATTCCGCACCTGTACTTGACGAAAACACGTCTGAACGACTCGTTCGGGTCACCAAACGATCCTACAAGTGGTATCAGAGCTTCAGGAGGAGGAGTTCTACAGGAAATAGCTGAAAATTATTGAAAATTCTGTCTTCTACTCATTCTTTTTCAGTTTCAGATATTTTTCACGGTCGAAACTTGCTCAAAATCCCTGAGATTGTGCGCGATGGTATAAAGACAAACCCTTGAAAGTTTGGGGTTGAAATTCAAAGAATTAGTGGGTCAAATCGTTGTCCGAAATTGGATCGCTTTTTGGGAATTACTCTGGATCGCTCTTAGGTCACATCTGGAACCGCTAATTCGTACACTTTTGATCTGGACCGCTCCAAAGTAGCCTCTTGAACCGCTCTTGTGAACATTCTTGAACCGCTCGAACAGCACACTTTTGAACCGCTCAAACAGTAAACTTATGAACCGCTTATTTGTACATTTCCTGAACCGCTCGTACGAACAATTACCTGGATCGCCTATTTGGACTATTTGAATATTTCTTGAACCGCTCGAACAAACATACCTTGAACCGCTCATTCGAACATCATATCTTGAACCGCTCCAAGGAACATTTTTGGACCGCTTTTCTGTCAGTTGCTTTGAAAAACGTGTTAAGTCATCATGAGTTCTGAATTTTACAACGCCTTTGCTACATCAACTACTCCAGCCGCGATTGCTCAAGCCATGAATCTTGAAAATGAGACGGGAACCACCCAGAAACCTCCGAAACTGATAAGTATTGAAGAATACTACGGGTGGAAAGATCGTTTTGAAAACTGGGTTCAGGCAAATCATCTCAGATCGTGGGAATGCATATTGGAAAAGTACACATTGCCTCGAACAGAATTGCAAGTCATTAAACAGATATCTGAATTCTCAGAACAAGAACGTGCAATGTACAGAGCAGAGAAACTGATGATCAGTTTGTTACAGCAGGCGATTAAAGAAGATATATTCATTCTGCTACAACATGATAAAACTGCAAAGTCGATTTGGGATGCTCTTAAAGTGAAATTCGAGGGTAGTGAAAGTATGATCAAAAGCAAGAAGGCATTGCTTAAAAAGGAATTTGATTTGTTTAGCAGTTTGCCGGGAGAGGATACTAAAAAGCTGATTGAGAGATACTGCCACTTAGTGCGTTCGTTATCGATGTTGGGAGTTGAAAAAGGTCGTGAGGAATGGGTTGATAAATTGGCTGACGCGTTACCTTAGAAAGAGTGGGGAACGTATTTGATGATACTGAAAAACACGGGTGTTTATGACAAACTTACAATTGGTCAGTTTATTGAGAAAATTGAGAGTCAGGATCTTGAACAGCAAAAGATCGCGAGGATGAATAATCCTAGTGGTCAACAAGATGTTAAAATGTACTATAAAGGTAGTATTCCAGTTTCTGAAACTGAAAGAAGTCCGAAAATTCAAACCGCTTTCAGTGCTGGTGATTCATCTGAGAAAGTTGATCAGGGTTCGAACAAGAGTAGCAGTGGGTTTTCATCGTTTCCGAGTGTGAATCCGAAAGAGACTAACACAAGCTTTCAGTCTCAGGGTACCAAAACCGGAAATGGATACATAATTCAGTGCAACATAGCTCTCAATCTTCCAGAAGGTCAAAGCTTCTCTGAAGACACTGCTAAAGACCACATGGCACTTCTGGGTTCAGTTCTGTTATCCTATGAAGGTCTTGTTGCTGGTAGGATCGGAAATCCTATGCTCACCAAAGAGGATTACGATCAAATAGACGCTGAGGAAATGGAACTTATGGATATCAAATGGTGTCTTGCAAGTGTTCTTCGTAGAGCTGAGAAATTCAAAACCATTACCGGGAGAAATGACTTTCTTGATGCACATGTTTCTACTTTAGGTTTTGATAAATCTAAAGTTACTTGTTTTCGATGCAGGGAGAAGGGCCATTTTAAGCGGGAGTGCAAAGGAAGAGAAGCTAGCGGAGCACAGAATCCATTCGGGAAAGATGATTACTACCGCAAAGCTATTTATCAGCAAGTTGGTCAATCCCAGGAACCTCAGACAGCTCACGGAAGAAAAATTGAAGATCCCAAGAGAGCATGTTTGGTAGATTTCAGCTGGAGTGATTACATATCATCTGAAGCTACAGCAGAACGAGTTATCGATCAAGATGATGAGAAACTACCAGAGGGTTTTAGTTGGGATATGTTCATGGATGAAAAGGGAGGTTTTAAAGCTTTCATTGCAAAGATCGTTCGAGAGCCAAATTTGTTTGCTACTTGGATGAGATCTATTGGAGAGAATGTGTCAAGTGGAGATGAAAAATTTGTGTCATCTGATGAAAGTTCAGAACACTCTGGAGATGTTTCAGATAGTTCAGATGAAATTGTACAAGATGAAACTGTACAAGAACAGGATGTTGTATTTGACAAAACACCATCGGAGTCTGATGTATCAGATGGTGATTCTGATAAGTCTGTACATTTTGATCAATCACCTGATCATAGTAGCAGTGATGATGAGGAAGAGAAACATATAAATATTGCAAAATCTCAATTGTCTCCTAATAGTTTTCATTTCTATTTTGCAGAAAAAATAGAGAAACTGGCAGAGGAACGAGCTGAAAAAGATCAACAATCTGAATCTGAAGGTGAATTTCAGAATGTTGAAAGTGTTGCTGAAGAGATTACAGAAACTGTGAAAGAAGAAAAGGTGATTGAAGTGGAAAAGGTGATTGAAGTGGAAAAGGTGATTGAAGTGGAAAAGGTGATTGAAGTAGAAAAATTGGTTGAAGTCATTAAAACAATCGAAGTTGAAAAGATTATTGAAGTCGTCAAGGCATGTGAGAAGTGTTTGGAAGCCTGCAAAGAGTGTGCAGCAAAAGATGATATCATAGCTGAGTATGAGAAAAAGAAAGAGCAGTTATTGTTCAATCTCAATTATGTGAAGGAATCGTACGATGTGTTGAACAAAACAGTAACTGGCCTCCAAAAGACAAACACAAAAAGAGAACAGGCGCTGACGATGATGAATGCAACTTTAATGTCGAAGCAAAAAGCTATAAATTTCTACATTGAAGAAAGTGCAAAATGGAAGCAAGAGTTGGAAACTGAAAAGATTGAAAATGAGAGGATTAGGAGGTTATTGTTGAGTTATTCTACCTCTGATTATGTTATTGATCGTGTTTACCCAACTGTTGCAGGTATGGAAGCTTTTCAAGCAGAAAAGCCGAAAGAAAAGAAAGATTGTGGTAAGAAACCGACCGTTAGCTATAACAAGTGTCCGCCTCCAATTTGGGATGGGTATTCACCTAGGAAACCAAATGAGGAACAACTTGCAAAAGCAGTCAATATACAGCTTAAAACCGACACAACTGACGTTTTACCAGAAAATATTGATGTGACGTTTACCTCATCCGATACTGATCATGAGTCTGTTCTAATCAAAAAGGTGGTCGATCAGGTGTTGGATACTGATGAGGAGACAGAGTCAAAATCTGAGTCTGGAGGGTCAAAGTCGTCAGTCAACAGTCAAAATTCGTCGGTTAAACAGTCTTATAGTAAAGAGTTTTTGTTATCAAAAGCTGATTTGAATGATGAAGCATTTGAAGTTGTTTATACTTTGAATGGTTCTGACAAATTATATTACAACAAAGAGTTTCCAATTTTAAGTGTTAAAACAAATCTAATCAACAAAACTTTTAAACTAATAGAGATTAATATTCCTGAGTTAAAAGTTTTGAAAAATTTTGACAAATCTAAAAAGTATACTTCCAGAGTTCAACAACGTTTAAACAAGAAAAAGGGTTACAATTCTGGTCCTGGTTTTCCAAAGAAACCTAACCATAATAGTAGCTACAAAAAGAAAGGTTTAGGCTTTATTCCACCAGAAGATGATAAAAATATGAAAAATTCTAAAATGAAATCTGAATTTGTGACAGGTGGAAGCTCAGAAGATGAACAGCAGAAACCATTTTGGAGACAAACTAACAAAGAGTTTCTTGCTGAAAAAAGAAAGAATGGAACTGGAGTATTTCATCCGAGAAATGCTCAAACCTGTTTGAAATGCAATGAAGCTGGTCACATTGCATCGGATTGTTTGAAAGATATCAAAGCAAAACAGGGAGCCTCTTAGAAGATGAAAGACAAAGTTGAAGAAAAAGCTGAGAAGTCTAAAATTTTTAAAAATTCGAAAAATGAAGTTGGAGAATGCTCAAAGAAAAAGACAACATTTTACAAAAGACAAGGAAATGACAACCAAGTGTGGGTTGCGAAGAAAGGTGAAGTGAAAGTCGGCGATGAATCTGGTTCCACAAAGCCAGAAGAGCCACAAGTTATGGAGAAAAGTTCAGAAAATGATGATGTTCTTCCATCATTGAAGTTTGAGGAGGTTATGAAGGAAATTGGAAAAATTGAAATTTCAAATCAATTTTATGATGATGAAAAGGAATTTGATGTCGAGAAAACATTCAACGGGAATGTTAAGAAGATATTTGAGAAAATGTTGAGTGGAAAAGTTAAAGGGGTAAAAGATTTTTACGCAACTAAAAAGGCGACATACAACCCTACAGCTGAAGAGTTGAAAGTCTTCAAGTCTGAGAAGACTTGGAGGGAAGTTTGCTTCCCAGAATAGTCAAAGGACTACGCCGGAGATCCCAAGTTTATATCGTGGATCATGAATCGGCATCTTTCTAGTATTTGAGAAGTTTGAATGTTTGTGTTTAATGCTTGAATGTTTTTGTTTACAGGTTGAAGGATTATGCCGGAGCTTCCAGGATGGTTAGTGCGAAGCAGGAATCGGCATTCTGGTTGAAAAATGGTGATGTAGACGTAATATTCCTACACGTGGTAGTTGTTGGGTATCTACAAGTGGTAATCTTGACTCCACAGGTGGTATTTATGGTTAAATTTTGAAGTGTATTCTTTGAAGTATATTTACAAGTGGTACAGAAGGTTCTTAAAGGCAAATGGTAAATCAGGGACATTAAATTGTACTTGATTTACTATTCATGACATAAGATAGACAAGATGATGAACCACATCCCCGTTTTTAAAATTGATAGACCTACAAGTGGTTGTTATCAACACAAATTCATTTTCCGGAAAAGTCATTTTGATTAAAACAAACTTAAGTGTTTTGAAATCTAAATGAGAAAATGATTTGTGATAGGGGGAGTTCAGATTGTTTATGCCTAGTGAATGGCGATTTGATGTGATTCAGTGTCAGTTGTCAAGTTTCTGTACAGTTCGTTTTTTTTATTTTATGTTTCTAGTAGATCAAAAGTTTAGAAGTTTTCAAATTTTCTTTAAAATGTGTTTGCATTTTAGGGGGAGTAGGGAAATTTCAGAAAATCCAAAAACATTTGAAAATTTTGAAAAAGCCAAAAACATGATAAAATTCAAAAATGAGTGTTGTTGCGAAAAAGAGGAAATGATAGTACATCAGTGGACTATCACGGCACGCTAAAGAAATGTAAAGTTAAAAAGTGTTAAACAATCTTACTGCGGATGTGTCAGTAGATTTTCGCACATTTAGTAAATTGAAACGAGATATAAACCTAAATCAAACTTGTTTGATTCGTGGGTAACTATTCTTGGATATATGGGTAACCCCCGAAATCTTGTTTGAAAGGTCCCGTATTCTGAGATACTAGGTCTTTATACTCAGTGGTATCTGGGGTATTATCCCGGGACTTCTGCTGTATGGAAGTACTGACCTAGTCCCCGGATAGTACTTTTTGCTAAAAGCTTTGAAACATAAGCTTCGCCCTCAGCATGCTGATGAAACAATAAAATTGATAGTCGCTGCTGTTGAAATGCAAAAAGATCCTCTAAAGGGGACCCACCAAAAGTCGAGCCGTCATCTCTCTGCTGAACGGAAGTTCTGACCTGAGCTCTCACGGTTTCGCATCTAACCCCTTTACAGATATCAGCTGTGGTATACTCACCTGTAAGACTGAATATTTGGGATCTGGATACAGGAGTATATTCAAGTGGAGTGATACACAATTAAATTTAAGTTTCTAAAACATTAATATCGTATCTCGAATCAATTGAAATTTGTGTTGAGAATTTAAGAGGACAAACATACTGACAATCTAGGTAAATTGTTTAAAGCTTAATATGAAATCAAGCTTAACGGTGTTGGTGATTTGTCTCATAAACTGATATGATCCTCTTGCACGAACTCACAAAATATTGTTTGTAAATATTTTATTTTCTGCATTTCATTTCTTTATTTTGAAAAATCCAAAAAGATTTTAGTGTGTTTTAGCATAAATTTTTGAAAAAGTCAAAAAGATTTTCGACAACTGATGTTGGAAAACTGATTTTCAAAATTCCGTGTGCTAAACATGATGAACAGCATTTGAGGGGGAGTGTTTGTGTAAATCTAACTGTTTTCGTTAATTCTACCTTCTTCAAGTGGTTCATCATAGATTGGTGAGAGAGAGTCATGTGTTGGAGCACAAGTTTTTGATATGTGATGAATCTAGAAAATTTATTTCTGGGTTAAGATTGTGCAGGAATCAAGAGATCTGATCAAGAGAATTAAAGTGTTTTTAGAGCCAGGTTATTCGATTCTGAAGGCCTGTGTAGATCAGACAACGATCCTGAAGATGTTACTGAAGATGTGAATACCAGTAAATCGAGAGGGGGAGTCTGTAGATAGAGAAAGAAAAGCTCGAAGACTGATCAAGACTGAAGATGTGAAGATACAGCATGGTGTGACTCGATAGTCGACTCCATCAACATCTGAGGGGGAGTCTGTTGGTGCACTACATCTGCTGATTACGTCTTGTATCGAGTCATAAGTCTTGAATGTTAGATCTGGGCACAATATACGAGAAATAGTGAGATTGTATAAGTTTTAGGGTTATGGATCGCTCATAGGTACATGTAGGTAGTTGGGCCGCTCATTAGTCAACATGATGGACCGCTTTTGGGACAACATGTTGGACCGCTAATATGTCATGTATATGGATCGCTTATTGGGCATGTCCAATAAGCGGTTCCAGTTGCCTATAAATACCATAGGAGCGATCTCATTTGTAACGGTTCCTGATTTTCGTACCGAAGTGCTGCCAGATCGAAAACAGGTTGTACTCATCGTCAGATCAATAGAAAAGGAGTTTAAAGTGATATACAAGCTATTCCTACGTCATTTACTTGTTATTCCGCACCTGTACTTGACGAAAACACCTCTGAACGACTCGTTCGGGTCACCAAACGATCCTACAGTAACATGTGCTAAGAAAGCCACATAGTTCTTCCGAAGATACTTCCGTGCTTTAAAACAAGACATAAGTCTGAGACCACCGGCAGGCTTCTCACCACGAACCTGTAGGATCTCGCCTGTCGACAGCAGCACACGAACAATCTTCTCAGAACAAACTATCTCTGCACGATGCTTAGATAACCAATCCATTCCCACAATAACGTCGAAGCTTCGAAGTTGCATTGGCGTGAGGTCAATAGGAAAAATATGGTCGTTAAGGTTCAACTGGCAGTTGCGTAGAATAGAATTAAGAACAATGGGTTCACCACTGGCAACCTCTACTGTCAAAGGTTTACCTAGTTTCGTTCTAGACACGCGAAGCATTGTCTCAAAAGACAATAACACAAAACTCTTGTCGGCACCCGAATCAAAAAGAACAGATGCTGGCTGATTATTAATAAAGAACGTACCGTTCACCACCTTGTTGTCTGCTTGTGCTTCTTGTGCATTCATGTTGAAGACTCGACCTCGAGCCTGTGCCTGATTCTGGTTTGCATTCTGGTTCTGGTTGGCTAGCCTGGGACACCGATTTCTGTAGTGGGTCAGATCCCCACAGTTATAACAAGCACCTGGTGGGTAGTTTGGTCATGCAGCCTGACCCTGTTGCTGAGCAACTTGTTGAGCAGGGTTCTGAACTGCGCGATTCTGAGCAAACCGACAAACATCGGCAAGATGACCCGACTTCCCACAGTTAGTACAGAAACGGCACTGATATTGCGGCTGATGGTGACTGTTGCATTGATTGCACAAAGGTGCACTTCCTGAATAGGGCTTCTTTGCTGGAGGCTGGTTGGGAGCTGCCTGGTTAGCTTGGGCAGTGACAGCATAGTTTTGGGAAGCCTTACGCTTCCTTGACCCCCTTGAGGAACCAGAATCCTTTCCCTTCTTGTTTTGACCTTTCTTGCTATCTTCCTTGTCAGCCGACTGTTTCTTGCCCTTGTCGCCCTTCCTGTGTAGCTTATTCTTCCGAATCTGCGACTCAGTCAGTGTCGCTGATAACTCGATTGCCTGACGGAGTGTGGTAGGGTTGCTACCAGTGAGGATGTCTTGTACTGAGTCAGGTAGGCCGTCGATATACCTTTCGATGGCCTTATCGAGTGGGGTGACCATAGTTGGGCAAAGCAGACTCAACTCCTCAAACCTATCAGTATAAGCCCTGTGCTCGCCACTATCTTGCCTCAAAACATCAAATTCTTTCTCCAACGCTCGTTGTTCATGACGAGGACAAAACTCCCTCATCATAAGAGCTCTCAGTTCAGCCCATGTCTGAGCTAGAGCAACTTCTGCACCTTGATCTCTCATAACCCCATTCCACCATGTAAGAGCCCTCTTCTGAAACACGCTTGAAGAAAACTCGACCTTGCGATTATCCGGACACTGCACGTGGCGAAAAGTGTTCTCGATGCTCTTCGAACCACTGAAGAAGCCCAGTTGCTCCCTCAGAACCACTAAACTTGAGTGGCTTAGCCGAGTTAAAATCCTTGTATTTGCATGTACCATTGTTGTTGTTGTTGGCCTGGTTCCATTGAGCAAAGAGATTTGGGAATTGAGCAGCCATCTGCTGCGCAATAATTTCTGCCAGCTCGGCAGTAGCTATCTGGTTGTCGCGTCGAGGAGGCATTCTAGAAGAGAAAAACATGAAATGAAACGAGTGAGATGATTGGATGAAGAGAATGAGATGAAGCAAAATCAACAAAAGCAAAGATGGCGGTTATGCATCGCAAAGCAAACAAGCGACATGAAATGTCTAGTCAAAGTAAATGGGTCAGAATTAGTGTATCGCGAAGACCTGCTCGCCTATAAGTGAACACTCACCCCAAGAGTTCCCAGGTAAGAGTGACTGGTCCGATTATGTGGATTTGTACGAACACTCTAGCCTTAGACAGAAAACCCAGGGTACAGGCATTCACTCTTCCAGTTCGCACGTGTTCACACTATTAACCCAAAACTTTGACGCGATTTTTGAAATTCAAAGAGGTTCAAAACCATATAACAGAGGGTTCAAAACCTTATAACAGAGGGTTCAAAACCCAGTAATCAATCATCCTAGAACAGATGATTAATTTTCAAAGCGGATTCGGAACCGAAGTTCCCGTTGTGGTTATCACCTAAAGATAGGTGATGTGCATGTTTTAAACTCTAAACACAAGATAACTTGTGTTAGGGTCCTAGAAAGTTATAGTCTAGGTCAAAGCATTACTAATAACCTAATTCCCTATAACCAATGGCTCTGATACCAACTCTTCTGTCACACCCCGACCGCGTATAACATGCAACCGCGGCGGAAAACGTCGGGGAGTGTTGTGGACAAAATTAATTGTTATACAACCATGGAAATTTAAAGTCACATTTTATTTATCAAACACGGGTGTTACATTGTCTTAAATGGAAGTACAGAATTCATAACATAGTTATACTAGTTCTATCTTCACTTTTAGTCTCTAAGGCACAGGTCCGCCCTAGTATTGTGATCAACATCTTATGGAACAACTCCTGAAAACACATGTGAAAGTAGGTGCGTCAGCATAAAAATGCCTGTGAGATACATAGGTTTTGTGAAAATGGGATTCATGACTTGAGTTTAAAGAATGTTTAATAACAGTCAGTCATGAACCTTGTAATTTGTCTTGCTTTGTAAACCATTTGAAAAACGATAACATCAGATGATATGTATAGATAAGTGCAAGGTTAAACGAGTAACCAAGTAAAATGAGTTGAATATAATAAGTTGTTTTGTAAGACAATGTTTTATGAAAAGTATGTTATTTGTATAAAATGTTATATGTCTAAACTGAAATGATTTAGATAACGCTAAGATATGTAATATTATACAAACATTTATATATAGGAAGTACCAGCGGCGTATCCACCATGTTTGCATCATATTACATACTCCACGTTACTCAAACCATTTACCCAAACCAATCCACCATGTAAATTGTTCATGTATAAACCAAATGTCAAGTGTTATTGTGTAAACCATGTCAAATGTTTATGTTCAATGTAAACCACCAAATGTGTATGTCAATGTCAACGTGTTTATGTTCAATGTAAATCATGTAATGTGCATCCCAGATGTATCATGTATGGTAAGCGAAATGTATCAACTTAAACCATATGTAAAATGGACAAAACAAGTCGTTGAAGTAAAACGTGGTTTAAATCAGCGTTATGTTCTGTGGAAAAATGCATGCTCTATTGATACTAACATTTATGCGGTATTGTAAACTATGCATACATCCAAGCCTTGAGACCGTGGCGATAAACCCTCAAACAAATTAAAGGTTTATCTAAGTTATGTATATCGAATTCGGTCATTCCTTCCAATCCTATCAAACCCAGGATTTCAGAAACGGGAGTTGTCAATTCCTATGGTACCACTACCTACTAACGAACGGCGTGATCAATGTTAATGAATGTATTGTCCCATGTTAAACAAACCAAATGTCATAATAAAATGAAGGCATGTGATGTAAACAATTGTACTAAGTATGCTAAGAAAACATACGAAGCAGAAATGTTAATGTAAATCAATGTGCCCATATGCTGAGTAAACATATGCAGCAGAATGTTCATGTAAATCAATGTGCCCATATGCTGAGTAAACATATGCAGCAGAAACGTTCATGTAAATCAATGTGTCCATATGCTGAGTAAACATATGCAACAGAAATGTAATGTAAATCAATGTACTAAGTACGCACACAATGGGCATACATAGCATAAAATGTAATGAAATCGTGTACTATAATGTACTAACAACATAGCAGGCATATGATGTGAAAACATGGAAAGCATGAATGTAACAGATAGGCACATGTGTTTCACCCCAAAACAGTTTGGAAAACAGTAAAAGAGGGGTTCAATGTACTCACCTGAGATTTCTTTGGAGTTCTTGTGTAATAACCAAACAATGCTAGGTCACGGAATATCAAACGGCACCTAATAGGTAGCTATGTTAATATATCGGACCTAAAATCGGAGGAACGGATAGTATGCGGGTTTGTAAACCAAACGAGTATGGGGACTCGTGTAATATGGTTTAACAAAGCCTACATACTAAAATGAAACTTAACCTAGGTGCTTGCGACCCATCACGACCCGCTTAGGTAGCTTATGCTACCTTACGCGTCGTTCGCGTAGAACGCGTCTGGAACGCCTAACATCGTGACCACAAGGTATAACCTCGGAAGGTTATAGCTATGGTCACCTAATGTGTTTGGTCGGATCCTAATGATCGACCAAATGGGTCGGGTTCAAAAGTATAAGCGATGGTTTAGATCGCTTACCTTACGACCCTATATAAGCACTAAACTAAAAGTGACGAGCTAAGCATGTTAGAACATGTTTAACTAAGTTTAGAAAACAGGTTTGGCATCAAAGCAAACGGCTTTGATGCTCACGGGTAGTTTGGTTACAAAATATGCAAGAATGCACATTTTGGCTGAAACTACGACTCGTCACTGAGCCTAGATAACGTGGTAATCAGTAGGTATCGTCATTACGGACTATAACCATCGTGATCACACTCACGTTATGAAGTTCCATGAACTTCGGGTTGACCATAGGCTGGTCAATGCAGAAAGTCAACAAAACGTTGACTTTCGGACTCGAAAAGCGAATAAAAGAACGAAAGAATACTTACGGAGGGTCCCCGAATGCTAATCTAGATCAAAATAGCTCAGGTATGAAACAAAGGTTCCAACTTAGAGCTTAGATCAGATTCTTGTGGGTTTTAACCAAAAGGGGGGGGGGTATTTATAGGATTTCCCGAACCGTTAGGATCGTTTCTTGAAAAACGTGATCGAATCTCGTGCGTACACTTGTCGAAAAGTTGTGGTTACTGAAAATGCCCCTTAGTGAGCTGAAAGGGCAAGTTAAAACATGTGGACGAGGTTTAATCTGCTGAGATTCGCTGACTAATCGATCTTATCTGATCTGTTAGTCTGACGCGGCCCGCGTAAGGATTTGGGCAATCCTTACGCGCCCCGCCTGAGGGTCACAGATCAGATTTTCAGTTTTAGTCCCTGCACTTCAGAAACATGCACTTTGGCCCATTTTTGGCACTTTTAAGCCCCGTTAACCTCATTTCAAGGCTCTAAGATGAAGTTAAAGTGTAGGGGACTTGAAATATGCTCAAAAATATTCCGGATGTCGGTTCGTTTGGCCGTACGATCGCGATGTTCGCTTAATTACGACGGAATGCGCATAAGCGCGAAAGACGATCCAAATGACGCGACGAATGGATTTTTCTAATGCCAAACACTAAGGCATAATATTAGGATGCTTACATAAATTTATGGATGTCCGGATGTATTCAGAACGCAAGTTATGCGCGAAAGTGCAAACTTGTGCACTTTTTGACACTTTTAGTCCCTGAATGATCCAAAAGTTTGTTTTAGCATACCAAACCCCTCAAAGCCTATTTCTAAGCTATGTAAAGGATATTTATGGTACGTCTAACTTATGGACATGTTCCGGAATGTTCGTTACAGTTCAAGTTGGCATACTTTCGCAGTTTGTCAAGTTTAGTCCCTGTAAGCGAATTAACTTGTTTTTGCTATACCAAAGCCTTCAAAACTTATTTCTAGGTTATGTAAAGGTTATTTATGGTATGTTGAGTATATGTTGATGTTCCGGAGTATTTGTCGCATTAAACTGAGCACGTTTGAGCACCAGTTAGCGTATAACTCTCCAGAAAGCAATGTAGAGTTTGAAATTGAACAAAAGTCAAAACATGAAAAATGTAAAACACAACCAAACAAACATTGGGATCAAATAACATTGTTTTATTGATAATAGAACTGTTCACAATGATTACAAGCACAAATGTTACACAAACCTGAAAGGCGCTTCAAATCGTCATCATCTGAGCGTTTTCCACAACCAAAGCCAACAATTTAACATTTACAATTGCAGACCCCGAAGGCCCTCTGTCGACCGTTCAGCTCAGTAGAGAACCCGAGACCGTTACGGGGCACTAAACTGGGTAGGTATTGCAAACTAAAAACATCACACACCATTTTAAGAGCAGGTAAAGGCTCCACCTTTGCCTTTATACACTTGGTAAAAAAACTACTTAATATTGTAATATCTCAACAACCACATGAGATACAGACCTCAAAAAGTCAAAATCAAATTGGCTTTACACCATCATTTGTCAATGTCAAGTTCAAAATCCCTGTATGCATCAATTATAAGATCCATTATCAAATCAACTCTTGAAAGAAACTTTTATCATCTACTTTTAACTCTTTCTATTTGACATACGCTATAAGCATTAGTAATAGATTAGATAAATTATGCTGATCCAAGGTCACTCAGGGATAGCAACCTACTCATCACCAAAGTTAGTGATTTCCAGTAATCAATTAAGACAATTTACCCTTGTTGTGAAGAAAAAGTGTGGAAATTGAATTCAAACCAACCTATCAAATTACGACATCATGATAATCACTGTTCATCAAGTCATGCAGCCTTAACTTATACCTGAGGTCGCCGTCCACCATCACCGGAACCCTGGTTTGCTTGCGGCCGGAATACTCGTCGGACCCCTTTTATTCATATTTTGGAACTGTCGCCGTCAACATTCTTAGGGTTCCCAGAAAAACCCTAAACTCGCCGCCAGAGTGCCTCCTACCGTCATCTTCTTCAGCCTCAGGAATCGCCCCAGCCGCTTCCTTTCCTCTCCGTCAACATCACAAACACACCGTCTCTCCGTCACATGATTCCGCCACCACGGTAGTCCAACGGTGGATACTTTTGTAGAAGCTGGTTCTTGTTTTTTATTACAGAGAAACAGAGGAGGGAAAGGGGGTTTAGGTTTTTATCAGAGTTGGGTTATGTTTTTGTAGAGATTGTTGTGAAATTGTAAGCATATTTGAAGATTTGTAGAGATTGTTATGTTCTTCATCTGGTTGAGGAGAGGAGGTTGCATATTTGAAAGAGTTTGGTGTGTTATATTTGTGCAGGAGGAAGAAGGAGAGGCAAAGCCGGTGGTAAACCCACCGACTTTGTCTTTTAAGATAGTATATAATATGCTAAAGGCAATGCACTGATCGGAGTGTCGCGCTCCGGTCAAAGATAATATTTATATGCCCAAATTACCCTTAACAGTGTGTTAGTGGTAGTAAGGGGTCGATCCACGAAGAGTATGTGGTTTGTGTATGGATTTGACTGAATTATAAAAACTTGTCACAATTATGAAGCTTGCTAAAGTGTTTTTGTATTTTTGTTTAATAAAAAGATGTGAATTTGAACTACTGGAAGTGGATTAATTAATTAACAACTACTAATTAACGATTGCAGGAATTTTGGATACTAGAACAATAATAATAAAAAGGAATCACACCCGGTTTCGGTAATTATTAACCTAGGATTTCTACAAGTTCTAGTTTCAACTCAAATTCATTTGATTAACGGATTTAGTGTACCGTGACTTAGGTGCTACTAACTATCAACGCCCCGAAGAACGGACAAAAAGACACTTTGTAATCAACACAAGTAAATCCTAACAATGACAATGTACAATTACATATCACCGTTTCGCAAAGTCATAACTTTTAACATCGCTCGACAATTCACGAATTCGTAACAAATGTAATACTATTGTCAAGAGTTTCAAAAACCAAATACAAATTGTCACTAAATTAAAACAAGAACAATTCCAAACCCTAGAATTAACAACTACCTACACCGGGGTGAAACCGAGATGATTAGCCGCTCATGGTTGAAGAAGCTTGATCACCGGATGTTTGGAATGCGGATGGAGTCATCTTGAAGCTTGATTGGATGAAGGAATGATGGAGAATTAGGGTTTATGGGATGGTGATGATGAGAAGGATGATGGATTGGTGAACTAGGGTTTGATGATGATCGTTGTTGGATGAGGATGATTCTTGATGATCGATGCAATGGTAGGTGGAATGGTAGGTGATCGTTGGTGAGATTAGGCTCCCAGATGATGTTCAAACTTCAAAAGAAAGTGTAACTCTCGAATTCAATGAATCAGAGCCAATTAAAAACGAGCCAGCCCTTCAAATTAACGACTTTCGCGTCTGGAAAATCCGCTACCCGTCGCCGACGGGTCTGACCCCGTCGCCGACGGGTCCCCAAAAAGACAACTGGTCCCGACGGCTTAAACGACTGGATACGAGTGTTTTGGCTTACAGGGTTTTCTAAGGCCCGTCCGGGACGGGTATACCCCTGTCGCCGACGGCCTTCCCAACTCCATTTCCCCACTTTTTGCTTCTTGAACTCCCGGTTGATTCGTAACGCATCCCGGTGCTCCGGTTTTCGACCCGGTGACCCGTAAAGCTCCCGAAAAGCTCCTTAAACTCCATCAGACCTGCAAAACACATTCTTGATTAAAAGTAGGCTATTCGAAACTAAAACTTACGTAAAAACGTTAAGTTAAACAATAACAAGCACCGGTTTACAACCACGCATCACATCCCCACACTTGTCTTTTGCTTGCCCTCAAGCAAATCTGTTTTTCACTTTCACGTGGGTCGAACAACGAATACACATCCCATTCCCGAGACAAAGGTTAAGGTCTATTGTCATACAAAAGTTCAAATTCGTTACCATCTCCACATATTTACCGGTAGAGTGAATAATCACTTATAATGATGGTTATCCAAGATTAACCCGCCCGTAAAACTAACAACTCATGCATATCCCTCACAATGTGCTCTCCACTCGGCTTAAAATTTGCTAACATGTATAATGTATTAGCATTTCAATAATTAATCGCTCAAAACCGATTAGAACGCGTACCCGCATAGGCTTGCAACTCAATCATTCTCCACTATCGAACACAAATACTAAGCACAAGTCAAAAGGTCTTTGAAGGGTTGTAACGGGGCTAGGCGAAGGGTAGGAAATAGGATATTTTTAAAGTGGCTATGGCGATGAAAATTCGATATTTATTACAAACCACTAATTTAAACAAAACTAAATATAAACAACAACTATGGGCAATAATCTTTCACCCTTTTATTCGAAACTACTAACACTTCTTTTTGTGTTTTTCTCAGAGCTTTTTCAATCTTTTTCGCAACATTTTTTTTGAATCATAATAACTATACAAACTTAAGCTCCTATAATCGAATTTTCATCACACGGGTTTAAAAAGAAAAGGTTTAAGGTTTGGGGGTTATAGGGTGGTCAAACGAAAGGTTTAGGCTCAAAATGGGCGACTAGGGTATTTGTTCGGGTAAGGATAGAAAAATGGTTTTAAGAGAAAAGGTTACCTAATGCCTTAATCATTCTCGTGCTTGTATTTGGTCTATAGTCTCAAATGTATCAAAAGTTGCAAGTTCTACAATACGCGACTAATGGTCCACTCAAACAAAGAAACATGTAAATGTAAATCTATGATATATAAATGGCTCAAACCTCACGTATAAGGGTATGATATGTGATATGCATAAATTGCTAGTTCCTTAGGCGAATTATTCCCAAATAACCACCCGCTAAATACCCGTTATGCTTATTAATTTGAACTTGACCATGACAAAAGACCAAATGGGTTGTGACATCCCTCGTTGACTTGGTTACTTGTGCTTTTGAGATTGCTTTGAAAACAAGACATTTTTTGAAAAATTTTTGAAATTTTCCCCCATCCCCACACTTGAGGTAAACATTGTCCTCAATGTGTAGTGTTTAAATGAACGGGTCAAAATCGAAAATTTTACTACTCCCCCATCCCCACACTTGAAGTACATATTGTCCTCAATGTGTAAGAACTAGAGTTTTAGAAATGCACAAGGGATGTGACACGACTAACCTTCCCAACTTTTCACCCCGGAAATTAAAATACACATTACAATCCACTTATTCTAAACTACCAATCAAAGTAAAAAGAAACGCATGCACCTGATTTTTATCGCTTGATGCTCATATCCTTCGTCTCTTCATAAAAATGGTTGTCCCGCAAACATGTTGTACCTACAAATTCTAATCCTTGTGTAGAAGCATGCTTCTCACAACCATCAAAATTTGTTATTACGTAGTTCTACCCTTTTTATGAACATATTACCAAGTCATGTATTATTTTACTTTGTTTTTTATGTGGAAAATATTTTACAACACAACAAGCCTAACTCACTTTCGTAGGAATCACGGTTGCATTTAGCGTATGCAACAAGCCCTTTTAAACCTCCCAATAGCTTGGGAGGACGAGTAGGTCTCGTGAGGGTTATATAGGGAACACACCCACAAAGTTCATTTAACTAGACATAAATTAAATAAAAACGAGAAGAAATAACGAAACAAAATATACAACAACAACAACATAAAACATACCATACCTCTACCGCTGATATCGCTCGTTTGGATCCATAGGCGGGTTGGGTTGGTATGGATAACCAGTGAGGGCCTCGAACATCTCCCTATAGTTATCTAGGGGACTTTGCTCCCCTTGAGGCGGCGGTTGGTACGGGATCGGAATGAAGCTAGACCCTACCGCTTCGGGCCAATGTGGAGTCGGGTCGGACGGGCCTTGGGGGTAGGGAAGATCGGGGTAATTTGTCCACCCCGAGTGCTCGGCGTATGGGAGGCCGGCTTGGTAGTCTCTTTGGTGCCGCTCCTGATCATGCAGCACTTTGGCGTTATTGATCGCCATTTGTTGAGAAACGTACATGGCACTCCAACGGCGTCGGTTCAATTCTTCTTCTTCCTGTCGACGCGCTGCTTCTGCTTCTTCCCATGCCCGTCTTCGGGCTGCCTCATCCTCCTGCATCTTTGCCAACTGTTCCATGTGTGATCTTTGCATTGCTTGGAACAGTTCTTGTTCTTCCATAAACTTGTTCATTCTTTCCCTCTGGGCTTCTTGAGCTGCCCAATATTCTTGCATTGCGGATCCATGCGACCCCTCCCAAGTTTCCCTTCTTCGACTGTACTCCCTTCCTTCACCTATACAAGCGGAGACATTGTCATATATCTCCTGCTGCCCCCGATCAAAATTCTTGTAGGAAGGCACCCGTCTCATGGTCACAAAACCCGCCACGTCTGCGTTAATTTCCCTATGTGGCCGCATGTACCGTTGCCTCGGTCTTTGTGTACCGGAGGGTTCAACTTCCTCTTCTTCTTCCCCCATTTCCTTATCTTCTTCCGCTACGGGTGGTGCTCCAGCAGTACGTTTCTCATACTTGTTCCCCAAATCATCGGTCACAACGTACTTGTTTCCCGAGAACTTGACTTCAATCTTCCAATTCTTCCGCATGTACCCCAAATTAAACTCCTCCACCGGCTTAGAAACCCATAGTGATTCCGGGGGTAAACAATTTTGCTGCACAATCATGGCGCTAATGAGGCGTACATACGGAATAAAACGCCTCTGGGATGACTCCCTGGTAGCCCATGTGTTCATCATCACTATATGTCTCCACGACAGTGTTGGGGTCCCATACAGTAAGGCGTGCACCACCCTACAGTCACTCACTCTCACTCCTCCACGGTCACCAAACCTTGCCAAGATGTTCTCAACCGAGATCCCTTGAAGAATCTTTCCTTCAAGCGACATTTGCTTTCGTTTCATTTCTCCTCCTTGGTGGGTCGGTAAGATAATATCCAACAGTTGCTCGAAATCGTTGTTGTTCAAATGATTATCCAACAACTGCTCGATGGATGGGTAATCATAAGCTTGTACTCCCAAAGAGTCGAAACGAGCAATACGATTCATGGTCTCGAAAGACATTGTCATGCTCCCTCGAGTAGTCTTCCCCACCAACTTCCACTGTGAAGGAGATTCATTCTTGTTCACAAGCTTCAAGGTAGACAACCATTCACATACTTCCGACAAGTAAATACTGGAAGTATTATCTTCGCACCAATCAAGAACGCTTTCCCATCCTAAACGCTCAAACATTTGCACAATCCCGATGTTACGAAATTCTTCCACGTTCACCACCCTTTCACATATTACCCTTGTTGGCACTGAGGTATTCACACCGTTCACCATCTTCCACTTCCACAACTTAGCCTCTAACTTCCTGTCTTGATAATGGGACAACGGTTTGTTCTTCTCGTCATCCCAAATTTTAGCACTTTGGCTATCCCTGAACTTCGCCCATTCCCAATCCTGTCTGTATAATCTTGCATCATTCTCCTCCACGGAGCTTAGTTGCTCCTACTTCTTCGGTATTAAACCGGAAGAAGAACCAACCCCGGATGATGAAGCTTGGCCTGTAGTCTTTTGTCTCTTGCTTCCCGCCATAACTACAATCACAAACAAGCAAACATCAATATAAATTCAACCTTCATTAACTCCCAAACTTTGAACATGAGGTATGATGTTGACATTTAAATTAACAAGTGAATGTAAAATCGCCTCTTTAAACTTCCAAAGTCGCTCACTTTATCATAAACTTATTAATTTTCTTGTTAATCTTACAATCTCTTATAATTTCAACAAAAGTCAACATCACCTTCATGTTCAATCATGTTCATAACAGTGTAATCACTTCACTATGGTTATGACATACTCAAATTCCATTCAAAACAACTAATCTTACTCAAAATCATGCTATCATAACATACATTGTCTAAACAACCTACTCTTAAACCAAAAAGTTTAAAATTTCGGAAGAAAAACACTAACATATGATAATCAAGCATAAATTTAAGAAGAATCCATACCTTTGTTGTTGTCAAACAAGAAGAACTAAGAAAAGATGGCAAATAAGCAACTTGATGAACACCCTTTCAAAAACCCTAAATAACACGCCCAGAAATCTCGCACAATAGCAAGAATTTATGAAAACCGCGTTGGGGGTTTTGTTCCTCTTGAAAAATTACCTAAAATGGACTCCAAAATCAGTTGGATTGGTGGAGAATTGAGAAAGATATGGAGTCTTGAAGGTTTTAGGGTTGTGGAGAATTTGTGAAGAAGATGAAGAGGAAAGGTGATAAGGAAACGTATGGTTATGAGGATTCAGAGGGTTGGGATGGTTAGGGATCAGATATGTGACACTTGGTTCGAATTTTGGGTTAGATATGGGTTAAATTGAGTGGCTAAGGGTTTTGGTTCGATTTTTATTCAATTTAAACGAACCTGGTGCGGAGCCCTTATACGAACCCGTCGCCGACGGGTCCCACCCCGTCGCCGACGGTCAAAGAATTAGAGGTGTGGGGCGACGGCTTAATCAACTGGATACGGGAAACATGTGCCGACGGGGTTTTTAGGGAACCCGTTGCCGACGGTCATTACCCCGTCGCCGACGGGCATAGGTTTTTTTTTTTTTTTTATGAAGGAAAATTATGACTTTTTAATAAAAGGCCTATGTACACTAAAAAAATCCTAAAAATTGTTAAAAATCTTTTTGTGAATTTTTATAAGTTAAAATTTTTCAAGACGGACATCGTTAATGGCCCTACCACCCCCCAAAAATTCGTGTATTATCCTCAATACACATAAACAAGTCTAAAAACATACCTTGTATCTTCATGACCCGTTCGTAATGTCTGGACTTCACGCAATCAAGAAGGATTAGTAGGAATTAAAAAACGATAATCCTCGAAACACCCAAACAATTAAACAAATATACATAACTTTACACAAAGTGTTACCGGTCCTTTTCATTCGACCTCGTAAACCGGGAAACTTACCACGAAGCTTACCGATTCCTTGTTTGCATCCACTTTCTCATTACCCTCAAGAAACGGTTTTAGCCGATGACCATTTACCGTTTGCCGTACCCCGTCCTTTGGGTCCTCGATAGTAACATCACCCAATTGTCTGACCCGGGTGACAACATAGGGTCCCATCCATTTGCTTCGGAGCTTTCCGAGAAAGAATTTGAGCTTTGAATTGTAAAGCCACACCTTTTGACCTACTTCAAATTCTTTCTTCCTCAACTTGGCATAATGCGCTCTCTTCATTCCGTCCTTGTATTGAGATGCGTATTCATATGCCGTCTCCCGTAGCTCCTCCAATTCACACAACTTGAGCTTCCGTTCCTTACCTGCATCATCATATTGCACATTAACCTCTTTAATAGCCCATAACGATTTGTGCACAAGTTCAACCGGTAAATGGCAGTTTTTACCGTAGACCAACCGGTAAGGTGTAGTGCCTATGGGTGTCTTATGTGCCGTTCGGTAGGCCCATAAAGCATCGTTCAATTTAATTGACCAATCCTTACGGTCCGCCCGCACGGTCTTTTGCAAAATCTGTTTGATTTGCCTATTCGACACCTCAACTTGCCCGCTTGTTTGCGGGTGATAGGGGGTAGCAATCCTATGGTCAACACCAAACCGTTTTAAGAGTTTTCCAAACCGAAAATTTTTAAAATGAGATCCTCCATCACTTATGATGACACGAGGAATCCCAAACCTTGAGAAAATATTGGTTTGGACAAAGTTACATACTACGGAATGGTCGTTTGTCTTGGTGGCTATTGCTTCGACCCATTTTGACACATAGTCAACGGCCACCAAGATATACAAATTGCCATAGGAATTGGGGAATGGGCCCATGAAATCAATACCCCATACATCGAAAACATCGACTACAAGGATTGGTTGCATGGGCATCTCATCCCTTTTTGAGATACCCCCTAACTTTTGACACTCTATGCAATTTCTGGCAAACTCATTTGCATCTTTGAAAATAGTAGGCCAATAAAGCCCACTATTCAACACTTTGTGACCCGTTTTGTGACCACTAAAGTGACCACCACATGCAAACGAGTGTAGATGCTGTAACACGCTCGGAATCTCTTCGTCATCAATGCATCTCCTTATAACTTGATCCGCACACTCCTTCCACAAATGCGGTTCTTCCAACCGATAGTATTTGATTTGGGACATGAAGTGTTGTCTTTTCCGTCTATCCCAATGTGCCGGCATATCACCTATAACCAGATAATTGACAATGTTAGCATACCATGGCAATTTATCTAATTTCATTATATGTTCATCTGGGAAAGACTCATTGATTTCTAAGGCTTTCGGATCATCTTCCACCATCAACCGGGACAAGTGGTCCGCTACCACATTCTCAATGCCTTTCTTGTCCCGTATCTCCAAATCAAACTCTTGGAGCAACAACACCCATCGGATTAATCTCGGCTTTGCATCTTTCTTCTCCATGAGGTACCTAACTGCAGTGTGATCAGAGTAAATAATCACTTTACTACCCCATATATAAGCCCGAAATTTATCCAATGCATATACCACCGCAAGTAGCTCTTTTTCGGTTGTAGTGTAGTTCAATTGTGCATCCGAAAGAGTCTTACTTGCGTAGTATATGGCAACGGGTTTCTTGTCAACCCGTTGTCCCAACATGGCCCCCACCGCATAATCACTTGCATCGCACATAATCTCAAAAGGTAAAGACCAATTCGGCGATTGCAAGATTGGGGCCTCCACTAACTTCTCTTTTAAATTGTTAAAAGCATTTTGGCAATTTTCATTGAAATCAAACGGTTGGTCTTTTAACAACAAATTACATAAAGGCTTCGTTATATCACTAAAACCCTTAATAAATCGCCGATAAAACCCCGCATGACCTAAGAATGACCTAACACCTTTAACAGTCGTGGGATATGGTAAAGTAGATATGACTTGTACCTTAGCACGATCAACCTCTATCCCACGACTTGACACCACGTGCCCCAACACAATTCCCTCTTGAACCATAAAATGGCTATTTTCCCAACTTAGGACCAAACTAGTTTCAACACATCTTTTTAATACCTTATCTAATTGGTCCAAACAAGTCTCAAATGATGATCCAAAAATTGAGAAATCATCCATGAAGATTTCCAAAGACTTTCCCACCATATCGGAGAAGATACTCATCATGCACCTTTGAAAGGTGGTGGGAGCATTACATAATCCAAACGGCATCCGCCTAAATGCGAAGGTACCGTAAGGACATGTAAATGTAGTCTTTGATTGATCTTCCGGATGGATGGCAATTCGGTTATGACCGGAATAACCATCTAAGAAGCAATAAAATTTTTGCCCCGACAATTTCTCAACTATTTGATCAATAAAAGGTAAAGGAAAATGATCTTTGGAAGTTGCGGTATTCAACTTCCTATAATCAATACAAATTCGCCACCCGGTTACCGGCCGGGTAGCTACCTCTTCACCTGCGTCATTTTTGACGACTTATATACCGGCCTTCTTGGGAACCGTCTGTGTTGGGCTCACCTATTGGCTATCCGAGATTGGGTAAATGATACCCGCATCAAGCCACTTCAACACCTCTTTCTTCACGACCTCCCGCATATTCAGATTTAACCGCCTTTGTGCATCTCGAACGGGAGTCACATTCTCTTCCGTGATGATTTTGTGCATCACCACCGAGGGACTAATACCCTTCAAATCCGCGATAGTTCATCCAATCGCCGCCCGATTGATGACCAACACTTCCATTAACTTTTTCTCTTGCTCCGCGGTTAAATTTGATGCAATGATAACCGGGAGAGTATTGCCTTCTCCAACATAAGCATACTTGAGATGCTTTGGCAATGCTTTCAACTCACTTCCGGAGGCTCCACTAAAGACGACTTCAATTTAGTATCAATGCTCTCCGGTAAGCTTTCGACTTGGTGCGTCCATGTCGGTTTTCCTTCTCTAACCGCGAGCACCTCCAAACTCCTCACTTCCTCGTCCATGCTTTTCTTCACCTCCACCTGTGACCTGTCAAACATATAACAATCCTCCATTGTGTTTTCCCCATAAACGACTGTGTCGCAAAGAGGTATACACGTGTTAATAATGTCTGCCATATAGCATTCATCATCAACTGGAGGGCTCATAAGTCCGGAAAAAACATGCAACCTCAACCTCCGGTTTCCAAATGTCATGTCAACCGTTCCCGTTCTGCAATCGATTTGAGCATTTGCAGTTGCTAAGAACGGTCGACCCAAAATCACCGTAGGTTGTTTGATTGGGTCCTTGGCAACATAATCAAGTACAAGAAAATCCACCGGATAGTAGAAATCCTCGATTTTCACTATCACATCCGAAACAATTCCACGGGGTAGTTTAGGTGTCAAATCGGCTAACACCACGGTGGTGTTTGACGATTGAAGTGGACCAAACTCGTATTGGTCATACAAACTACCCGGTAAAATGCTTACACTAGCACCAAGATCTAATAGTGCCCGGTTGATTTTAAAATCGCCCACTTGAATTGAAATGATAGGCGCACCCGGATCTTGGAGCTTAGGTGGAAGTGCACCCGAGAGAATCGAACTCACGTTTTCGGTTAAATCTAATTTTTTTGGAAATTTGTGAGTGCGTTTTTGGGTACACAAATCTTTCAAGTACTTAGCATATGACGGTACTTGTTTAATTGCATCCAAAAGAGGTAAGTTAATTTTGACTTGCTTGAAAATTTCCAACAACTCTTCTTGTTGTGGACCTCTTTTGTTTACAATTTTTTTCATCGGCCCCTTCAATGCTTCGGGATAAGGGGCGGTATTAGCCTCCACACCCTTTTCCTTAGCCTTGGGGACGGGGATGGTCGCAACGGGAGTAACATTATTCTTTTTCAAATCATTTTTATTTTGACCCGTTTGACCATCCTCAAGCTCCTCATCACTAGCATCTTCCACCACCCCTTCAACAAATTGGGGTGGTGGTGTTTTGACACCATTATCAACAACTCGACCACTGCGTAAAGTAATTTTATTAATTGGTACCTCACGTGTGTTCCTCGAGCTCGACCCTTGATGCTTAGGGTTTATGGTGGTGTCACTTGGAAGCTTTCCCATGCCTCCCTTTATTTGGGCCACTTCTTCCGCTAGTTGCCCCACTTGTTTCGCCAATGCCTCGTGTGCTTTGTCTCGAATCTCGTTTGCCTTCTTTATCTCTTTAACATCACTGTGAGTCTCCTTTTGCATGTTTAGCAAAGCATCCATCTTGGCACTCAAGTCATCACCACCGGTTTGGTTGTTTGACCCACTTCCATTACCGCCTTGATTATTGTAATTCTTTTCGTACCCACCTTGGTACCCTTGGTTGTAATTTCGTTGGTAACCTCCTTGGTTACCACCTTGACGGTTTTGGTATGATGACCCACTTCCTCCTTGATTACCCGATTGGAAATTCGGGTTCATTTGATTTGAAGCATTGCCATACCAGAAATTGGGGTGATTTCTCAAACCCGGATGGTAAGTGTTGGAGTTCATGTCATATTGTTTTCTATCTCCATACACTTGATTGACTTCTTCGGTGTAACCACTCGACCCCATTGAGCATTGCTCGGTTGCATGCCCAATATCTCCACATTCTTCACAAACCGCAAACTGAACCGCATTTACCTCTTTCTTCTTTTTAGTTGGGCTATTTCCCGTTCTAAGGTGGAAATCCGGTCTTTGGAATCGAGATCGGGAAGTGACCGGGAAACTGGATGTCATTTTGCTCTATCGGCCGATTCTTTTTCCTTGGATCGTTTGCTCATCCTTTCCAAAAATTCCCAATCATCATCTTCATGATTGCTCAAGAGTGTACCATTGCTTGTTGTCTCGAGACGATTCCAAGTTGCATCATCCAAACCCCGTACAAAGCATTTCACCAACTCCCATTTTTCTATTTGGTGATGTGGGCATCTCCTCATTAGCTCTTTGAATCGGGTAAATGCTTCATGTAAAGGCTCACTCGAGAGTTGACGAAACGACCGAATTTCATCTCTAGCATCGTCAGTCTTGGCCATAGAATAGTATTCATCCAAAAATGCTTGTTGCATTTGTTCCCAAGTTCGAATACTGTTGGCCGGAAGTGTAAGGAACCACTGTTTTGCCTTGTCTTTCAACGAAAATTGAAATAACCGGAGCTTCACATCCTCTAGTGCGAAATTATGCCCCCCAATAGTATCACAAATAGAAGAGAACTCCGTTAAATGTGTGTACGGCTCATCATTGGACCTCCCATTGAAGTGAGGAAGTATGTTGATGTAATGCGGTTTACAATCAAACATCCTCCTTTCGCATACTATCGGAGAATTATTCTCGGTCACTATCGGTCGGAAACGGTCATTTACTCCCCGTGGAGGTTGTTGACGACGTTGTGGACCATTAACTTCTTGATCGACCGGTCTTCGATTATCCCTTCTTTCACCTCTTTGATCCCCCCTTCGATTATCCCTCGGGTTACCACCTCCCACGAAACGAGGAATCCGGTTAGGGTTTGCATTGTTGTTGTTGTTGTAAACCCCATCATTCCGGTTCCGTTGGTTATTGTTTCGTGGTTGACGGTTGTTCCCATAACCCTCGTTTCTTCCACCTCCGTAACCGTATTCGTCGTCCCCAACATAATTGGCGTTTTGGTAACCAAATTCCTCATCGTCATACCTTCTAGCGTTGTAGACGTTTCCCCTATTCACGTAGCCCCAATCTTCATCATCATTAGCCCGATCATCGTAATACCCCCCGTCATCCGAATTTTCCGTATGAATGCTTACGTGTTCCGGCGATTGATAACCGGGAACACTATACGGTTCATCATCGGGGATTGCATTCCTTAAATCATCAATGTTGAAAAACGGGTCTTCATTTGCGGGATTGCCGCGATCACGGTTACCTCTACGATCGGAGTTGACATTCCGATCATCAAGGTTGATAGGTAACGATGCTTGTCGGTGAAGGGGTTGTTGTTGAGGTGTTCGTTGGGTGTTGTTGGTATTTTGGTTTCGGAAAGGCGGAGTGGGTGGTCTTGCGTTGGTGTTACCACCCGGTTGTTCTTGGGGTATAGGTTGGGTGTGTTGAGCGGGATAAAAAGTTCCTCGGGATTGGAATTGATTTGGATGGAGATTTTGGTTAGGATTAAAGTCTTGGTTGGAGTTGTGGTTTGCCATTGAATCGGTTTCAAGGGTCTGTGTGAGTGGTGGTGTTTGGTTGGTTTGATTAGAAGCAAGAGTTGCTTCTAACCGGCTTGCTAGGTTCCTTCTTGCGAGTCTTTCGATTTCCGGTTCGTAGACTAAAGGTGAAGTCCTCCCGGAATTTCGTGTACGCATGCACTACCTGTAACCTGCACAAGTAACACACCCCGCCTAACAAGGAAAAAGACAATACAAAAAGAAAGCTAAACAAGTTAAACAGTTAATCACAAAAAATTCAAACAATATCCAAACACAAAGCGCACGCACTCCCCGACAACGGCGCCAAAATTTGATCGGAGTGTCGCGCTCCGGTCAAAGATAATATTTATATGCCCAAATTACCCTTAACAGTGTGTTAGTGGTAGTAAGGGGTCGATCCACGAAGAGTATGTGGTTTGTGTATGGATTTGACTGAATTATAAAAACTTGTCACAATTATGAAGCTTGCTAAAGTGTTTTTGTATTTTTGTTTAATAAAAAGATGTGAATTTGAAGTACTGGAAGTGGATTAATTAATTAACAACTACTAATTAACGATTGCAAGAATTTTGGATACTAGAACAATAATAATAAAAAGGAATCACACCCGGTTTCGGTAATTATTAACCTAGGATTTCTACAAGTTCTAGTTTCAACTCAAATGCATTTGATTAACGGATTTAGTGTACCGTGACTTAGGTGCTACTAACTATCAACGCCCCGAAGAACGGACAAAAAGACACTTTGTAATCAACACAAGTAAATCCTAACAATGACAATGTACAATTACATATCACCGTTTCGCAAAGTCATAACTTTTAACATCGCTCGACAATTCACGAATTCGTAACAAATGTAATACTATTGTCAATAGTTTCAAAAACCAAATACAAATTGTCACTAAATTAAAACAAGAACAATTCGAAACCCTAGAATTAACAACTACCTACATCGGGGTGAAACCGAGATGATTAGCCGCTCATGGTTGAAGAAGCTTGATCACCGGATGTTTGGAATGCGGATGGAGTCATCTTGAAGCTTGATTGGATGAAGGAATGATGGAGAATTAGGGTTTATGGGATGGTGATGATGAGAAGGATGATGGACTGGTGAACTAGGGTTTGATGATGATCGTTGTTGGATGAGGATGATTCTTGATGATCGATGCAATGGTAGGTGGAATGGTAGGTGATCGTTGGTGAGATTAGGCTCCCAGATGATGTTCAAACTTCAAAAGAAAGTGTAACTCTCAAATTCAATGAATCAGAGCCAATAAAAAACGAGCCAACCCTTCAAATTAACGACTTTCGCGTCTGGAAAATCCGCTACCCGTCGCCGACGGGTCTGACCCCGTCGCCGACGGGTCCCCAAAAAGACAACTGGTCCCGACGGCTTAAACGACTGGATACGAGTGTTTTGGCTTACGGGGTTTTCTAAGGCCCGTCCGGGACGGGTATACCCCCGTCGCCGACGGCCTTCCCAACTCCATTTCCCCACTTTTTGCTTCTTGAACTCCCGGTTGATTCGTAACGCATCCCGGTGCTCCGGTTTTCGACCCGGTGACCCGTAAAGCTCCCGAAAAGCTCCTTAAACTCCATCAGACCTGCAAAACACATTCTTGATTAAAAGTAGGCTATTCGAAACTAAAACTTACGTAAAAATGTTAAGTTAAACAATAACAAGCACCGGTTTACAACCACACATCATGCACATTCAAAACTGCCCATCCCCATTTTACTCTTCTATGTCTCGCTCTATACTCTCTCGATATATATATTCTGTTTTTTTATTATTCACTCAATAATAATAATAATAATAATAATAATAATAATAATAATAATAATAAAGTGTCACACCCCGATATTTCCACATATTACCGGTGGGCCCGGCGGGGAGTATCGTGACGTAGTTGATATCATCATTGTCAATACACACAATACCATAGCACAGCGGAAGTCTTGGTGAATAAATTATTACAAACCAAAATGTCTGAGTGTTCGAGTTTAAGAATATACAGACTGGAATGTAATAAGATCCACAGGCGGATCATAAAAGTACAAAGAAACAAAAACAACAGACTTCGGGTATCTTATGGATTTGCAAGATCCTCTATGACACCTAATAGCTCCAGCCTATTACGAGAGGTACCTGTCAATCAGTCTTTAAGAAAATACGTCAGTTTACACTGGTAAATAAAATTAACTGACTCTTTTGAAAACATTTATGAAAATTGATTTAAGTGCACATGGCACAAATCATTTATAACTTGGGACAATTATTTAAAGATAATCTTGTATACCGATTTATATGTTTGTCATATAATTGGGGCCGGTTGGAAGCCGGTCGTGATTAACCGACTCACCACTTATAGAACTCACAAAGGAGTTATCCCCAACATGTGGGTTTATATATATTATTTAGCATTTGCATCTGTCAGGTGTATGCCTACACCCTGTGCGTAGGTCGTGGCAATTTTCAAATGAAATGAGCCGAGGATATCCAGGACACGGTCAGATTAACCCCCAATGTTTATGTTATCAAACAAGACAGATTAAAACGGGTTATGTAAATTTATTAATCACAATCCGATTAAATGATTTCATACCTGACCAAGCGGTATTATTATAATACTGTATCCTAAGACCGTATAAGGGAAAATAAGTTAAAAGTATTTACCTGATGTAAGAACCTGCCCTTGGGAGGGGAACAACAGCTGGAAACGGCTGCTAATACCCCGTAGGCTGAGGAGCAAAAGGAGGAATCCGCCCGAGGAGGGGCTCGCGTCTGATTAGCTAGTTGGTGAGGTAATAGCTTATCAAGGCGATGATCAGTAGCTGGTCCGAGAGGATGATCAGCCACACTGGGACTGAGACACGGCCCAGACTCCTACGGGAGGCAGCAGTGGGGAATTTTCCGCAATGGGCGAAAGCCTGACGGAGCAATGCCGCGTGGAGGTAGAAGGCCCACGGGTCGTGAACTTCTTTTCCCGGTGCCGAAGGCAGGGCTAGTGACTGGAGTGAAGTCGTAACAAGGTAGCCGTACTGGAAGGTGCGGCTGGATCACCTCCTTTTTAGGGAGAGCTAATGCTTGTTGGGTATTTTGCTTTGACACTGCTTCACACCCAAAAAGAAGGGAGCTACGTCTGAGTTAAACTTGGAGATGGAAGTCTTCTTTCGTTTCTCGACAGTGAAGTAAGACCAAGCTCATGAGCTTATTATCTCAGGTCGGAACAAGTTGATAGGATCCCCCTTTTTACGTCCCCATGCCGTAGTATAATCCTAAAGCTTTTTGAAGGCACCTTCTACCGGAAGCTATTTAATCTGTATAGAAGGTTTATTAACCTATTAGGATGCTAACAGGTCTTTAATTTAGTCAAGAACTTAGACCGGCTAACTAGAAGGAAACCTTACGGTTCTAAACGCTAGATTAAGCGGAGACCGGAATAGAATGTGGTTTAGACCCGACAAGCTTGGATACTTGTATATTATGGGTAAACTAAACACATTCTGGAATTTGAGAATTTAATGATAAGGTTAAGCCCGTTTCGGCTATTTGACGTAAACTAGTCACGTAAACCGATCCGAACGCATAAACGCGTAACGGGTAACCAAATAAATTATATACAGGTCTTAATCGTTATTATGCTCAAAATATGTTATTACATCAGTAAGATGTTAACATATATGCCCAAAAAGTAATTTAAACCAAAATAAGTCCCATAAGAGCATTTTGGTAAATTTTAATGCCCATAAAAGAGTTTAAATGTGAAACTGAGTTTCAGGTCTGATTTAATCAATAAAAATACGTATTTTTATAAGTTATAATAGTAGGGTATTTTATATATGTGAAATTTATATTATATAACTAAACTATGCACCGTAGGGGCATTTTGGTAATTTCACATAGGCTTTAAAGGTCAAAATAGACTCCTGAGTTTAAAAACTTTGGCTTACTGTTTAATAATAGAAATTATCTTAAAACATCAGTAGGTAATAAGTTTTATATGCCAAATATAGTTTTAACTCATACTATGCGCTAAAAACGCTAAAAAGTCGGTTTTAAGGGATATTCGGGTTTAAATAGGAAATCTGAGTTTTTGATCAGTTTATAAAGTTCAAAATATTTTATTTATCATATAAAATCAGTAGCAAAAAGTTTGACATCAAAATGTTATGTAAAACCCATTTTATGCATGAAAAGGGTAAAACCGACAATTACCGAAATCAAGCTATAATCCTATGTTATGCTCAGCCTAAAAATCAATAAAAATCTTCAAAAATCCCAAAATATTATTTACATCATTAGGTAAAAAGTTTGGTATCAAAAATTGGGTTTAGATAGGCTCTATGCTAATTATGCCATTTAATTAATAAAAAGCTTTCTAATTACGCTAATGAGCATAACTCCTAATCTAGACCTCAAACTGATGTCAAATTTTTGGGACATTACTAAATATCAGTAGCAAAGGTGTTTGTCCATTCACATTGCTAAAAATCTCAGTTGTGTATCAAAAGGGCGATTATGGCATTTTTAAGCATATTAACGATCAAGTGCATATAATTCAAACCACTAGGCACCATGCAATATAACTCCAGAGGGTTATACTACTAAGTAATGTGGTCCTAATGGAAGCTTAAAACTTGGGAGAATCAAGCTTAAACGGGTCAGAACTGAAAGTCAAAGCAAAAGTCAAGCTTTTGCGACTTTCGGTTATAAACTGACCTTAGACTATTAATTGCTGGGTTAGGACTGATAAAACATGTTTTAATATTTATTACCAAGTCATTAGAATGTTAAAATATAATTTAGAACTTCTGTTTTATTAATTTTAATCATTTTCAAACATTCAGTCCAGTTTGACTTTTTGTCAAACTACTTTGACCCGACAACTGACTAGTCAAACGAGATAACTAGGAGATGCCCTTTTAGGGGTTAATCACCTACCTTAATATGGTTCCATAACCACTTTCAATTTGATCAGTGGCTAGTCCATATGTGATTAAAACGAAAGTCAAATCTAATTTACGATAAGTTTGACTTTTGAGTAATTAAGCTAATTAAAACGACTAAGCAAGTAATTAGAAGCTTACTGATGCAAGCTCCAGAATCAAGTCCTTTTGAGTTGTTGCAAGATGTGAGTTCATAAACTCAAGAACTAAGGCCCTTAAATACTAAAATCCCACTTCATGGATTGATTGCAGGTGTTAAGGAGGGCCCTAGGATCACCCCAGGTGTCCTAGTGGTTTATTATGACCGACTTACTGCCCCTAGAATCGTTACAAACAAAGTTGAGGCGGTTAAACTAATCAAACCTGCACCTGCCATTCATTTTCTGCGCTGGGCGTTCTTAGGCGGGCCGCGTAAGCCATAGAGGGGGCTTACGCGGGCCGCGTAGGCCTGTTTTACTGGCAAAACAAGTTTCAAAGCTGGCAGATTCAGTCCCTGATTGTTTTAAACCCTTTTTAACATGATTGTTGACATATAAGGCCCTTGTAGTTAGTTTGATGAAGCTCATGGATGAATAAACTAACTTCGTTAGGCTCGGGTTCATTAAATATCACTATGAATGCAAGTTTCATCAAGTTGACACTTATAGCCCAAAGTCTTGAAAACATGCTTAACGATCTCGAAACCACGTGAAATTTTTATCACTTATTCTTGGGAGTATATTTGAATATTTCAAAGCCTCAGTTTCGTTAAAAGGTCACTCAGAGGTCAAAATTGACATGTTGACACGTTTAACCCTTGTAGTTTTATAATCTTCCGATTATTTTCACAAACGACTTCTTATATCCAATTAATCACCCATATAAAAATATTTTCTTCATGAATGGCCATTCAGAGACACAAGTTTGGCATGTTGACACTTTTAGTCCCTTCGCTTACATATTTTCACTGTTTGTCAACTTTAGTCCCTCAAAATCAATCTTTCACATATTTAGAGTTTAGGACACGTGTCTATACATAATTGGACACGTTTTTACGTGGTGTTACATCCTTACCCCCTTAAAAGAAATCTCGACCCCGAGATTTACTGGAATAAGTGAGGGTACTTCTGTCCCATAGTGGACTCGACTTCCCACGTATATTCGGGACCTCGGTGAGCATCCCATTTGACCTTTACTATAGGCACATGCTTTCTTCGGAGCTTTTTAACCTGTCGATCCTCGATCGATATAGGTCTTTCAACAAATCTCAAGCTTTCATCAATCTGTACGTCTTTATGAGACATAGCTAGCGATTCATCGGCTTGGCATTTCTTGATATTACAAATGTGGAACACATTATGAATTCCACTCAGCTCTTCAGGTAAGTTTAGCTTATAAGCTACACTGCCGACAGATTCAATAATCTCGAATGGTCCAATATATCTAGGGCTCAACTTGCCCTTATTACCAAAACGCATCACGCCTTTCCAGGGTGACACTTTAAGTAAGACTTTATCACCAACCTCGAACTTTAGAGGTTTTCTTCTCTTATCAGCATAACTTTTCTGCCTATCCCTGGCAGCTTTCAGGTGATCACGAATCTGGACAATCTTGTCCGTCGTTTCATGTCACACCCCTATTTTCCACGTGTCACCGGTGGGCCCGGTGGGGAGTATCGTGACGTAGTTGATATCATCATAGTCAAACAACACAAATTTAAAATGCACAGCGGAAGCAAAAGATAGATTTATTTCAACCGAATAAATATTGTAATATTAAGTATCACAAATAGTTGAAATAGATCCACAAGCGGATCAAAAGAAAAAGGAAACTTGTTCAACAGATTTATTTGCATCCAAGCTTGCGAGACTCTAAACGATGCTAAGGAGAGGCCACCCTATTACGCGTAGTACCTGCACTTAATCTTTTTGGGAAAATACGTCAGTTTACACTAGTAAATACAATTTAACTGACTCATTTTGAAAAGGTTTAAAATTGATTTAAATGCACATGGCACAAAAAGATTTTTATAACTTGGGATAATTATTTGAATATAAACTTGTAAAAGATTTACATGTTTCTTATGCGTCCAGTAGCCCGGGTCTACACCGGGTTAAAGATCAATAGACACACCACATGATATAATCCCGCAGCGATTTAACCCAAAACCGGCGGTTATACCTTGATATTTATGCACAACGAGTGTACGCCTACACCCGTATGCTTAGGTCGTGGCCATTTCGTAAAATGATGCCAAGGATATCCGGGACATGGCATTAACCCCCCCAAAGGCTTTAAGCAAACAAAACAAGTTTAACGGGTCATTTCAATGATTTAACCCACATTTGATTAAAGATTCAATGCCCGACCAAGCGGTATTTTATATACCGTACCCCAAGCCCGTATAGGGAAAATAAGTTAAAAGTATTTACCTGAGCAAGTATAGTCACAATAAGCAAGTGCAAATAGCTTTTACTGGATCTCCTATTCTGGAACGAAGGTTTATAATAACCTATTAGAATCCTAACGGGTCTTTAATTTAGCCTAAGCTTAGACCAATTAGTTTTAGAGAAAGAATACGGTTTAAACGCATGATTAAGCGAAGACCGTTTTAGAATGTGGTTTTGACCCGACAAGCTTGTATGCTTGTTTAATATGGGTAACTTAAAGACATTCTGGGTTTTGGGACAATAATGATACGGTTTGACCCGTTTCGGCTAAAATGTGTAAACTAGTTACATAAGCCGATCCGAACGCGGAAAGTGCGTAACGAGTAACCATATGAATCATATACAAGTTCCCTGAGTTAATATGCACTAAAAATGTTGTGACATCAGCAAGATATCTTCTATTATGCCCAAAATGATTTTAAACTCAAACGATGCATCATAAGGGCATTTTGGTCTTTTTAAAGGGTATAAAAGAGTTTAATTAGTAACCTGAGTTACAGGTCTGAATAAATCAGTAAATATACTCATTTTAATTGGTTATAACAGTAGGGTATCATATATATGTGAAATTTATTAATTATAACCATACTATGCACCGAAGGGCATTTTGGTAATTTCACATAAGCCTAAAAGGTGAAAACTGGAAATCTGAGTTTAAAACCTTTGTTTACTGTTATAATATAAAAATTTACTGAATATATCAGTAGGTATCAATCTTTATATATATAAACTAGTTTTGATACATATTATGTCGTTAAAACGCTTAAAAAGGCGATTTAGAGCCATTTCCGAGTTTTGTATAGAAAGCTGATATTTTTAATATTCCAGAAGGCTCAAAATAATTTATTTAACATATTGAATCAGTAAAAAAAGGTTTGAGGTCAAAAGGATTTATAAAACTCATTTTATAGCCCAAAAGGGCAAAACTGGCAATAACCGAATTAAGCTTAGAACTCTAAGTTATGCTCAGCCTAAAAATAAATAAAAATCTCCAAAAATCCCAAAATATTATTTTATATCAGTAGGTAAAAAGTTTGATATTAAAATTTGGGTTTAGATAGGCTATATGCTAATTACGCCATTTAATTATTAAGAAGGCTTCTAATTACGCTAATGAGCATAACTCTAAATCTAGACCTCAAACTGATGTCAAATTTTAGGTACAAGTTTATAAATCAGTAACTAAGGTGTCTACTCTTTTATATTTTCAAAAATCATAATTTAAGGTGAAAAGGGCATAATAGTCAACATTTAGGCAATTAACGGAAACTTGCATAATAATAGGATATCTAATGAACCAGGTTGTATAATCATAGAGGGTTATACTATCATGTAACTAGGTCCAAAAGAAACTCTAAGGCAATCCTAAACTTGGCTTAAACAGGTCAGAACTGAAAGTCAAAGCATGAGTCAAACTATGCGACTTTCGGTTCCAAACCGAGCCTAAACTGAAAATTTTCGGGGTGAACATGTTTAGACATGTTCTTACATTAATTACCAAGTTATATTAATGATAAAACAAGTTACATGGATCCTACATTGCTAATTATGTATTTATTTGAAATAAAGCTTTCTGTTGACTTTTTGTAATTAGCTTTGACCCGACAATTGACATAGTTAGAGTGGGAATTTGGGAATACCCTTTTAAGGGTTTATTACCCACATAATACCTACTTATAGGTATTTTTAATTCGAGATTTGACTGGGTAATTATTGTTTAATCTCGAAGTCAAACCTTAATTACGACGGTTTGACTTTTAGCTAATTAACTAAGCTAAACTGAATTAAAGAGGATTAAGGACACTTACAAGAGTCCTAAGTATGCTTAGAGATCCTAAGAAGGTTTGTTGCTAATCAGAGGAGCTCCAGAAAGTGTCTTGAATGAGAATGAAATGAGCAAGTGCAAAGTTCACAACTTGTTCTCCTTATATAGTGAACCCCATTGCTCAAGATCATGCCAAAATAGTCTATGAGTGTTACAAGATCATCCCAGGTGTCCCTATGATGCCAAAACCAGTTGCATGAGCCTCAGAATTCGAATACCACTTAAGTAAGGCGGTGGAACTGGCTGAACAGGCAGCTGTCCATTTTCTGCTGCCAGCGACAGGCTTACGGACCGTAAGCCAAATTGTCACACCCCAACCAATGGCGGAATCATCGGGATGAGACAAACAAATTGCTCAAAGCATCATAACACTATTGTGACAATATAATTTAGATCAAATTTCATAAAATACTAATATGTCATACATCGTTCAAATAACTCGTACATGAAACAATTGTCCAAACATAATTTATTTTACAGGTGAGTTTCTAGTCCACCCTAATCTTGTTTCTCAACATCTTGTCTATCAACCTGCAACATGTATTAAAATAATGATCAACAAAATATGTTGGCGAGTATACAAGTTTGATACATAGCATAGTAGAATAAAATGTTTAAATGTGCTCATATCCAACATGAATAAGATGATGCAAGTTAACAGTTATGCCGAAAAAATGTTACTCTACATGCTCAAACCAAAGTTTCCAACGCAATTAAAGTGCCTATCCCAAGAGTCTAGCGGGATGGTTAACATGTTTAACTTAACAATACCCAAAAGAATAGCGAGCGGGGCGTTACAACCTATAGCATATGCATAGTACCATAATTGTTAAGGTAGGCTTGCGAACAAGTTAATGAGCATATAGTCATGAAGTGTTTACATTAGCATCACATGTATAACAAGAATCAAACATTTCATGTGTAATTTGGATAGAGTGTGAATAAATAAAGTTTAACGTGTTTGTGAATTTGAATATGAATACAAGTTGCACCCAAAAGTGTTTAAAATGAAAATGGGATCATGTATACTCACATTGATTGCGTTGCGCTTTCTTGTAAGAACGTACGAGTAAAGGTTGGGAAATCTGAGATATGAAACGGTCATCCTAGATATGGAAATATATAACGAGCTTGTGAAAATTTGTATGCTTAAATATAACTTCTAACATCATTGGTTTACCAATCGATTTTATCTATTAATATATAACGTTATAAAAGAATTGTATTGTATTTTCTTTTCAAAGCATTAGTATAAAAAGGAAAATAAAACAATAAGAATATATAACTGTTACTTTTTGTTTAAGAATTTAAAGGTTTTAAAGGAAAACAAAACAAATAAAAATTTGTTAACTTATATAGTTTTTATTATGAATTATAAGGAAATTAAATACAAGTTCTAACTACATGGTTTTACGGTTTTTCTTAAAAAAAAAATTAAATATAAGTTTAAACATAGTAGTGACTGGTTCTTTCAAAGATCTGGTTTTAAATAATAAAAAAAATGAAAGCAGCGAATATATAGGGATTCGGAGTCGAACCCGTGACCATCTGCGAATCACAGAAGCACACAAACCCAATTGAGCTACACAACACATCTGATTTGGTTCAGTTTTTTAAATCATTTGAATATCCAAACAGTTCGTCTTCCTTATTTAAACAATACCCAGCGGAACAGTATCAATCACCCACCATGAATCTTGTTAATAGTTTCAAGCACCAGTTCATTTAAACCATTAACATTAGTTATCATTTTATTTCGTTTCCGTTAATAAATAAAACATGAACGTAAACAGTTGCCATGAAACTCAAGGTTCAGTTGGTTGAATGACGAGAAACATTATAGTTGAATATATATATCGACAGAGATTACACAATGTAACAGTGAGATGGGAAATTATATACCGATGTTAGTGCACGAAATGTCTGTTGACTACGTATACATTGAGTCTTAGGTCAAGATAAGTCAAAATAGGAGCTTGAAAGTCAAAATTAGGTTTAATGTATAGGTTTCGCTCATGTGTACATGTTAAGTAGTAGGTGTCGCTTATATGGTCCAATGTGGTTTCGCTTATCAGTCATCAAGGGGTTTCGCTCTTATGGACTGTCATAAGAGCGAAATCATTCACACTATATATAGTCAGTATAAGCGAAATCAGTTCATTTTTTTTTAGTCTGCACCTTGGAGCGAAACCTAGTCATATGCTGTGTAACAAAACTCTGTCAAAATCAATTCAGAAAGCATAAAAAGAGAAGGAATTGAAAAGAACAGTTGTGTTACTTCATTTACATTGATTCCGCCTTTTTATTTGGAGATGAACTACCTTATACTGACTGTTTAGGGTCGGAAAACGGTCCAACAAGTGGTATCAGAGCTCAGGACGAGGAGTTCATACTACTACAGCTTGATTCTACCGAATTCTCTTACTTCTACTCACTTTCTCTCATACTTTTTCGATTTGAACTGGTTCCTACGGTTGAAATGGCCTGAATTTCGAATATATTGTGTGAAACATAGTAATAACAAACCCTAGAAAGAATCAGATTAAAATACAGATTAAAAATGGTAAAAACTGATTAAAAACTAGGTTTCGCTTATTCGGACATCGAAAGATTGTGCTTGATTTCGCTCATAAGGCCTTGTAAAGACCTAATTTCGCTCATTTGGACACTCAGGTTTCGCTTATAGGGACACACAAATCTGATTTCGCTTATACAGACATAGCCTGATTTCGCTTATACGGACAAATCTGATTTCGCTTTTCTTTCAACACTGTATTTCGCTCATTTGACACTGTGCTATTTCGCTTATTGTGTCAACATACTGATTTCGCTTATTTGTCACAAATTGGTGATTTCGCTTATTTGTCACTGTTTTTCAAAATTTCGAAAATTTTTCTAAGTGTTTGCTGATTTTTCGGGTACACTCAAGATGGATGACATATTCTTGAACCCGTTTAGCGACATGTACGCATTCTCTGGAAATTCTGGAAATAATGATACTTCGTCAAGCAAAGAGAATGAGAATCCATCGAATGCGAAGAAAAAGGAAGCTTGGGAATCTGAAAGTGCCTTTGGAACCTTCAATAAACCTCCAAAGCTAATGGCTATCGAGGAATACAGTCGGTAGTCAAGAAAGTTTGAAGATTGCTTGATGGCATTTGTATTTCCCAGCTGGAGGAGTCTGAAAAACGGTTATCAAGATGAAAACAAAAATGGTGAAACTTTAACATCAGCTGAGGAGATTGAATCATTTGTGGCTGAGCAAAAATGTGTGGCATTGTTATTTCAGTCCGTCTGGGAGGACATAATCTCATTGATTGATTATTCAAATGCAAAAGATCTCTGGAAAAAGCTAGAAACTAAATGTCTAGGAAGTGCTGAAATTGTGAAAAGTAAAAAGAAACTTCTTAGGAAAGAATTTGATTTATTTGGCTGTCTAAAGAATGAATCAGTGTCAAAGATGATTGAGAGGTTTGGGCATTTGAAACTAGAGCTAGCTAGACATGAAATTACGTATTCTAACGATGAGCTAGTAGACAAGTTGTTCGATTCATTGCCAGACGAGATGGATTGGAGATATTATGCGCTGATGCTGAAGAACACTATCTTGCCGAAAGATCTTACTGTGGATTTGTTGATTGAGAAACCTGAAAGTCACGAGCTGGAACTGAAGAAGACATACAAAGTCAATCACTCATCCTACCAGCAGAATTTGGATTTGTATTATCCAAAAAGCATGATGCCAAAAGCAACTTCTCCCAAGACTGCGTTTTCTGCTGAGAATGTGTCCACAGCAAGCAAAGAAAGTCAAAGTAGTCAAAGCAGTGGAAATCACAGTGGTTATCACAGTGGATCTTCATCATCTGCAAGTCATTCTAATGCAAAGAATCGTTTTCAATGTAACATCGCAATAGACTTAAAGAATGCTCAGAATTTTGATGAGGAGTCGGCTAAACAGTAGATGATCTTTCTAGCATCTGTGTTGGAATCGTATGAAGGGTTAGTAGCAGGGAAGATAGGCAACACCAATCTAACGAAAGAGGACTATGATCAAATAGATCCTGAAGAAATGGAATTAATCGACATTCGTTGGTGCATGGCCAGTGCTATTCGTCGAGCACAGCGTTTCATGGAAATAACCGGCAGGAAGACAATTGGTGGTCCATCTACCAAGCTGGGGTTTGATAAATCCAAGGTGACATGCTTCAAGTGTAAGCAGAAAGGTCACTTCAAGCGAGAATGCAGAAACGCATATGCTGATGAGTCGGAGAACCCTTTCAGAGAAGACTATTACAAGAAGGCGATATATCATCAAAATAAATCGGAGCCACCTAGATTAAAGCAGGTTGAAGATAACAAAGAGAAATCTAGAGCTCTTGCGGTGATTTATGATGATGAGGGTTACGACTGGAGTGAAGAGGTTCTACCGGAGGAAGATGCGGTTGGTTACGCGTTCATGGCGAAAAACGAACCTATTCCTTGGAAAGATAACCGAACTGAAGAGCAGAAGTATAAACACAGAAAAATGTTGGCTGAAAACAGAATAATTCGAATATCTGGTATCTATCTGGAAGCGAAGAGAGCGAGAAGATGGGACCCGGACAGGGAGTGTTATCTTGATCAAAATGGAAATATTGCAGTTGATGACAAAACTCTTGATCTGGAAGCAATAATCAAGGAGTTCAAAGATGAGGATGATTATTGGCAGAATAAATGGTGGGGAACTGAAGAAGAGAAAGAGAAGAAGGAGAAAGAGAAAGAAGAGATAGAGAAGGCAAAGAAAGTTGACACTGGGGTTATTGACACAACGCAGGAGTTAACTGCTGAAAACCTCGGAAAAATGGCTGACAAAGTGCTGACTGCTAAGGCACTTGAGGTAGACTCTAACTCCGTGTCTGAGTCAAAAAGCCAGGTCAGTTCAAACTTGTCAACAAATGTGTCAGGTAAGAAAATTGATGAAAATGTTGATTGCAAAAATTGCATCAAAGAATGCAAATTTTGTAATACAGTCACGTATCTCAACGGTAAGAAAGTTGAAGATCTGACAGCAAAAGTCAGAAGCGTTGAGAATCAAATTCTTGATCGTGACAAAAGAGTTAAAGCTTCGACTGAACGGATAAAAGAATTAACTAACCAAATTGAAAATGATAAAATTGATCATGAAAGAGTTAAAAAGGAAAATGAAAAGTTAATTCTTGAAAACCATCGGATTTCTGAGAAGTTTGAAAAACTCAAAAGCACAATGAAAGATAATGATGATCGAAATGGTAAAACTTATAAGAAAACGTTCAACTAAAAGCAGTGCTTAGAGTAAAAGAAGAATCAATCAACCAACAACTAGATGAAATCGCTAAACTGAAACTTAAATTTCAAGAGGCTGAAATCGAAAACGAGCGAATCCAGTTGAAGCTTAACAGTTACAGCTCCGCAAGCTTTGTTTTGCAACATATTGTTCCCAAACCCATCGGGAAAAACAAAGCTGGCGAAGATGTTTATTCTGATGGAACTGGGGTGGGTTTTCATAAGTTCCACCGCCGATTTTGGATAATTACACGAAAAAGCAATCTGGGTTGGTTGAAATTGAAGAAGAAAGTGAAATGAATCTTCCGGATTCAATTGATGTCACGTTCACATCTTCCAATGACGATAGTGTCCAACATGATGTTGTAAAAAGTGTTGTTGAAAATGTGCTAAAAACGGATAGTGACACTACTGAGGAAGATGGGTGTTTCTTGGACAAATACATTCCGAAACAAAAGTCCAAGAACAACTTAAATGAAGAATCAAATCTTGTCATGTACAAGATGTTGGGTTCAGATAAGTTGTTTTCGGATTCTGAGTTTCCGATTGAGAATGTTAATGTGAACAAATTGACAAATGTTTTCAAGTTGGTTGAGGTTGAGTTGTCAGAAGTGAACAATCTGAGTCAAACAAAGAGACAAATGAAAGATAAAGCTTACTACAAGAAACCTGTAGTTCCACCGCGTTTTTACAATAACAACAGAAACAATTGGTCGGGTGGTTATCAGGGGGTAAGCTTTATCAGAAAAAGAATGTTCCAAACAAGAGGTTTGTTGAGAAGAAAAAGTTTGTGAACAGTTCGAGTTCACTTGCTGATGAAGAGAAAGAAATTTTTTCAAAATCAAATGAAGAATTCTTTGAGAAAAGAGTTTCACAGTCTTAGTCTGAAGGCACAAGTCGAGTGGTTGATACTCGAACATGCTTCAGATGTAATCAAGTTGGTCACATTGCACGAAAGTGTACCAACGTGAAGCCTAAGACTGAAACTGTGAAGATTCAACAGAAGAAAGTTGAGGAGAAGGGTAAAGTGTCACACCCCCAAAATCCACCTGCGGAGTATCACCGCTTGGGAGCGTGACTGACCAGGATCAAGCCACCAATCATATAGAACATGTAATCGATAAGTAAAAATAATTGCCATTAAACCAAACCAAATCCATATGAAAGGTGTTTCCAAAACATAAGTAAGTTATCACCGTTTAGCGGAAGCGTATAATTAAAATCCATCATAATAAAGTATCAAATGTCATAAGTGTTTAACAAAACAATAACGATCCAAGTCCACACGACCAGCTCCTCCCTGTGCAAGCTCCATGTATCTAACGACCTGCAAGGCATGTAACAGAGGATCAACAACTAGTTGAGCAAGTTCACAGAAAGTAAGTGCGTAATAGTAAGTCCGTTGGTAACATGTGGCTCTACTGGGCCGTTAGTACGTTCTATAAGTGGGGGCTTCCCATGTTGTATAACCACTAGACTATTCGTAACCATAAGTGTTCTACATATCCCGAGAACAGTAATACGTACAAGTTTACGTAGGTTTTACGTAAGTAATCCTTCACAACCGAGGATAGGGGTACGTGGGGGTTTACGTAGGTTTTACGTAAGTGCCTGACACAACCGAGGTAGTAGCGAGTATAGTTTCACGTAGGTTTTACGTGAGTATCCTTCACAACCGAGGATAGCGAGTAGTATAAGTATACGTAGGCTTTACGTATGTGTCCTGCACAACCGAGGACGATGGTATGGTAGTCTAGTAACAGTGCAAGTACAATTCTATTCAATCTCATTCCTTCAATCCCAATTCCCGTGCCCTGGGAATCCCATGCCTTAGTAAAAGTGTGAACTCACCTTGGTTTGCTCGGTATGCTAAGGTATGAGCTTGCAAATAATCAATCAAGTCCTAAAGTATGCACGTATACTTAATTAGTAATTGATCAACCCGTCCTATCATTTTTACCAACATTGATCAGTTTACATTGCATCACGTAGGTTGTCACGTATCACGCAAGTAGCAAGCAAGTACGACACATATCCCTAGTACTTATCATAGCAAGTGTACGAACCACAAACACTCACATGCTACAAGATCATATTTCTCAATATCATGAAATCAAACAGTTAGGTTCCCAAACTAAACCACACATTACATAATAAGCATTCGGGTCACAAGTTACTTCGTATCACAAGCCTAACTGACTAACTACACATAGCAGTTTATTACGTCAATCAACTTAAAGTGCGGCCCAAACAGTGCTTATGTGACCCAAAAATATATATATATACATATATTACTCACAATAACGACCCCCACCTACTATTAACCCACATAACTCAAAATTTCATCATAATACAACCTAACATGTATCATTTTCATCGATCAGTAACATGTTCACCTTGTTCTTTAACTAATCAGGTTCAAATCTCATTAATTTGGCACATACACAACCTCTTAACATGACCTATCATTTCATGATTTAGTCTATTAGTTTACTAATGATATTGCAACAATGGATCATCATTAGCGGCCATCATCACATGGGCTGTGCTTTTGGGCCGACATACTGGATATAATCACACGTGCACCTGCCACTTGATGTAATGAATTGTCATGATAAGAACAAATCACTTAATTTACACATGTAATCGGATGATTCTTGGACATAGCCGGCCACTATGTTTATTCACAGTATCATTCTTGTTGGACCAATTATTTGATGGGTTGATACACATATTGTGCCATAACCTACGGTTTGACTAATTATCCCACTAGTCACATGCAAGCCTTATATCACAATCATGAGCATTTATGAAGTCATGTGTAACCTCATAAAAACAATCAGTATTACAATCATTATGTCTAGAATTGATATGCTTGCAACAATTCCTAGGATCCTATGGACACCCATGTTAATCAAGATCACACATATAAAAAAAATCATCACATGGAGATTCATATTCACACGATTCAGTTAACAATTTGCATTCATTATATATATCTTGATCGCTATTAATATCTACAAAACATAATCATCAAAAAGCTTTCAAAAGAAATAACTAACCCAGATAAGATCGGCTGGAATAGTGATTCACGAGGAAGGGGTCTGCTATGCCGGCGCACACACAAGTGAGGAAGTAGGGTTTGTGTTTGTGTGCATTACCAGGTTACGTACACATGAATATATGGGTAGAGGGTTTTGGGCCGATAGTCTAATGACAAAGTAATGGTTTAGGCCGGTAGTCTAATAACAACACCAAAGTTTTGGGCCGGTTCTACCCACTGATCGCAATAGAGAATTTGGGTCAAGATATAAAAATGCGGACTTATGTGATAAGGGGCACGCGCGAGTTCTACGTATATTGATCCAGCCCTGATTCGTTCACGAGGCCCACTAAGTAAGGCCCACTCGGCCCTGATCCGTTTTGCTACGCCCGTACACATATACGGTCTAAGTAGTCGGGTACATAAGACCCATTGAGCGATTTCAAGTATACAACTCGCACACATAGCATTTAACAACACACACACGTGTAACTTAATAAATCTTGTATGACCGTGTAATAATAATACAAAGAAAAACAATTAGATGCAGAGACACACGTCAAGGGTTGTGGAATTTAAATAATGCTAACCTTGGAAATACGGGTTGTCACATCATCCCCAACTTGAAAGAAATTTCGTCCCGAAATTTAGCACGTGGTTACTGAGGAAGCTAGGTAAGTTGTATCGTTTACTGGTTTTCCTGGGGTGTCACATCATCCCCCCGTTGATTTGGAATTTCGTCCCGAAATTCCGCAGTAGTAGCTTCAGTCTCAGTAGTGGTTGCATTGGTTTCGAATAACTGGGGGTACTTTTCTTTCATTTGGTCTTCGCGTTCCCAGGTGTACTCTGGGCCACGTCGGGAGTTCCAACGAACTCGAACAAGAGGGATTCTCTTGCTTTTGAGGACCTTAACATCCCGGTCCGTGATTTCAACTGGTTCCTCGACAAACTGCAACCGCTCGTCGATAGTGAGTTCCTTAAAAGGAACTATGAGGGTCTCATCTGACAGGCACTTCTTCAGATTCGACACATGAAATACATTGTGAACTGCACCGAGTTCAGCCGATAGGTTTAGCTTGTAGGCCACTTTGCCTATTTTCTCAATGATCTCAAACGGTCCGACATACCGCGGATTTAGTTTGCCCCGTTTGCCAAAACGAACCACACCCTTCCAGGGTGAGACTTTAAGTAAAACCCGGTCCCCGACCTGAAATTCCAAAGGCTTCCTACGCTTGTCCGCGTAGGCTTTCTGACGGTCGCGTGCTGCCGCCATGCGTTGTCGTATCTGTGCAATCTTTTCCGTGGCGTCCACTACAATCTCTGGACCCGTGATCTGACTATCCCCCCACCTCTGCCCAACAGAGAGGTGACCGGCATTTACGTCCGTACAATGCCTCGAATGGAGCAGCTTGTATGCTGGTGTGGTAACTATTATTATACGAAAACTCCACTAAAGGGAGATGCTTTTTCCCAGCCGTTACCGAAATCAATAACACATGCCCGAAGCATGTCTTCAAGAGTCTGGATCGTTCGCTCAGACTGCCCATCCGTCTGAGGATGATACGCTGTGCTCATGTCTAACCGTGAGCCGAAAGATTTATGCATCGCTTGCCATAACTCTGACGTGAATCGTGCATCCCGATCCGAAATGATGGAGGTGGGCACCCCGTGCCTCGAAACAACTTCTTTAAGATAAACGTCTGTGAGAGTGGAGAACTTATCCGTTTCCTTAATAGCCAGGAAGTGTGCAGACTTGGTGAGTCGATCCACGATCACCCATATGGTGTCATTCCCACGCTGGGATCTGGGTAGGCCTGTAACGAAATCCATGGAAATTTCTTCCCATTTCCATTGCGGTATCCTGGGTTGCTGAAGTAGGCCCGCTGGTTTCTTATACTCCACTTTGACTTTTGCACATGTCAAACACTTGCCGACGTAAGTAGCGATGTGGGCTTTCATGCTAGGCCACCAATATGTTGTTTTGAGATCGTGGTACATTTTATCTGACCCTGGATGTATTGAGTAGCGAGACTTGTGTGCTTCATCCATCACAAGCTCCCGTAAACCGCCATAAAGTGGGACCCAAATACGCCCCGTTACATAGTATGCGCCGTCTTCCTTTTGTTCCATTCGTTGCCTTGAACCGCGTAAGGCTTCAGCTTTGACGTTTTCGGGTTTTAATGCTTCCATCTGAGCATCTCGTATCTGTGCAGGAAGACTGGACTGAATAGTGAGCTGCAAGGCTCGTACGCGTCTAGGTAGAGTGTCTTTCCGACTGAGAGCGTCAGCCACAATATTGGCTTTGCCTGGATGGTACTTGATGGCGCATTCGTAATCATTAAGTAGCTTGACCCATCGTCGTTGACGCATGTTCAATTCCTTCTGCTTGAAGATATGCTCGAGACTCCTGTGATCGGTGTAAATTGTGCACTTGGTACCGTACAGGTAGTGTCGCCATATCTTAAGCGCGAAAACAACAGCTCCCAGCTCTAAATCGTGCGTCGTGTAGTTCCGTTCATGAACCTTGAGTTGACGAGAGGCGTAGGCAATAACTTTATCCCACTGCATCAATACACAACCAAGCCCCTGTATCGATGCGTCACAATAGACCACAAAATCATCCGTGCCCTCTGGCAATGAGAGAATAGGTGCGCTGCAAAGCCTATCCTTTAGGTACTGAAAAGCGGTTTCCTGGGAATCTCCCCAATGGTAGGTGACACCTTTCTCTGTCAGCATAGTAAGCGGCTGTGCGATCTTCGAAAAGTCTTTGATGAATCGTCTGTAATACCCCGCCAAACCCAAGAATTGACGTATCTCCGTCGGTGTACGCGGTGCAGGCGAGTTCCTGATCGAATCTACCTTGGATGGATCGACATGAGTCCCATCCATGTTCACCACATGGCCTAAAAAGTGGACTTCACGAAGCCAGAAGCCGCATTTTGAAAACTTGGCGTACAGTTGTTCCTTTCGAAGAAGTTCCAAGATAAGACGTAAGTGCTGCTCGTGTTCCTCCTGACTCTTAGAGTAGATCAGGATGTCGTCGATGAAAAACAATGACGAACTTGTCTAGGTAGGGTTTGCACACCCTGTTCATAAGATCCATGAAAACTGCAGGCGCGTTTGTAAGCCCAAATGGCATGGCTAGAAACTCGTAGTGACCGTAGCGAGTTCTGAATGCTGTCTTAGAGACGTCCTCATCCCGGACTCTCAGCTGATAGTAACCTGACCTCAAGTCTATCTTGGAATAGTAACTCGACCCTTGCAACTGGTCGAATAAGTCGTCAATACGAGGAAGAGGATAACGGTTCTTCACTGTGACCTTGTTCAGTTCGCGGTAATCGATGCACATCCCGAAAGTGCCATCCTTCTTTTTCACGAATAATACTGGAGCTCCCCAAGGCGAAGAGCTTGGACGAATGAAACCCTTTTCCAAGAGCTCTTGTAGTTGCTTTGACAGTTCCTCCAGTTCAGTTGGAGCTAATCGATACGGTGCGCGGGCTATAGGTGCTGCTCTTGGAGCTAGCTCGACTTGAAATTCGACCAGACGATGAGGCGGTAGACCAGGTAAATCTTCAGGAAACACTTGAGGAAAATCACGTACTACTGGGATATCCTCTATTCTTTTCTCTTTCGTCGATGCATCAGTATCTAATGCCAAAATGGCAGTGACCCTTTCGTAAACATTTCTGAGCCTTCAAGAAAAAGATGATGCCAACCACAGCACCACCCTTGTCGCCTTAAACTTCGAGAGGTTCTTGGCCAGAACGAGGAATGCGAACAATCTTTTCGTTGCATAGGATTTCTGCTTGCTGTTGTTGCTGGCGATTCTGATTTGCAGGCCGTGGGCTCCTGAATCCTTAGCTTCATGGACAATCATGAGACACCTCTGGCAACGTCCCTCGTTGCACTAACCACCGTGGTGTCTGTTGCATTTGTTACACATTGGGTGAATTCCCCGATATCCACCCTGCCCCTAACCACCAGAAGTTGGCTGACTCGGCTTTGGTGATCACTATTCTTGCGCTGCTGCTGTGCTTGAGACTGAACGGTAGCTGATCCCTTGCTAGAATCCCCATCCCATTTTCTTTTATTGTCACTGGGAGTAGCAAGTGTAGTAGAAGCAGTAGCGGTAGCAGTAGCGCTGATACGTTTTGGCAGTCTGTTCTGATCCACTGCCTGATCTGTGATGCGGTGAGCAAGGCGCTGAATAGCCTGAATGTTGTCAAGATTGGCCAATGTTACGTGGCTCTGGATTTCTGGCACCAAACCCTTGAGGTACAACTCGATGCGCTTGTATGGAGGGTCCACCATAGTTGGACATAGCACAGCCAACTCGTTCGACCTCTTGGTATAAGCCTCGATTTCTGACCCAGTCATTTTCAAATGATAAAACTCATCCTCCAGCTTGTGGATGTCTTCCCGAGTGCAGTATTCACGTTTAATCAATTCCTTGAAGTCATTCCAAGGTGTGGCGTTAGCAGCTGCCAACCCTAGAATCTGTACTTGCGCGTTCCACTAAGTTAGCGCTATTCCTTCGAGAATGCCAGTGGCGTACTTCACCCTGCGAGCCTCAGGGCATTCACACATTTCGAATACTGACTCGAGTTTCTCAAACCAATGGAGTAGTCCCACTGCTCCTTCCGTGCCACTGATCGTGCTTGGTCGACAGTCCATGAAGTTCTTGAATGTGCAGACAGGTTGCTGTGCGTTCTGACCCGTTGCGCGAGAAAGATAGGTCAAGGTTAAGCGCGAGAGTTGGGTCACGAGAGTAGGATCTAACATCCTAGGATAGGTCTGGAATAGCAGGTTATACCTCCTGCTTGTGCGGCGGCAAACGCCGCAGCAACTTGTTCGTTAATGAGAGCCGTCAACTGGGCTTGAGTCATGTTAACACGTCCAGACATGATCGAATAGTAAAGGTAGCATAAGTATGAATGGTTCGCGAGTAGTGCGATGGCAGAAAAGTGTAAGCAAGTAGGTGTTCTCAAGCATTACAAGTAATGAGCAGTGTAATCTAAGCATACTACGAGCAAAATTCTATGCAATTCTAGCATGTAGGCAATAACCATAAACCTTATTACCTAGGATGTTGAGTCTTGCACGTGGAGCGAAGCGTCGTTGTGGATCGTTGAGAGCACTATTCTGGTTATAGTCTGGTTTTAATAAAAACGTTTTCCCATATTAAAACCAAGTTCTCTATAACCAATGGCTCTGATACCAATCTGTCACACCCCCAAAATCCACCTGCGGAGTATCACCGCTTGGGAGCGTGACTGACCAGGATCAAGCCACCAATCATATAGAACATGTAATCGATAAGTAAAAGTAATTGCCATTAAACCAAACCAAATCCATATGAAAGGTGTTTCCAAAACATAAGTAAGTTATCACCGTTTAGCGGAAGCGTATAATTAAAATCCATCATAATAAAGTATCAAATGTCATAAGTGTTTAACAAAACAATAACGATCCAAGTCCACACGACCAGCTCCTCCCTGTGCAAGCTCCATGTATCTAACGACCTGCAAGGCATGTAACAGAGGATCAACAACTAGTTGAGCAAGTTCACAGAAAGTAAGTGCGTAATAGTAAGTCCGTTGGTAACATGTGGCTCTACTGGGCCGTTAGTACGTTCTATAAGTGGGGGCTTCCCATGTTGTATAACCACTAGACTATTCATAACCATAAGTGTTCTACATATCCCGAGAACAGTAATACGTACAAGTTTACGTAGGTTTTACGTAAGTAATCCTTCACAACCGAGGATAGGGGTACGTGGGGGTTTACGTAGGTTTTACGTAAGTGCCTGACACAACCGAGGCAGTAGCGAGTATAGTTTCACGTAGGTTTTACGTGAGTATCCTTCACAACCGAGGATAGCGAGTAGTATAAGTATACGTAGGCTTTACGTATGTGTCCTGCACAACCGAGGACGATGGTATGGTAGTCTAGTAACAGTGCAAGTACAATTCTATTCAATCTCATTCCTTCAATCCCAATTCCCGTGCCCTGGGAATCCCATGCCTTAGTAAAAGTGTGAACTCACCTTGGTTTGCTCGGTATGCTAAGGTATGAGCTTGCAAATAATCAATCAAGTCCTAAAGTATGCACGTATACTTAATTAGTAATTGATCAACCCGTCCTATCATTGTTTACCAACATTGATCAGTTTACATTGCATCACGTAGGTTGTCACGTATCACGCAAGTAGCAAGCAAGTATGACACATATCCCTAGTACTTATCATAGCAAGTGTACGAACCACAAACACTCACATGTTACAAGATCATATTTCTCAATATCATGAAATCAAACAGTTAGGTTCCCAAACTAAACCACACATTACATAATAAGCATTCGGGTCACAAGTTACTTCGTATCACAAGCCTAACTGACTAACTACACATAGCAGTTTATTACGTCAATCAACTTAAAGTGCGGCCCAAACAGTGCTTATGTGACCCAAAAATATATATATATATATACATATATTACTCACAATAACGACCCCCACCTACTATTAACCCACATAACTCAAAATTTCATCATAATACAACCTAACATGTATCATTTTCATCGATCAGTAACATGTTCACCTTGTTCTTTAACTAATCAGGTTCAAATCTCATTAATTTGGCACATACACAACCTCTTAACATGACCTATCATTTCATGATTTAGTCTATTAGTTTACTAATGATATTGCAACAATGGATCATCATTAGCGGCCATCATCACATGGGCTGTGCTTTTGGGCCGACATACTGGATATAATCACACGTGCACCTGCCACTTGATGTAATGAATTGTCATGATAAGAACAAATCACTTAATTTACACATGTAATCGGATGATTCTTGGACATAGCCGGCCACTATGTTTATTCACAGTATCATTCTTATTGGACCAATTATTTGATGGGTTGATACACATATTGTGCCATAACCTACGGTTTGACTAATTATCCCACTAGTCACATGCAAGCCTTATATCACAATCATGAGCATTTATGAAGTCATGTGTAACCTCATAAAAACAATCAGTATTACAATCATTATGTCAAGAATTGATATGCTTGCAACAATTCCTAGGATCCTATGGACACCCATGTTAATCAAGATCACACATATAAAAAAAATCATCACATGGAGATTCATATTCACACGATTCAGTTAACAATTTGCATTCATTATATATATCTTGATCGCTATTAATATCTACAAAACATAATCATCAAAAAGCTTTCAAAAGAAATAACTAACCCAGATAAGATCGGCTGGAATAGTGATTCACGAGGAAGGGGTCTGCTATGCCGGCGCACACACAAGTGAGGAAGTAGGGTTTGTGTTTGTGTGCATTACCAGGTTACGTACACATGAATATATGGGTAGAGGGTTTTGGGCCGATAGTCTAATGACAAAGTAATGGTTTAGGCCGGTAGTCTAATAACAACACCAAAGTTTTGGGCCGGTTCTACCCACTGATCGCAATAGAGAATTTGGGTCAAGATATAAAAATGCGGACTTATGTGATAAGGGGCACGCGCGAGTTCTACGTATATTGATCCAGCCCTGATTCGTTCACGAGGCCCACTAAGTAAGGCCCACTCGGCCCTGATCCGTTTTGCTACGCCCGTACACATATACGGTCTAAGTAGTCGGGTACATAAGACCCATTGAGCGATTTCAAGTATACAACTCGCACACATAGCATTTAACGACACACACACGTGTAACTTAATAAATCTTGTATGACCGTGTAATAATAATACAAAGAAAAACAATTAGATGCAGAGACACACGTCGAGGGTTGTGGAATTTAAATAATGCTAACCTTGGAAATACGGGTTGTCACATAAAGCACCAATGGTTGTTGAGAAAAAGAGTGTGAAAAATGACAACATCAAAGTGAAAAATGAATCCGTAAAGAAGTCGGTAACTAAAAATGACAAATTTTACAAACGGGTTGCATTATCTCAACAAGTGTGGAAACCGAAAACTGAGAAAAAGGTTTCACCTTCTAAGGAGTCAATTCAAATTGATTATGATGCGAATTTTCCACCTCTTAAGGCTGAAAACTTTAAAATTCAAGTTGCGAGAGTTAAACCTGTCAAGGTTACACCCAAGGCTGATGAGGCCTGGGTGGACACCATGTTTGACTAAAGCAATTTGAATTGCCGGAGCTTCCTTGACCGTGAAGCATGAATCGACATCCTTATTGAAGTTTTAAATCATGATTGTTATATGTGCAGGATCTTCCGAGATTAGTTTCACGCTGGATTATGGACAGTAGAGCGTCTCGACATATGACAGGGAAGACTGCATTGTTATATGATGTGAAGAATATCAATGGAGGATATGTTGGTTTTGCGGGTAATCAAGTAGGAAGGATTATTGGTGAAGGAACGTTATCCAACGGGATTGTGACGTTTGAGAGAGTTAACTACATTGCTGAGCTGGAGAACAATCTACTGAGTATCTCGCAGATCTGTGACAGGATGTATACCACTCACTTCACCGATAAAGAATGTTTGATCTTGAAACCAGGATTTGTTATCCCTGAGGAATGGATTATCATGAGGGCATCGAGAGTTAATGATCTCTACGTGTTGGATATGAGCGTAGCTACTACAACCACGGGTCAGGCTCATTGTTTCGTGTCCAGAGCAACTGAAAAAGAATCGAGATTGTGGCACCGCAAGATGGGACATATACATCTTAGAAAAATGAATCACTTGGTGCACAATGATTTGGTTACAGGAGTTCATGTCAAAGGTTTTCATCTGGAAGGGGAGTGCATTAGCTGTGTTAAAGGAAAGCAGAAGAAAAAGTCACACCCTACAAAGCAAGTCAATTCAGTCTCAAGACCTCTGGAGAGACTTCACATGGATTTGTTTGGTCCGGTGAATGTCAAGAGTATTACGGGAGATAAATATTGTCTTGTGGTTACTGATGATTATTCCAGATTTTCGTGGGTTTCTTTCTTGAAGACGAAAGACGAAATGTTTGACAGTTTAATGGCGTTGTTCAAGAAGATTGAGAATCTGTACCAACGGGTATCAAAAGAATTCGAAGTGATAATGGTACTGAATTCAAGAACGACAAGATGGGAGAATTTTGTGATGAAAAAGGTATATTGCATGAGTTTAGTGCTCCGTACACTCCGCAGCAGAATGGAGTCGCAGAACGCAAAAATCGGACACTAATCGAGACGGCTAGAACTATGCTCGCAGATTCAAAGTTACCAATTAATTTTTGGGCTGAAGCAGTTTCCGCCGCATGCTATACGCTCAACAGAGTTCTCACTGTCAAGAAGTTCAACAAAACATGCTTTGAGCTGATCAATAATCGCAAACCGAATTTGAAGTATCTAGAACCGTTCTGGTTGTAACATTTGTGCTTGAAATCATTATGAACAGTTCAATTATCAATAAAATAATGTTATTTGATCCCAATGTTTGTTTGGTTATGTTTTACATTTTTCATGTTTTGACTTTTGTTCAATTTTAAACTTTACATCGCTTTCTGGAGAATTATACGCAAACTGGTGCGTAAACGTACTCAGTTTAATGCTACAAATACTCTGGAACATCAACATATACTTAACATACCTTAAATAACCTTTATATAACTTAGAAATAAGTTTTGAAGGCTTTGGTATGGCAAAAACAAGTTAATTCGCTTACAGGGACTAAACCTGACAAACTGCGAAAGTATGACGATTCGTACTAAAACAGACATTTCGGAACATGTCCATAAGTTAAACATACCATAAATATCCTTTACATAGCTTAGAAATAGGCTTTGAGGGGTTCGGTATGCTAAAATAAACTTTTAAATCATTCAGGGACTAAAAGTGTCAAAAAGTGCATAAGTTTGCACTTTCGCGCATAACTTACGTTCTGAATACATCTGGACATCCAAAAATTTATGTAAGCATCAAAATATTGTGCCTTAGTGTTTGCCATGAGAAAAATCCATTCATCGCGCAATTTGGATCGTTTTTCGCGCTTATGCGCATTCCGTCGTAATTAACCGAACATCGCGATCGTACGACTAAACGAGCCAACATCCGGCATATTTTTGAGCATGTTTCATGTCCAAAATGTTTAGGCATCATTTTAGGGCCTTGAAAATGGCTTAACGAGCCTTAAACATGTCGGAAATGTCCTTAATACGCAACGGGGACTGATATGAAAACATTGGGAAATGGTTGCTGAACAGGGGGACCCTAGCGTGACACCTAGCCCCCTTGGCGTCACACGAGGCCCCTTCTGATCAGCAAAAGTCATTTTTCAGCTTGTAACAGCCTTTCAAACACCCCAAATGCCAATGCCACTTGTCAAAACCCTATGGTGGGGGCAAAATAAGCCACCACAACTTTGCGACAAGTGTACGGGTTAGATCGTGGCACGATATTCAAGAAACGATCCTAACGGTCTTGCTTTTCCTATAAATACCCCTCCCCCCATTTTGGTTAAAACCCACAAAAATCTGATCTAAAGCTCTAAGTTGAGGCCTTTGCTTCATACCTGAGCTCCTGGATCGAGATTAGCTTTCGGGGACCCTTCGTAAGTGTTCCTTCGTTCTTTTATCGCTTTATAGTCCTAAAGTCAAACTATGTTTGACTTTCTGCTTTGACCAGCCTATGGTCAACATGAAGTTCGTTTGAACTTCATAACGTGAGCGTGATCACGATGGTTATAGTCCCTAGTGACTACACCTACTGATCACCACGTTATCTAGGCTCAGTGACGAGTCGTAGTTTCGGCCAGAATATGCATTCTTGCGTATTTTGTAACCAAACTACTCATAAGTATCAAAACCGTTTGTTTTGATACCAAACCTGTTTTCTAAACTTAGTTAAGCATGTTCTAACATGCTTAGCTCGTCACTTTTAGTTTATTGCTTATATAGGGCGTAAGGTAAGCGATCTAAGCAATCGCTTATACTTTCGAACCCGACCCATTTGGTCGATCATTAGGATCCGACCAAACACATTAGGTGACCATAGTTGTATAGGGAATAACCTTCCGAGGTTATACCTTATGGTCACGATGTTAGGCGTTCCAAACGCGTTTTACGCGAACGACGCGTTAAGGTAGCATTAGCTACCTAAACGGGTCGTAATGGGTCGTAAGCACTTAGGTTAGGTATCATTTTAGTATGTAGGCTTTGTTAAACCATATTACACGAGTCTCCATACTCGTTTGGTTTACGAACCCGCATACTATCCGATCCTCCGATTTAGGTCCGGTATATTAACGTAGTTACCTATATTAGGTGTCGTTTGATATCCGTGATCTCTAGCATTATTTGGTTGTTATACAAGAACTTCAAAGCAATCTCAGGTGAGTACATAGTCCCCTCTTTTACTGTTTTCCAAAGTGTTTTGGGGTGGAACACATGTGCCTACTTGTTACTTTCATGCTTTCCATGTTTTCACATCATATACCTGCTATGTTCGTTAGTACATTATAGTACATGATTTCATTACATTTCACGCTATGTATGCCCATTGTGTGTAGTACATTGCTTTACATTACATTTCATGCTATGTATGCCCTTTGTGTGCGTACTTAGTACATTGTTTCACATTACATTTCATGCTATTTATGCCCATTGTGTGCATACTTAGTTCAATTATTTACATCACATGCTTTCATTTTGGTATGACATTTGGTTTGTTTAAACATGGAACAATACATTCATTAACATTAGCTACGCCGTTCGTTAGTAGGTAGTGGTACCATAGGAATTGACAACTCCCGTTCCGGACATCCTAGGTTGGTTTGGATGAAAGGAATGACCGAATTCGATATACATAACTTAGATAAACCTTTAATTTGTTTAAGGGTTTATCGCCACAGTCTCGAGGCTTGGATGTATGCAATTTTCACAATGCCACATAAATGTTTGTATCAGTATAGCATGCATTTGTTCCACAAAACATAACTTTGATTTAAACCATGTTTTACTTCAATACCTTGTTTTTTTGTGCATTTTACATATGGTTTAGTTGATATATTTCACTTACCATACATGATATATTTTGGGTACACATTACATGATCTACATTGAACATAAACATTTTGACATTGATATACACATTTGGTGGTTTACATTGAACATAGACATTTCGATATGGTTTACACAATAACACTTGACAATTGATTTATACATGAACAATTTACATGGTGGTTGGTTTGGGTAAATGGTTTGAGTAACGTGGCGTACGTAATATGATACAAACATGGTGGATACGCCGCTGGTACTTCCTATATATAAATGTTTGTATAATATTACCTATCGTAGCATTATTTAAATCATTTCAGTATAGACATGTTACCTTTTTCACAAATAACTTATTCTTCACAAGACATTGTTTTACAAACAAACTTATCTTATACAAACTCATTTTTACTCTCCTTTAACCTTACATTTTATTTATACATATCATCTGATCTTATCGTTTCTCATATGATTTACAAGACTAAACAATTTACAAGGTTCATGACTGACTGTTATTAAACGTTTTCTTTAAACTCAAGTCATGAATCCCATTTTCACAAAATCTATGTATCTCACAGGCATTTTTATGCTGACGTACCTACTTTCACATGTGTTTTCAGGAGCTGTTGCTTAGGATGATGATTGTGATACTAGGGCGGACCTGTGCCTTAGACACATAAAACAAAGATAGACTAGTTTAATTATGTTATAAACTCTTTATTTCCTGTTTAAAGACAATGTAATACTCTTGTTTGATAAATAAAATATAACTTTAATTTCCATGGTTATGAAACAATTAATTCTGTCCCAACACTCCCCGACGTTTCCGCCACGGTTGCATGTTATACGCGGTCGGGGTGTGACAGAAGAGTTGGTATCAGAGCCAATGGTTATAGGGAATTAGGTTATTAGTAATGCTTTGACCTAGACTATAACTTTCTAGGACCCTAACACAAGTTATCTTGTGTTTAGATTTTAAAACATGCACTTCACCTATCCTTAGGTGATAACCACAACGAGAACGTCGGTTCCGAATCCGCTTTGAAAAATTAATCATCTATACTAGGATGATTACTAGGTTTTGAACCCTCTGTTATATGGTTTTGAACCCTTTTGAATTTTCAAAAGTCTCGTCAAAGTTTTGGGCTTTAATAGTGTGAACACGTGCGAACTGGAAGAGTGAATGCGTGTACCCTGAGTTTTCTGTCTAAGGCTAGAGTGTTCATACAAATCCACATAATCGGACCAGTCACTCTTACCTGGGAACTCTTGGGGTGAGTGTTCACTTATAGGCGAACATGTCTTCGCGATACATTATTTTTGACCCACTTACTTTGACTAGACATTTCGTGTCGCTTGTTTGCTTTGCGATGCGTAACCACCATCTTTGCTTTTGTTGATTCTGTTTCATCTCATTCTCTTCATCCAATCATCTCACTCGTTTCCTTTCATGTTTTCCTCTTTTAGAATGCCCCCTCGACGCGACAATCAGGTAGCAAATGCCGAACTGGCAGAAATTATTGCACAACAGATGGCTGCTGCACTCCCAAATCTCTTTGCTCAATGGAACCAAGCCAACAACAACAACAATGCTCCATGCAATTTCAAGAATTTTAACTCAGCTAAACCACTCAAGTTTAGTGGTTCCGAAGGAGCAACTGGGCTTCTTCAATGGTTCGAGAGCATTGAGAATACATTCCGTCACGTGCAGTGTCCTCACAATCGCAAGGTCGAGTTTTCTTCGAGTGTGTTTCAGAAGAGGGCTCTTACGTGGTGGAACGGGGTTATGAGGGATCGCGGTGCAGAAGTTGCTCTACCACAGACATGGGCTGAACTTGATGAGGGAGTTCTGTCCTCGTCATGAACAGCGAGCTTTAGAGAAAGAGTTTGATGACTTAAAACAATACAGTGGCGAGCACCGGGCATATACTGATAGGTTTGAGGAGTTGAGTCTGCTTTGCTCGAAAATGGTTGCCCCACTCGACAAGGCCATCGAAAGGTACACCGAAGGCCTACCTGACTCGGTACAAGACATCATTACTGGTAGTAACCCTACCACACTTCGTCAGGCGATCGAGTTAGCAGCGACACTGACTGAGTCGCAGATTCGAAAGGGAAAGCTACACAAAAAGGGTGACAAGGGTAAGAAGCAGGCAGCTAACAAAGAAGATAGCAAGAAAGGTCAAAACAAGAAGGGAAAGGATTCTGGTTCCTCAAGGGGGTCAAGGAAGCGCAAGGCTTCCCAAAATTTTGTGGTCACTGCCCAGGTTAACCAGGCAGCTCCCAACCAACCCGCACAGCCTCCAGCGAAGAAGCCCTATTCAGGGAATGCACCTTTGTGCAATAGATGCAACAGTCACCATCAGCCGCAACATCAGTGCCGTTTCTGTACTAACTGTGGGAAGTCAGGTCATCTTGCCGATGTTTGTCGGTTTGCTCAAAATCGCGCAGTTCAGAACCCGGCTCAACAAGTTGCTCAGCCTCCTGCTCAGCAACAGGGTCAAGCTGCACGTCCACACTACCTACCAGATGCTTGTTATAACTGTGGGGATCTGACCCACTATAGAAATCGGTGCCCAAGGCTAGCCAACCAGAATCAGAATGCCAATCAGAATCAGGCTCAGGTTCGAGGTTGTGACAACTCGAGTTTCCGAGATTCCACTTTCGCATGTATTTCACGTTCACTGCTTGTTTAGTGTTTACTTGCACAATTGGTTTACTTTGTAACTGTATACGTTTTGGATTTGATAAAGTTTATGAATGATTTGGCAAATACTTGAATGTGGTGATGAAACTGTAAATTGTATATCTTGTGCATGTAATATGTAATGGATAACACTTAAGGGTGTTTAGTGCAAATAGTGAAACTTTAACAACTCTTAACCCTAACCTCCTCCCTAATCATTCACTAATCATCTCACAAACCATCATACGTATCTTCAAGACTTCTCTACAACCCTCTCTTGCAATCATCTTGTTTCTCATTGGCACAAGTCTCCTACATCAATCTTGATCTTTCAATCCATTTAGAATCAATCCAAGGTAATTGTTAATGATTGTTTGTTGTTATCAATTCTTGATTATGTGATTCATGTAAACCCTAGCTCTTCACATACTAGTTCTATATTTACTGATTGAATTCTGATTACTGTGAAATGATGTTGATTAGTGGTGTAATCGTTTGCCTGATGTCAAGATACGTTATATGTTAGAATTGTTGAATGATAATTGGATTGCATATGAATGAATTAGGGTTTTCCTGATCGTATGAACGTAAGAATGTAACTGTTAGTTTGATTCTGTGTATTGGATTTGGAAATCACGTATGTTGAAACTCGTAGCTAACAGTCAGGGTTTTGTGAAGTTACAAAAGTCTGAGTTTTATTTACATGTTGTCTGAGTTTCTTGTTTGATGTTAAAGTCCGAACTTTATATTGAATGCATGTGGTCAGAACTTTGTAAACATATGAGGTCCGAACTTTAGGTGAGTTACAAGGTCCGAATTTTAATCAAGGGGCAACTGTTCGAGTTTTGTGAGGGGAAACCCCTGTCCGAAGTTTTGGAATGCAGGTGGGGGTCCGACTTTTGTCTAAGGTTGGTGTGGTCCGAATTTTAAAGGGAGGGGATGAGGTCCGAGCTTTAATGGGGGTTAGTGGTCCGAGTTTTAAGGCTTCAAGCCTTGTCCGACCTTTTATCTACTCATGGGGTCCGAACTTTTAGGTTGTGACACAAGGGGGTCCGAATTTTAAGGGGGGGGGGCTCTTGGTGTGAGTTTGTTGCCTAGGAATGTTGCCTGACCTTTTATTTGTGTTGTTGTGTCCGACCTTTGTGATTAAAACATAGTGTCACCTTAATTGTATATCTAATAGTCTGAATTTCACATGTGATATATGTTGTCCGAGCTTTACAAGTGATGTGTAGCCTGAGTTATGACAAACACCAGTGTCAAAGCTTACTGTATGTTCTGTATATGATTGTATACTACTGATTGTAACTGAATGATCCTCTATGTGTGAACAATCTTTATCATATCATTCTGTACACAATGAGCACACAGAACACAATTGCGTGGATATCAAAGACTTGTACACCCTAATTGACTATAAACACTTACATCGAGTTATGTGCCATGTACCTAGGTCGTGTGTAAAGGACCTAACTATTAATTAACACTAGAAGCAATAACATACCGAGCAAACCAAGGTGAGTTCACACAGCCAAGGCATGGGGTTCCCAGGGTGGGAATGGGTTTGGATTATTTACTTGTACTTACCTAGCTTATGGAACTTAGTTATATGGTCCTCGGGTGAGGAAGGGTTATTGATAAGATACGACTAGACTAGTGATACTTATAGAACTGATTTTCGCACACACGTCGGGGTTGGCCGCGATAATATGACTAATCTTCGCACACATGCCTAGAAAGGCTGCGAACTATACACTAAACTTTGCACACATGCTGGGTGGCCGCGATACAAATATACCTAGTCTAGAATACTTGGGAAACTTTCCCCTAATCTTCGCATACATGCCTAGAGGGCCGCGATACGAACTAATACGATACATGACTTAATGAACGAACACAAGGCTTACTATACCATTACGATTACTGAACTATTAACTGTGAACTCGCTCAACTAGTTGTTGACTCTCTGCTGCATGCCTTGCAGGACCTTAGGTACTTATGGAGCTTGCACAGGAAGGAGCAGGTCGTTGTGGAGCATGGATCGTGGATGTTATGTTACACTTTATAACACTTGAACTTATTACATACATTTGGTTTTCATATTATGCTTCCGCTACTTAAACTATGTTTGGTTTGAACATCAATTGTATTGAATTGGGTTTTTACGAACTACTTCGATTATTATATACTATGTTCAATATGATTGATGGCTTGATCCTGGTTAGTCACGCTCCCAAGTGGTGGTACTCCGCATGTGGATTTCAGGTCGGGGACCGGGTTTTACTTAAAGTCTCACCCTGGAAGGGTGTGGTTCGCTTTGGCAAGTGAGGTAAACTCAATCCGCGGTATGTCGGACCATTCGAAATCACAGAAAGAATAGGCACAGTAGCCTACAGACTAAACCTACCAGCTGAACTCGGTGCAGTTCACAATGTTTTCCACGTGTCGAATCTGAAGAAGTGTCTGTCAGATGAGACCCTCGTAATTCCTTTGAAGGAACTCACTATCGACGAGCGGTTGCAGTTCGTCGAGGAACCTGTTGAAATCACGGATCCGGACGTTAAGGTCCTCAAGAACACGAGAATCCCTCTTGTTCGAGTTCGTTGGAACTCCCGTCGCGGCCCAGAGTTCACCTCGGAGCGTGAAGATCAAATGAAACTCAAGTATCCCCAGTTATTCGAAACCAATGCAATCACTACTGAGGCTGAAGCTACTACTACAGAATTTCGGGATGAAATTCCAAATCAACGGGGGGATGATGTGACACCCCAGGAAAACCAGTAAACGATACAACTTACCTAGCTTCCTCAGTAACCGCATGCTAAATTTCGGGACGAAATTTCTTTTAAGTTGGGGATAATGTGACAACTCGAGTTTCCGAGATTCCACTTTCGCATGTATTGCACGTTCACTGCTTGTTTAGTGTTTACTTGCACAATTGGTTTGCTTTGTAACTGTATACGTTTTGGATTTGATAAAGTTTATGAATGATTTGGCAAATACTTGAATGTGGTGATGAAACTGTAAATTGTATATCTTGTGCATGTAATATGTAATGGATAACACTTAAGGGTGTTTAGTGCAAATAGTGAAACTTTAACAACTCTTAACCCTAACCTCCTCCCTAATCATTCACTAATCATCTCACAAACCATCATATGTATCTTCTAGACTTCTCTACAACCCTCTCTTGTAATCATCTTGTTTCTCATTGGCACAAGTCTCCTACATCAATCTTGATCTTTCAATCCATTTAGAATCAATCCAAGGTAATTGTTAATGATTGTTTGTTGTTATCAATTCTTGATTATGTGATTCATGTAAACCCTAGCTCTTCACATACTAGTTTTGTATTTACTGATTGAATTCTGATTACTGTGAAATGATGTTGATTAGTGGTGTAATCGTTTGCCTGATGTCAAGATACGTTATATGTTAGAATTGTTGAATGATAATTGGATTGCATATGAATGAATTAGGGTTTTCCTGATCGTATGAACGTAAGAATGTAACTGTTACTTTGATTCTGTGTATTGGATTTGGAAATCACGTATGTTGAAACTCGTAGCTAACAGTCAGGGTTTTGTGAAGTCACAAAAGTCTGAGTTCTATTTACATGTTGTCTGAGTTTCTTGTTTGATGTTAAAGTCCGAACTTTATATTGAATGCATGTGGTCAGAACTTTGTAAACATATGAGGTCCGAACTTTAGGTGAGTTACAAGGTCCGAATTTTAATCAAGGGGCAACTGTCCGAGTTTTGTGAGGGGAAACCCCTGTCCGAAGTTTTGGAATGCAGGTGGGGGTCCGACTTTTGTCTAGGGTTGGTGTGGTCTGAATTTTAAAGGGAGGGGATGAGGTCCGAGCTTTAAAGGGGGTTAGTGGTCCGAGTTTTAAGGCTTCAAGCCTTGTCCGACCTTTTGTCTACTCATGGGGTCCGAACTTTTGGGTTGTGACACAAGGGGGTCCGAATTTTAAGGAGGGGACCCTCTTGGTCCGAGTTTGTTGCCTAGGAATGTTGCCTGACCTTTTATTTGTGTTGTTGTGTCCGACCTTTGTGATTAAAACATAGTGTCACCTTAATTGTATATCTAATAGTCTGAATTTCACATGTGATATATGTTGTCCGAGCTTTACAAGTGATGTGTAGCCTGAGTTATGACAAACACCAGTGTCAAAGCTTACTGTATGTTCTGTATATGATTGTATACTACAGATTGTAACTGGATGATCCTGTATGTGTGAACGATCTTTATCATATCATTCTGTACACAATGAGCACACAGAACACAATTGCGTGGATATCAAAGACTTGTAAACCCTAATTGACTATAAACACTTACATCGAGTTATGTGCCATGTACCTAGGTCGTGTGTAAAGGACCTAACTATTATTTAACACTAGAAGCAATAACATACCGAGCAAACCAAGGTGAGTTCACACAGCCAAGGCATGGGGTTCCCAGGGTGGGAATGGGTTTGGATTATTTACTTGTACTTACCTAGCTTATGGCACTTAGTTATATGTTCCTCGGGTGAGGAAGGGTTATTGATAAGATACGACTAGACTAGTGATACTTATAGAACTGATCTTCGCACACACGCCGGGGTTGGCCGCGATAATATGACTAATCTTCGCACACATGCCTAGGAAGGCCGCGAACTATTCACTAAACTTCGCACACATGCCGGTTGGCCGCGATACAAATATACCTAATCTAGAATACTTGGGAAACTTTCCCCTAATCTTCGCATACATGCCTAGAGGGCCGCGATACGAACTAATACGATACATGACTTAATGAACGAACACAAGGCTTACTATACCATTACGATTACTGAACTATTAACTGTGAACTCGCTCAACTAGTTGTTGACTCTCTGCTGCATGCCTTGCAGGACCTTAGGTACTTATGGAGCTTGCACAGGAAGGAGCAGGTCGTTGTGGAGCATGGATCGTGGATGTTATGTTACACTTTATAACACTTGAACTTATTACATACATTGGGTTTTCATATTATGCTTCCACTACTTAAACTATGTTTGGTTTGAACATCAATTGAATTGAATTGGGTTTTTACGAACTACTTCGATTATTATATACTATGTTCAATATGATTGATGGCTTGATCCTGGTCAGTCACGCTCCCAAGCGGTGGTACTCCGCATGTGGATTTTGGGGGTGTGACAGAGGTCGAGTCTTCAACATGAACGCACAAGAGGCACAAGCAGATGATAATGTGGTGAACGGTACGTTCTTTATTAATAATCAGCCAGCATCTGTTCTTTTTGATTCGGGTGCTGATAAGAGTTTTGTGTCGTTATCTTTTGAACCATTTCTTCGAGTGTCTAGAACGAAACTAGGTAAACCATTGACAGTAGAAGTGGCGAGCGGTGAACCCATTGTTCTTGATTCTGTTCTCCGCAACTGCCAGTTGAACCTTAACAACCATCTTTTTCCTATTGACCTCACGCCTATGCAACTTGGAAGCTTCGACGTTATTGTGGGTATGGATTGGTTAGCCAAGTATCGCGCAGAGATAATTTGTTTTGAGAAGATCATTCGCATGCCGCTTTCGTCAAGTGAGATCCTACAGGTTCGGGGTGAGAAACCTGCTGGTGGTCTCAAACTCATGTCTTGTTTTAAAGCTCGGAAGTATCTGCGGAAGAACTACGTGGCATTTTTGGCACATGTCATAGCAGATAAGGGCAAAGGTAAGCCTATTCAAGATATTCCTGTTGTACAGGATTATCCTGAAGTATTTCCTGAACAGTTACCTGGTCTACCCCCAGCACGCCAAGTCGAGTTCCGTATTGATCTCGTACCTGGTGCAAATCCCATTGCCAGAGCTCCATATCGTCTTACACCGTCCGAGATGCAAGAGTTGTCTAAGCAGCTGCAGGAACTTTCTGACAAAGGTTTCATCCGTCCTAGCTTTTCACCTTGGGGTGCTCCCGTTCTCTTTGTAAAGAAGAAGGATGGATCTTTTAGGATGTGTATCGATTATCGTGAGCTTAACAAGCTTACTATCAAGAATCGATATCCCCTACCTCGCATCGATGATCTCTTTGATCAATTGCAAGGCGCTTCTTATTTTTCAAAGATTGATCTGCGATCTGGATATCATCAACTCCGTGTGCATGAAGAAGATATTCCCAAGACAGCGTTCCGCACTCGCTATGGGCATTATGAGTTCACAGTCATGCCATTCGGTTTGACTAATGCTCCTGCTGTTTTCATGGACTTAATGAATAGGGTCTGCAAGCCTTATTTGGATAAGTTCATCATCGTTTTCATTGATGACATTTTGATATATTCTAAGACGCAAGCTGAGCATGAGCAACATCTTCGTCTTACGTTGGAACTCCTAAAGAAAGAGCAACTTTTTGCCAAATTCTCGAAGTGTGAATTCTGGCTTAAAGAGATTCAATTCTGGCTTAAAGAGGTTCAATTCTTAGGACATATTGTCAACGAACAAGGTATTCATGTAGATCTCTCCAAGATCAGTGCGATTAAGGATTGGGATACACCTACTACTCCTACTGAAGTTCGTTCTTTTCTTGGTCTAGCGGGATATTATCGCCGCTTCATAGAAAACTTCTCAAAGATTGCAGTTCCTTTAACTGCTCTAACTCAGAAGAACAAGCCATTTGATTGGGGATTCAAACAAGAGGAAGCGTTTCTGACTTTGAAACAAAAACTTTGCGACGCGCCTGTCCTAACTTTGCCTGAGGGCAATGATGATTTCGTCGTTTATTGCGATGCATCTAAATTGGGTCTTGGCCGCATCCTGATGCAAAGAAACAAAGTCATAGCTTACGCATCGAGGCAGTTGAAGATACATGAGAAAAACTACACCACTCATGATCTTGAGTTTGGTGCAGTTGTCTTCGCTCTTAAGATCTGGAGACACTATTTGTACGGTACAAAATGTGTGGTTTTCACGGACCATAAAAGTCTTTAGCATATCTTCAATCAGAAAGAGCTCAACATGAGGCAACGACGTTGGGTTGAACTTCTAAACGACTATGACTGCGAAATTCGTTACCATCCTGGTAAGGCAAATGTCGTAGCCGATGCTTTGAGTCGCAAGGAACGTACCAAGCTTCATTGTGTTCGTGTCCAATCTGTTATTCAAGCTCAATCCGATATCCAAGCACGTATTTCTCAGGCTCAACAATCTTGTGTTTCACAAGGCCTGATGGATAAGGAATTTCCTTATCACATAACACCTGATCTGGAACTGAAGGACAATTGATCGTATTACTTCATGGACCGTTTGTGGGTCCCAAGCCAAGATAATCTTCGTACCTTGCTTATAGATGAAGCCCATAAGTCTCGTTATTCTATTCATCCTGGCTCAGATAAGATGTATAAGGATCTTCATATTCAGTATTGGTGGCCTGGTATGAAGAAAGACATTGCCTTATATGTATCGAAATGCCTTACTTGTCTTAAGGTTAAAGCTGAACATCAGCGTCCTTCCGGTTTATTGGAGCAACCAGAGATCCCAGTTTGGAAATGCGAAAACATTACCATGGATCTCATTACTAAACTCCCGCACACAAAGAAAGGTCACGATGCCATCTGGGTAGTTGTTGATCGTCTTACTAAATCAGCGTATTTCTTGCCAATCCGTGAGGATTTTTCGGCTGACAAACTTGCTCAAATCTACGTGGATGAAATTGTAGCTCGACATGGTGTTCCCATGAACATCATTTCTGACAGAGATGCTCGTTTCACTTCTCATTTTTGGAGAACCATGCAATCTGCTATGGGGTCCCAACTTAATCTGAGCATAGCTTATCATCCGCAAACGGATGGTCAATCTGAAAGAACAATCCAGACACTGGAGGATATGCTTAGAGCTTGTGTGATCGATTTTGGTGGTAGTTGGGATTCACATCTTCCATTGATTGAATTCTCCTACAACAACAGTTATCACTCCAGCATCAACATGGCTCCTTTCGAGGCTCTCTACGGTCAAAAATGTCGTTCACCAGTCTGACGGAATGAGATTGGCGAGGCTCAACTTACTGGACCTGCCCTAATTTTAGAGACAACAGATAAGGTAAAGAAAGTTCGTGATAACCTTCAGACAGCTAGAAGCCGTCAAAAGAGTTACGCGGACCTAAAACGCAAGCCTTTGGATTTTCAAGTCGGTGATCAAGTATTACTTAAGGTCTCACCTTGGAAAGGTGTGATCAAATTCGGAAAGAAAGGAAAACTTGCACCTAGATACGTTGGACCATTCAAGATCGTCGAAAGAATCGGTAAGGTAGCCTACAGACTTGAGTTACCTCCTGAACTTGGAAATGTTCATCCAACCTTTCACGTGTCCAATCTCAAGAGGTGTTTAGCTGATGAGAACCTCCACATACCGCTTGACGAAATTCGTGTTGATAAAACATTGAAATTTGTTGAGAAACCGGTGGAAATCATGGAACGTGAAGTCAAGTGGCTTAAACGCAAGCGCATTCCTTTGGTCAAGGTTCGCTGGGAATCTAAACATGGACCCGAGTTTACTTGGGAAAGCGAAGATCAAATGAAGGCAAAGTATCCGCATCTTTTTCCACGAGTTTCCTCTAAATAAATTTCGGGACGAAATTTCCACAAATAGGGGAGACTGTAACATTTGTGCTTGAAATCATTATGAATAGTTCAATTATCAATAAAACAATGTTATTTGATCCCAATGTTTGTTTGGTTATGTTTTAAATTTTTAATGTTTTGACTTTTGTTCAATTTTAAACTCTACATCGCTTTCTGGAGAATTATACGCAAACTGGTGCGTAAACGTACTCAGTTTAATGCGACTAATACTCTGGAACATCAACATATACTTAACATACCTTAAATAACCTTTACATAACTTAGACATAAGTTTTGAAGGCTTTGGTATGGCAAAAACAAGTTAATTCGCTTACAGGGACTAAACCTGACAAACTGCGAAAGTATGACGATTCGTACTAAAACAGACATTCCGGAACATGTCCATAAGTTAAACATACCATAAATATCCTTTACATAGCTTAGAAATAGGCTTTGAGGGGTTCGGTATGCTAAAATAAACTTTTGGATCATTCAGGGACTAAAAGTGTCAAAAAGTGCATAAGTTTGCACTTTCGCGCATAACTTACGTTCTGAATACATCCGGACATCCAAAAATTTATGTAAGCATCATAATATTATGCCTTAGTGTTTGGCATGAGAAAAATCCATTCGTCGCGCAATTTGGATCGTTTTTCGCGCTTATGCGCATTGCGTCGTAATTAACCGAACATCGCGATCGTACGACTAAACATGCCAACATCCTGCATATTTTTGAGCATGTTTCATGTCCACAATGTTTAGGCATCATTTTAGGGCCTCGAAAATGGCTTAACGAGCCTTAAACATGTCGGAAATGGCCTTAATACGCAACGGGGACTGAAATGAAAACATTGGAAAATGGTTGATGAATAGGGGGACCCTAGCGTGACACCTAGCCCCCTTGGCGTCACGCGAGGCCCCTTCTGATCAGCAAAAGTCATTTTTCAGCTTCTAACAGCCTTTCAAACACCCCAAAGGCCAATGCCACTTGTCAAAACCCTATGGTGGGGGCAAAATAAGCCACCACAACTTTGCGACAAGTGTACGGGTTAGATCGTGGCACGATATTCAAGAAACGATCCTAACGGTCTTGCTTTTCCTATAATTCCCCCCCCCCCATTTTGGATAAAACCCACAAAAATCTGATCTAAAGCTCTAAGTTGAGGCCTTTGCTTCATACCTGAGCTCCTGGATCGAGATTAGCTTTTGGGGACCCTTCGTAAGTGTTCCTTCGTTCTTTTATCGCTTTATAGTCCTAAAGTCAAACTATGTTTGACTTTCTGCTTTGACCAGCCTATGGTCAACATGAAGTTTGTTTGAACTTCATAACGTGAGCGTGATCACGATGGTTATAGTCCCTAGTGACTACACCTACTGATCACCACGTTATCTAGGCTCAGTGACGAGTCGTAGTTTCAGCCAAAATATGCATTCTTGCGTATTTTGTAACCAAACTACTCATAAGTATCAAAACCGTTTGTTTTGATACCAAACCTGTTTTCTAAACTTAGTTAAGCATGTTCTAACATGCTTAGCTCGTCACTTTTAGTTTATTGCTTATATAGGGTCGTAAGGTAAGCGATCTAAGCAATCGCTTATACTTTCGAACCCGACCCATTTGGTCGATCATTAGGATCCGACCAAACACATTAGGTGACCAAACACGTTAGGCGTTCCAAACGCGTTTTACGCGAACGACACGTTAAGGTAGCATAAGCTACCTAAACGGGTCGTAATGGGTCGTAAGCACTTAGGTTAGGTATCATTTTAGTATGTAGGCTTTGTTAAACCATATTACACGAGTCTCCATACTCGTTTGGTTTACGAACCCGCATACTATCCGATCCTCCGATTTGGGTCCGGTATATTAACGTAGTTACCTATATTAGGTGTCGTTTGATATCCGTGATCTCTAGCATTATTTGGTTGTTATACAAGAACTTCAAAGCAATCTCAGGTGAGTACATAGTCCCCTCTTTTACTGTTTTCCAAACTGTTTTGGGGTGGAACACATGTGCCTACTTGTTACTTTCATGTTTTCCATGTTTTCACATCATATACTCGCTATGTTCGTTAGTACATTATAGTACATGATTTCATTACATTTCACGCTATGTATGCCCATTGTGTGCGTACTTAGTACATTGCTTTACATTACATTTCATGCTATGTATGCCCATTGTGTGCGTACTTAGTACATTGTTTCACATTACATTTCATGCTATTTATGTCCATTGTGTGCATACTTAGTACAATTATTTACATCACATGCTTTCATTTTGGTATGACATTTGGTTTGTTTAAACATGGAACAATACATTCATTAACATTAGCTACGGCGTTCGTTAGTAGGTAGTGGTACCATAGGAATTGACAACTCCCATTCCGGACATCCTAGGTTGGTTTGGATGAAAGGAATGACCGAATTCGATATACATAACTTAGATAAACCTTTAATTTGTTTAAGGGTTTATCGCCACAGTCTTAAGGCTTGGATGTATGCAATTTTCACAATACCGCATAAATGTTTGTATTAGTATAGCATGCATTTGTTCCACAAAACATAACTTTGATTTAAACCATGTTTTACTTCAATACCTTGTTTTTTTTGTGCATTTTACATATGGTTTAGTTGATATATTTCACTTACCATACATGATATATTTTGGGTACACATTACATGATCTACATTAAACATAAACATTTTGACATTGATATACACATTTGGTGGTTTACATTGAACATAGACATTTCGATATGGTTTACACAATAACACTTGACAATTGATTTATACATGAACAATTTACATGGTGGTTGGTTTGGGTAAATGGTTTGAGTAACGTGGCGTACGTAATATGATACAGACATGGTGGATACGCCGCTGGTACTTCCTATATATAAATGTTTGTATAATATTACCTATCGTAGCATTATTTAAATCATTTCAGTATAGACATGTTACCTTTTTCACAAATAACATATTATTCACAAGACATTGTTTTACAAACAAACTTATCTTATACAAACTCATTTTTACTCTCCTTTAACCTTACATTTTATTTATACATATCATCTGATCTTATTGTTTCTCATATGATTTACAAGACTAAACAATTTACAAGGTTCATGACTGACTGTTATTAAACGTTTTCTTTAAACTCAAGTCATGAATCCCATTTTCACAAAATCTATGTATCTCACAGACATTTTTTATGCTGACGTACTTACTTTCACATGTGTTTTCAGGAGCTGTTGCTTAGGATGATGATTGTGATAGTAGGGCGGACCTCTGCCTTAGAGACATAAAACAAAGATAGACTAGTTTAATTATGTTATAAACTCTTTATTTCCTGTTTAAAGACAATGTAATACGCTTGTTTGATAAATAAAATATAACTTTAATTTCCATGGTTATGAAACAATTAATTCTGTCCCAACACTCCCCGACGTTTCCGCCGCGGTTGCATGTTATACGCGGTCGGGGTGTGACACGGGTCACCCTGTACAGTTATAGAGCCTTTTGGAGAGTTTGGTCCGAAGTGCATTGAGGGTATATTTGTTGGATATTCAAGTCCTACGCGACGTGCCTTCGTTCCAGGTGAGAAGCGGATTATTGAAGCTGCAAATGTTGAATGTCAAGGTTATACTATGCCGCCACAAAGTCCAGGAGATTCATGGCGATATCATTATGACAAGTTGTGGGAATCGTTTGACATGACAGAAGAAGAAGAAGAAGAAGAATAAGAAGATTTCTTTGACGAGTTGGATATTTTGCGTAAATACGAGTCACAGCAAAGGTTCCCAGCTGAGTATTCAAGGCGACCACGGGAAACTTCAAATGATGATGAAGCAGGTCCGAGTCATGCTGGTGAACACAATGATGTCCAATAGAATGATGTTGCTCAAGATAATCAGGCGATTCAGAATGATAATCAAGAAGCTGAAAACATGCCAATCTTTGATCATGGAGATTCAGATTCTGAGGGGGAGCAGATTCAGGATTTAAGTCAAATAAACCAAATTGGTGAACAAAGTGCAAATCAAAATGTTACTAATCTGGAAGGTGATGTGGATGTTCCAAGCGAAGCAATGCCGCGAACTCTTTCATATCATCCAGAGGAGTTGATCATAGGAGAATTGCATACAGGCGTTCGCACGAGACGTCAAATAGACCAGGGCTTAACATGTTTTTATTCTACAGTAGCACCTTTACAAACTAAATTTTCATAAAGTTGTTTTATCTCGCAGATCGAACCGAGAACGTATAAAGAGGCGCTTACTGAAGACTCTTGGGTCATTGCGATGCAAGAAGAGTTAAGTCAGTTTGAAAAGTTGGGAGTGTGGAAGTTAGTGGATTTACCGGATGGTCAAAGGAAAATTAATACGGATAGGGTATTCAAGTGTAAGAGAGACGACAGAGGAGTTGTTGTAAGGAACAAAGCTCGACTCGTTGTTCAGGGCTTTAGTCAACAGGAAGGGATTGATTTTACTGAAGTCTATGCTCCTGTGGCACGACTTGAGGCAATCAGAATTTTCCTTGCATTTGCGTCTTGGAAGAACTTCAAAGTATATCAGTTGGATGTAAAATCGGCGTTTCTTTATGGGAAGGTTAAAGAGGAGGTTTATGTCGATCAGCCGCCGGGCTTTACTGACCCAATCCACAAAAACAAGGTCTACTTATTGGACAAAGCGCTGTATGGTTTACACCAGGCCCCGAGTGTCACACCCCGAAATATCAGAGTTGGCGTGACTGGACCGGTATCTTCATTGCACAGCGGAAGCAAATAAGCTAAGACTTCTAGATAATGAACGCCGCTAAGTACTCGAATTCCCATGGGTTCTCCTATTCCAACCGTTCCATAGTTTTGAAAATGCAACCTGAGAAAGAACATGCGAAAAAAATCAACATAAAGTTGAGCAAGTTCATAGTTTGTTTTGAAAAGATTCAAAAGAAATCTTTTTGATAACCGGTTTTAAAGTTTTTGAGAAAATATAGTAAAAGCATTTTCTTGGCATGATATATGAGAACTGTGAGTCTAGCCCACGAGAGTGTTTGTGCATTGCACGAGAGAGAATGGGCCAAGCCCAAACGAACCTTTGTAAGCAGGATCAGCGCGTCCTCTTACTTAGGCATAATTTGAAAAATGTTACCAAAGTTTATAAATCCATGTATTTCTGAGTTTCCATCAAATGAATCTTATGAACATATGAAAGTTTTAGTGTTGTAAATGGGTATGTAAAGCGTCTATGAACAGGTTGATCGTTAATGTTTCGCGAGGACATTAACGTATGCGGCGACATAGGAAGTACTCAACCTGTGTAGACGGTTTTTAGTGTCGAATCACCTCGACTATGTCGAATCACCTCGACTGTGTGAATCACCTCGATTGTGTCGAATCACCTTGACCGTGTGAATCACCTCGACTGTGTCGAATCACCTCGACTGTGTCGAATCCCCTCGACTGTGTCGAATCACCTCGACTGTGTCGAATCACCTCGACTGTGTCGCCCGTACCCATTAGAAAATCATGCACGTTTCGTAAATAGGCGCGTGTTTTGTAAAACCGGTATGTTTGATCGAAATCATTCGTAAACCATTTAAGTTCCTTGAAATTCGTTCGCAACACGGTTTAGAAATATGAGTTTTCGTTCATCGAAAAGTTGTTTATTTTTGCAAAACTTGCATGTCTTTCCACCCCCGAAAACATTTATAAAAATGTAAAATAGTAAAAAGTAGGGGTTATGAACTCACCTTGACAATCCTGTGCAAAGCTAGCTTAACGTGATTCCGTAATGCCGTTCCAAAAATGTGAACTCGCTAGCGTGCAACTAAAGCATTCCTAATCAAGGAATAATTATAAGTTTCTAATTAAACGCATCTAAACTACGTGTCCGAGCTCTACCAAATCGTTAACTAATCGATTCTATAAAGGTGTTAATATTTTGGTTTGAAATAACCAAACTATTGTTAGTTGATCCCATTTATAATCGGGATAAAACTAAGTCTCGAGATCGACTTAGTTTTCGAGTGATTTAGATATATATTTATATAGACTCAAATATAAATCTATACCTGCGATGCCATGTTGGTCGTCGTAAATTAGAAAGCATAGGTGAAATGGTATGTATTCAAAATATCGTATATAATACGGTAACATACTGTTATAGTTTTCGTAGGATGGAAATAAATAAATAAATAAATATAGATATATAAATAGATTCGATACTTGATGTTTGAAACGAATATAAACAAATATATTCACTTTGTAAGAATTCGGATTCTAGGCGATGGAGAGAAATGTAAATAATCATATTCATATTATATAATTTCCAAATATTAAATGTTTGAAAAGTGAATCCTGAATTCTGATGTTCGAAATAAATATAGACACTATATTCATCTTATAAAGGTTTCGGAAATATCAATGTTTGATTAAATATAGATAATTATATTCATCAAAATAAGTGTCGGGTTTCGTTAAGTTGTAACTCACTTGTTGTCGTATATTATAATTTATAAAAACGACCCTAAAATACAAATACTTTAATATTTAGTTTCATAAGAAGACTAGGATTCCGATTGGCGCCGTTTTTCAACTTTAAATATGTTTTGTAGATCGGGCTTTTAACGAGAAACGGACAAAGTTTCCTCTGTTTTTGGACGATCCCGACAATCGAGTGTCGATTTATTTTGTCAAAATTCAACAATACTCAACAATCAATATATATAACTTTATATAAATTTTTCACTAAATATATCAAAACGTTGAATACGAAGTAAAATCACTAATTGTAAAACCGTAAGTTAGTCGGGTCGAGCTCGGTTCGTGTATACTAAATAAAATCAAACGTAGACTAACTCGCTATGCTAACAACTTTACCGGGTCTTTTGTTGACTACTGTTGACCGTATGTTGACTGAGTTGACTCGGTTTGACCGAGTCAAACCGAGTGGACTCAGCCCGTGACCCGAACCGTTCACTGCTTTGGACCCGTACCCGCTGACTTGTTGACTTGGTTTGACCAGTCAACCCAACATGTTGACTGGGTTTGACCGATCCCAAACCACATCAGGCCCGCATCACTAATTAACTCGAACCATACCGCACCAAAACATAAACTAAATCCGCATTTGAACTGAACCAACATCCGAACCGCTGCTGACCCGGAACCCGATATCCGACCCGAGACCCGCACCCGTAACCAATCTAACTCGAATCTTCTTTGAAATACCCGAACCAACTCAAACTGACATCACCACAACCACCGTCTAGTGCCTCCGGCCGGCCGATGCCGCCGCCGGACGACCATCGTCGTCCATCATCATCAGTCAACATCATCGTCGAAAAAAAAAAATAAGAGGGCACATATTCTGTCGATTAGCATCTGAATCTTAAAGAAAAAAAAATTAAAAACGAGAGGGAGCTGGGGGAGTTTACGGGTCACTCGTCGGAAAGAAATACACCACCGCCACTGTCATCTCCGCGCCATTCTGCCGACAACCACCCCCTTCAATCCTGATCCCGGTGCGAAACCACACGGCGACCTCAGTTTTTGGTCGGACAACGGCTTCGCCGTTGGTTGCCCGTCTGCCGTCGCACCACCGAAGAAGAGGGTGGCCGGCCCCTTCTTTCCTCCTATCTCTTCGCTCTCCTTTCTCCGATCTCTCTCTCTTTCTCCACTTCTCAGATAAGCACACACAAGTGTGTGTGATGCGTGCTAAAAAAAATGGGGATCTGGGTCTTCTGGCTTAGTGGTTTCCATTTATCTTTTCAACTAAATAAATTTATGGGAAACTGGTGGGTGTTTGGCTGTATAAAATCGAGAGAGGGTAGAGATCTATGTGAGAGGATGAGGTGGTTATATTACAATTTCATTTAAGAAACGAAAAAAAATGTTGTATTATGATAATTTCCATGCATAGGAGTTTGGATTCTACTTGCACTATGGAGTATGGTTGTCGATTATTGTTAGTCAACACAAGTAAAAGAGTGTGGTCTTTACATGTTTTGCTCTTCGCAAGTTATTATCATTAACAACAATAATAAAATGATTTAAAACGTGTATCATTCCGGAATTAACTAGGGTCAAAATTACGGGTTGTCACACCGAGAGCCTGGTACGAGACTTTGTCTCAACACCTACTAGCCAACAGCTTCATACGTGGAAAAGTGGATGCCACTCTCTTTACTAAAGAGGTCGATGAACATCTTCTGATAGTTCAGATTTATGTAGACGATAAAATTTTTGGGTCGACGAATGAGAAATTGTGCAAAGATTTCGAACAGGTGATGAAGCAAAAATTCGAAATGTCATCAATGGGGGAGATGAAATTCTTTCTGGGTCTACAAGTTGAACAACTACTTGAGGGAATTTTCATTCATCAGACGAAGTACGTGCATGATATTCTAGAGAAATTTGGAATGTCAAGTTCTACTCCAGCTGCTACCCCACTTGCAACAAATCATGGGATTCACCCAGATCACACCGGAGACAGGGCTGATGAAACGTTCTACCGTTCCATGATAGGTTCTTTGATGTACCTAACTGCTTCACGTCCTGACATCATGTACCCAACGTGCCTCGCAGCAAGATATCAATCTAACCCGAGAGCTTCGCACATGATTATTGTCAAGAGGATATTACGCTACTTGAAGGGAACTCCTACATTGGGGTTGTGGTATCCTAGAAAAGGCGATTTTACGCTCGAAGGGTATTCCGATTCGGATTTCGGATGCTGCAAAGTCAATACAAAATCAACAACTGCAGGATGCCAGTTCTTTGGACCTAGATTGGTTACCTGGCAGTGTAAGAAACAAACGTCTATGGCGTTATCTACATGTGAAGCGGAGTACGTGTCTGCTAGCAGTTGCTGCTCTAAGATCCTGTGGATACAGCAACAGATGCGCGACTACGGTTTGCAGTTTCTTAACACACCTCTTTTTGTTGATAATGAGGCTGCTATTGATATAACAAAGAATCCAGTACATCACGCTAAAACTAAACATCTAGAAATTCGTCATCACTTTATTCGCGATTGCTTCGAGAAAAAGTTGATACGAATTGAGAAAATCCACACTGACGAACAGAAAGCTGATTTACATACCAAAGCTTTTGATAAAAATCGGTTTAAATATTTGTTAAAACTGAACGGTATGAAGCTTCTTTCGGTGTCGGATGGCATAATTGGCGTTGATGAGAGTACTCTTGCGGATGAAGATGAGAAACAATCTGCAATGGTTTGTTGATTTTTTTACTTGTTTTGGTATTTAGGGGGAGTAGATGTATATAGTTTATTTTCAGAAAATACAAAAACAGTAAAAAATGAAAAAATACAAAAACATGATAAAATTTCAAAATCCAAACAGAATAGAAAAGTGAAAAAGAGCTTGTGTATAAAGGGAAAATGATAGTACATCGGCTAGACAATTACAGTATGCTAAAGAATTGTAAAGTTTAAAAGAGTTAAACAGTCTCACTAATGATGTGTCGATAGGTTTTCGCACATTTAGTAGATTTATTCGGGATATAAACCTAAAATTTCAAACTTGCGTAATTCGTGGGGAACACTACTTGGATATATAGGTTACCCCTGAAATCTCGTTTGAAAGGTCCCATATTCTGAGATACTAGGTCTTTATACTCAGTGATATCTGGGGTATTATTCCAGGACTTCTGCTGAATGGAAGTTCTGACCTAGTCCCCGAATAATACTTTCTGCAAATGCTTGAAACATAGCATCGCCCTCAGCAAGCTGATGAAACAATAAAATTGATAGTCGCTGCTGTTGTAACTAAAAGATCCTTTAAAGGGGACACACCGAAAAGTCGAATCCGTCATCTCCCTGCGTATACGGAAGTATCGACCTGAGCTCTCACGGCCCTCGCATTTAACCCCTGACAGATATCATCTGTGGTATACTCACCTGTAAGACTGAATATCTGGGATTCTGGATACTGGAATATATTCAAGAGGTGGGACACATGAATGAGCTAAGTTCATAAGACATCTAAATCATATCCTGAGTAGATTGAAATTTGTGTGAGAATTTAAGATGGATCAGTATATCGACAATCGAGGTGAATTGTTTAAGTCTGAGTATGTAATGAAGCTTAACGGTACTAGTAATTTGTCTGAAAAGCTGATATGATTCCCTGACACGCTCACCAAAAATAAGTTTGTATATAGTTTAATTTTTGCAATTTAAGTTTCTGTATTTCATTTCTTAGTTTAGATCACTTTATTAAAATCCAAAAAGATTTTATTTCTGCTTTATTTTTGACAAACCAAAGTGGAGAGTTAATCGTTGGATTATCGAAGATTGAAGCAGATGCAAGAAAAGTTCTGAGCTGAAGAATGAGGAGAGCTTACTTTGATAGAGTTTGAGATGTTTTCAAGTTAAAACAAGTTCATTAGTTTGATGCTTGTTATATTTTTTAGAAAATGTTTGAAATTGTTTTTACAAAATCAGTCTGTATCGTCAAAAGATCAACCAAGGTCATTAGATTGGACTTGGTAGATTAATTGAGTAATCAGGGTCATTAACTTGGACCTGAATACTTGAGTGGATTTCTAGTACTGATAGATTGTGTGTTTTGTGAAAAGATTAGTTTGTAATGATTGATGTTTGAGACACAGGTTTTGGACTTCATTATTCCCACGGGAACTAATTGTCAAAGCTTGAACCAGATCAAGACCTCAGATTCTAGCATATTGAGAGGGGGAGTCTGTGAAAGAGGAAGTCTAGATCAACGTTTAAAGGGAAGCCTGAAGATGAAGCTAGTACAAGATTGTGAACCTGTGAAGATAGAATGTTTATGATGTAAAGACAGAGATTTGGAGAAAAGACCAAGATTGAAGACTCGAAGCTGAAGACTTCGTCAACATCCAAGGGGGAGTCTGTTAGTGCACGAAATGTCTGTTGACTACGTATACATTGAGTCTTAGGTCAAGATAAGTCAAAATAGGAGCTTGAAAGTCAAAATTAGGTTTAATATATAGGTTTTGCTCATGTGTACATGTTAAGTAGTAGGTTTCGCTTATATGGTCCAATGTGGTTTCGCTTATCAGTCATCAAGGGGTTTCGCTCTTATGGACTGTCATAAGAGCAAAATCATTCACACTATATATAGTCAGTATAAGCGAAATCAGTTCATTTTTTTTTAGTCTGCACGTTGGAGCGAAACCTAGTCATATGTTGTGTAACAAAACTCTGTCAAAATCAATTCAGAAAGCATAAAAAGAGAAGGAATTGAAAAGAACCGCTATGTTTCTTCATTTACATTGATTCCGCCTTTGTATTTGGAGATGAACTACCTTATACTGACTGTTTAGGGTCGGAAACCGGTCCAACAACCGAATCGAGTAGGAGAGGTTTCTGTCGGTCTCCATTCGGTTCCGACTCCGGTGACGTTTCCGTTGAGAACTTCAGACGACTCCTCCCATTTTTCTTGGTTCGCGAAGATGGCACAATCCTTGTCGGCTTCGGATTTCTCCGGTGAAACTTTATTAACGAGAGAGAGTAAACCAATAAGATTTGATATTGCTTTAGTTCAATAAGCTTTTGTTCATGTGTTCACGTGTTTACCTATTAATTTAGTAATTTCTTCCAATGTTTATATCTTTTAAGTAAACCAATAAGATTTGAGCCTTGACTAAATGTACTTAATCATATATTGCTTTAGTTCAATTGATATAATATATAAAACTAACTAGATCATATACGTAAATTTTTAAATAATTGAATAACAATATTTTGGTAAACCAATCTTTCAACGGTTATATTATTTGGAAAAAAAATTCCCGATTTTCAAAGATTAGTATCCAAAATTTCAAAACGGATCGGATTTTAAATATCCGTTTTTGGCAGATGTTACACAAATCCCTTGCGGTCCGTATGCTCCTCTTGCGGACCGTATGCTTATACGGATACGGTCCGTAACCGACCCTGGTCTGATGCGCCCAGATATAATCCTTGCGGACCGTAAGCTTAACCGGATGCGGTCCGTAACTGATCCTTGTGGACCGTAAGCTTAAAGCCATACGGTCCGTAACCGATGACCAGAATCCAAAATTTTGCAAACTTTCAAGTATTGACCATGCAACTTTGTAGTCTCCGAATCTTGGGTTCTTTAATCAGTATAGGGACCATGTAGTCAGCCATTGCATGTCTAGCCATGTACTTACACCTTTTGGGATCTAGTGGAAGGTTTGAAATTGTCGGAAGTATCAAGAATTTACAACGAACATGAATTAATTCAAGTTCCATTCTTTTAATCAAGAATCTAAATTCCGAATGTGTAGCAACATTTTAAAGAACCCAATTTCCATATAAAAATGGAATTTATCTATTTAAGAACAACCGGCTAATATATCAGATGTTTATCATAATGATTTAAGGTCTTGGGATTTACAACTTGGGTCCTGGTTGCACTTTCCAAAGTGCCTTTTGTGACAAGTCTTGCACCTGGGCCTATCATTCGACTGCCCCTTTTTGGAACCATAGTTCCCTTTGCTCTTTTTGTTCGACTGAGGAGACTTGTTGTTGGTGCATGCATCTGTCGACTTCGTCTTGTATCGAGTCTAGAGTAGAATAGGTTAGTTCAGGGCACGAGAATCAAGAATTCATGTAAAGATGATTTCGCTCAAATGACCTGTGGTCATTGGAGCGAAACCCTTAACTCTGATTTCGCCCGAAACCCCTTAACCTTGATTTCGCTCATAGGGTTATGGAACTGATTTCGCTCATGATTGAATATGTTTGATTTCGCTCATAGGGTCATGTATGTAAGAGCGAAATCAGGACAACTATATGTAGCCTGTCCTTTGAAGCGAAATCATAGAGGTTAGTGTGTGTGTTTTCTTCCGGTGAGCCACGAAGTGCTGCCGAAGTGTTGTCAGGGCTGTAAACATCATCGGTATCAATAGAATCAACAGTTTAAAGGTGAATACTTGCTGAATTGAACCTGATTTGTTTGTTTCCGCCGCTCAAATCAGGAAAGGCTCTTCTGATTGACTCAATTGGGTCAGAGAACGTTCCTACAAGTGGTATCAGAGCTAAGGAGGTAGAGCTTGTTAGTGCACTTACGTCTGTCGACTACGTCTTCCATCATGTCTTAGTATTGGATAGATCAGTCATGACAAAATAACCTAGAAACACTAGATTGTAAAGGTTCGCTTATGTATATAGGTCTAGGTTCGCTCATGAGTACATATCTAGTATAGGTTCGGTTATGTGACTGCTTGTCAGGTTCGCTTATATGGTTGAGTGCAGGTTTGCTTATATGGTCTTGACCATATAAGCGGATCTCCTTCCCTATATATAGTTGGTTACTTCAAGCGAACCTAGAACACATAGTTGAAGGTGTTTTTCTTCCGACAAGCCACGAAGTGCTGTCGAAGTGCTGTCTGAACGTGTAATCGAGTTATTGATCAATAAAATAGCAAGATTAAAGTGAATCCAGCTAGAATAGCACCAAATCATTAGTTTTCGCATCTTGATTTGGATAGGAATTTCTCTGATCGACTCAAACAGGGCCGAACGCGATCCTACAAGTGGTATCAGAGCTCAGGAGGAGGAGTTCTTGCCATTTTAGCTGCATTTCATCTATTTTTCTACACTTTCTTAACATTTTCAAAATTTTTTATGGTAAAACCGGCTCAAAATCACACACTGCACTCGGAATCATGGTCTAGTAAACCCTTGAACTTTTCAGATCTAAAATCAACCTAGAAGTTAAGATTTTAGGGGGTTCGCTCGTACGTACTTGCTCAAACATTGACATCAGCATTGAGGTTCGCTCCAAAGGTCATATTTTAGGTTGGTTCGCTCAAAATTACATTCTAGATTCGCTCCAAATGTCATATTTTGGGTAGGTTCGCTCCAAATCACCGGATAAGTTCGCTCCAAATCAGATCCGCTCCATTGAATTGATAGGTTCGCTCGATAGCTTCGCTCCAAATTATTTGATAGGTTCGCTTCAACAGTAGATTCGCTCCAAAGTACCTCACAGGTTCGCTCGATAGCTTCGCTCCAAATTATTTGATAGGTTCGCTTCAACAACAGATTCACTCCAAAGTACCTCACAGGTTCGCTCAAGAGTGTTGCTCGACTGGTCCGCTTATTTGGTTCGCTCATTGGTCCAATCATCTGGTCCGCTCATCTGTTTATGTGGTTCGTTTATTAGAACATATTTGGTTCGCTCCAAGTGACAACTTAGTAGTTTAATACTTGGTTGGTTCGCTTATTTGGACAGTTGTAGTCTCGCTCATTGTGACATATTAGCTTTTGTGAACAGTTTTGCCTAAGCTTGGAAAGTTGTGTAATTTTGTAAAATCTGAACAATGGACAACGAATTCTATAATGCTTTTGCAACCCCGATTTCAATGACTCAAAGTGCTTTGATTGAAAATGAAACCGGAACATCTCAGAAACCACCTAAACTCATGGATATTGATGATTATAACGTATGGTCTGAACATTTTGGAAATTGGGTCGAGGCTTATCATCTTGATGCGTGGGAACACACTGAGGAACAATATGTTAGGCCCACAAAAAACAACGTTGCAAATGGTGCTCCGTTAACACTTAGAGAGATGAGTACTGAAGATAAAAAGAAATATCGAGATGAGAAATTGATGGTGAGTCTGCTTCAGCAAGCGATAAAAGAAGATATCTTGATACTGCTTCAACATGATGGAACTGCGTCTTCAATTTGGACAGAATTGGAAGCAAAGTTTTACGGGAAGTGATGATATGCTCAAGAATAAGATGTCTCTCATGAAGAAAGAATTTGACTTATTTCGGGGATTGAAAAATGAAAGTACCAAGCAGATAATTGATAGATATTGTAATTTGGTAAGAAACATGTCAAACTTGGAGTTAAGAAAGATACTGATGAATTGATTGAAAAACTTGTAGATGCGCTTCCACATGAAACATGGGGAACATTCTTGATGATGCTGAAATCTAACAGAAAAGACTACAAGGCTATGACATTGGGAGATTTCATCAAGCATCTGGAAGCTCAAGAGATGGAGCAGAGGAAGATAGCCAGGATGAAGAATTATGATGGAGAACAAGACATCAGCTTGTATTACAAAGGTGGTGTTCCTGGAACGACAAATCATTCTTCGAAAATCAAAACTGCTTTCAGTGTTAAAGATTCTCCTGAAAAGAAGTCATCCCAGGGATCTAGCAGCACAAGATTTTCATCATTCGATCCAAACATTTCTGCAACAAAGAACGGAGAAAGACTTCAATGTTACAATGTATTAAATCTTGAAAGTAATCAAGATTATTCTGAAGAAGTTGCTAAGAATCAAATGTCTTTGTTGGGAATGGTGTTGGAATCTTATAGTAGTTTTGTGGCCGGAAAGATCGGTAATCCAATGCTCACGAAAGAGGATTACGATCAAATTGATGCTAAGAAAATGGAATTGATGGACATTAAATGGTGTATGGCTAGCGTGTTGAGACGAGCTGAAAAGTTTAAACAAATTACGGGAAGAGATGATTTCCGTGACGCAAATGTTTCAACTTTAGGCTTTGATAAATCTAAAGTTACGTGTTTTCGTTGCAGGGAAAAGGGGCATTTCAAGAGGGAGTGCAAAAATCGTGAAGCTACCGGAGCCCAAAACCCTTTTGGTAACAACGATTATCACAAAAAGGCGATTTATCACCAAGTCACACCACCAGCACAACATCAGGCACAAACTGCTCACGGAAGAGATGTGATTGATGGTTCAAAAAGAGCATGTCTAGGCAAATATGAAAATTTTACATGGGATAAGTGTCTTCTAACAAACAGCAAAGTGTGTCTAGCAGAACAAGATGATGAAAAATTGGCTGAAGGCTTTAATTGGGATGATTTTTGCCCAGATAAAGATCTCATGGCCAAAGAGATGTCCAAAAACACTTTAAATGCTTTCTTTTGCTAATGCTTATGATTTGAAATGTGCAGAACGAAACAGGAAAGTCATGGAAGCTGCTAAAGCAAGACGAAGAAAGCTTGAAGAAGAGGAAGAAGAGGAAGAGCAATTAAAAGCTGAAGCTAAAGCTGAGAAAAAGAGAAGAGCTGAATTCTTACAACCAAACAGGACAGTCAAAGAGGTTCCTGAATTTGATGTTAAAGTGGATGCAGAACCAAGTGAAGTTCCAGAAAAGTGCATGAACTGTGATTCGCTTATTAAGCAGAACAATGAGTTGTTGCATAATATTCACAAGTTGAAAGAATCATATGATACAATGAAAAGAGAAATCAACAAGTATACTGATTCAAGTGGTGAACAAGCTGTGGCAATGAATACACTGAAGATTGCGTACCTGAGACAGCTTGATGATGCTAATTTTCATATTAAGAAGTGTGCAGATCTAGAGTTGAAGTTAGCAACACAAAAGATAGAAACTGAGAAAGTGAAAAAGTTATTAGAAAGTTACTCATGTTCATCTTTTGTTGTTGACAGGATTTATCCGGTAGTGGAAAATTTGAAAACGTTTGAAGAAGTGAAGACATTTGAAGAAAGGAATTCTGTGACAAAAGACGAAGAAAAAGTGAAGACTTCTGGTAAGAAATCAAGTGTGGTCTACAATAGATCTCCACCCCCGGTCGAAAATGGATATTCACCTCGAAATCCAAATTCTGAGAGAGTCGAAAAAGCAATAAACTTAGAATGGGAGTCTGGACCATCGGATAACTTGCTAGAAAATATTGATATCATGTACACGTCATCAGACACTGATCATGAGTCAAAGTTGATAAAAAGTGTGGTCGATCAAGTGTTGGATAAAGATGACAGTGAGGAGTCAAATCCGGAGTCCAAACCAGAGTCAAAGTCTGTGTTTGATTTGTCAAAGCCGACAAATAAAAAGGACAAACGGGTTTATGATAAAGAGTTTTTACTTTCAAAATCTAATTTGAATGATGAATCGGTCAAAGTGGCATATACTTTGAAAGGTTCTGACAAATTATATTCTGATGAGAGTTTTCCAATAAGAAGTGTCAGATTTGATATGATTCAAAAGGTTTTCAAAATCACAGAAATTAATATTTCTGAAATAAAAGATTTAAATCTTAATGGAAAACCTAAACAGTACACTTCAAGAGATCAACATCGAATTAACAAGGAAATGGGTTACAATTGTGGTTACAGTTTCCAAAAGAAATCAAACCATAATCGTAATTTTAAAAAGAAAGGATTAGGTTTTGTTCCACCGAAAAACTATAAAAATGAAAAACTGTATAAACCAAAAATTGTGTTTGTTTCAGGAAAAACGTCAGAAGCTGAAAAAGAACAATCATTCAGAAAGCAGTCTAATCGGGAATTCCTTGCCAAGAAGCAAGAAGAACTGAAGAAGAATGAAGTTCCGAAGAAGATTGAGAAGAGAACTTGTTTTCAGTGCAAGATTGCTGGTCATGTGGCAAAGGATTGTCCAAAGACATTCAAGCCAAAACAGGAAGTCTGTGGTAAAATGAAAGATAAAGTTGTTGAGAAGACTGAACTGTCAACCCGGAAGTTTACTGGCTTTGAAAATTCAACTTTTGAGAAAGGAGAATGTTCAAAGAGTGCTTCAAGAAGAAAAGATAATGTGCCAAATCAAAAATGGGTTGTGAAAGGTTCAGGTAATAGTTCTGGTGATGAATCTGATTCCATAAAATTAGAGGAGCCACGTGTTGAGAAAAAGATTGAAAGGAAAGTTCCAACCATGAACGATGAAAATTTTCCACCATTGCGTGCTGAAAATTTTATGAAGAAAGTTGGAAAGGTTGAAATTTCAAATCAATTTTATTCTGACAAGAAGAAATTTGATGTTGAAAAAATTTTCAACGGAAATGTGAAACGTATCTTTGGACAAATGGTCAACGGTAAGGCCAAAAGTATCAAATATTTTTATGCTTCCAAAGGACGTATTTACAAGCCTGTTGAAAGAAAAGATGAAGAAGATGTTGTTACATCCAAGGAAGGTCAGGCTTGGGTGGATATATTTTTCAAAGAATAAAAATCTGACTTGCCGGAGATCCCAAGTTGGTAATCGTGGATCATGAATCGGCATCCTTCTAAATCTGTGTTTGAGATTTTACAGGAATTTCCGGAACTCCCAGGTTTGTAAAGCGTGTAGTAGGAATCGGCATCTTGAGAATTCAACCAACAGATGGTAATTGGTTGAAAAACAGGTTTGAGTTGTATGTTTGTGATTGTTATAAGTGGTTCAGAATTTGAACTAGGTTGATCTTACAAGTGGTTAAATCAAGGTCATTAAATTGAACTTGAGCTAAATGTCTTTCATAAACTTGGCAAACAATGTGATGATTTAATCCCCAATTTTACAAGTGGTAAAATCAATAAAACTTATTTTCCGGAAAAACCATTCTGGTTAAAACAAACTTGAGTGTTTTGAAATCATTATGGGAAAATAGTTTGTTGTGAGGGGGAGTTCTGATTGTTTAAGCCAAACGGTTGGAGAATTGAAGCAATTCAATATCAGTTGTCATGTTCTGTACAGTTTGTTTTTTATTTTCATTAGATGTATTTGAATTTTAGGGGGAGTAAGAAATTTTAGAAAATCCAAAAACATCAGAAAATTTGAAAAAGCCAAAAACATGATAAAACTGAAAAATGAGTTTTGTTGCATAAAAGAGGAAATGATAGTACATCAGTGAACTATCACAACACGCTAAAGAATTGTAAAGCTAAAAGTGATAAACAATCTTACTGCGGATGTGTCAGTAGGTTTTCGCACATTTAGTAAATTGAAACGAGATATAAACCTAAATTCAAACTTGCTTAATTCGTGGGTAACTATTCTTGAATATATGGGTAACCCCCGAAATCTTGTTTGAAAGGTCCCGTATTCTGAGATACTAGGTCTTTATGCTCAGTGATATCTGGGGTATTATCCCGGGACTTCTGCTGTATGGAAATACTGACCTAGTCCCCGAATAATACTTTCTGCAAAAAGCTTTGAAATATAAGCTCGCCCTCAGCAATCTGATTAAACAATAAAATTGATAATCTTTGCTGTTGTAACAAAAGATCCTCTAAAGGGGACCCACCTAAAGTCGAAGCCGTCATCTCTCTGCGTATACGGAAGTATCGACCTGAGCTCTCACGGCCCTCGCACATTACCCCTTTACAGATATCATTTGTGGTATATTCACCTGTAAGACTGAATATTGGGATTTGGATACAGGAGTATATTCGAGTGGAGTGATACACAATTAAGTTTTAGTTTCTAAAACATTAATATCGTATCTCAAATCAATTGAAGTCTGTGTGAAAATTTCAATGGACAAACATACTGACAATCTAGGTAAATTGTTTAGAACTTAATATGTAATCAAGCTTAATGGTGTTAGTGATATGTTTCATAACTGCTATGATCCTCTTGCACGAACTCACAAAAATATTGTCTGTAAATATTTCGTTTATGCATTTACTTTTATTAAAAATTTCAAAAAGATTCTTGGTGTGTTTTAGCATAAATTTTGAAAAATCCAAAAAGATTTTCGATAACTGATTTTGGAAAGCTGATTTTCAAAATTCCGAGTGCTAAACATGATGAACAAATGGTTTGGGTGAATGTGTTTGAAGATTATTGAAATGAAGATGAGAAAACTTTTTGCTATAAAACGTTATTCCTGCAAGTGGTAAATTAGTTTTGAAAAACTTATCCACAAATGGTTATCAGAAAATTTATTTTTGGGTAGAGTTTTTGCAGGTTGATAAAGTTTCGAAACCTGAATGTGATGAAGTGCCAGGTTACGATCTAAGAACCTGTGGAAATTGAGTTTCTGTTGGTGCACTACATTTGTTGATTCCGTCTAGGTGTCTAGGATCAAGTCTTATACCATATTGTATAGCATAGGGCTCGATATACGAGAAAATGGAAGTCTGTATAGGTTTTAGGATTTTGGATCGCTTATATGGTCATTAGATGTGTGAACCGCTGATAAGGCACTATCTTGGGCCGCTTATGTGTCAAGATTGTGGGTCGCTTATATGTCAGCCTGGATCGCTTATTGGGCATGTCCAATAAGCGATCCCAGTAGCTTATATATACCCTTAGAGCGAGTTCATTTGTAACGGTTCCTGATTTTTGTACCGAAGTGCTGCCGGATCGAAAACAGGTTGTACTCGTCGTCAAATCAATAGAAAAGGAGTTTAAAGTGATATACAAGCTATTCCTACGTCATTTACTTGTTTTCCGCACCTGTACTTGACGAAAACACCTCTGAACGACTCATTCGGGTCACCAATCGATCCTACAAGTGGTATCAGAGCTTCAGGAGGAGGAGTTCTACAGGAAATAGCTGAAAATTGTCGTTCTGTCTTCTACTCATTCTTTTTCAGTTTCAAATATTTTTCACGGTCGAAACTTGCTCAAAATCTCAGGGATTGTGCGCGATGGTACCGAGATAAACCCTTGGAAGTTTGAAGACAAAATTCGAAGTTTTTATAGGTCAAAACATGTTCGAAATATGGACCGCTCGTAATGACATCACCAGAAACCGCTCTTAGGTCACATCTGGAACCGCTCATTCGTACACTTTTGATCTGGACCGCTCCAAAGTAACCTCTTGAACCGCTCTTTCGAACATTCTTGAATCGCTCTAACGTCACAATCTTGGATCGCTCGAACAACTCACCTTGAACCGCTTATTTGAATCGCTCCAAAGTGCACATTTCAGGACCGCTCCAAGGAAAGTTGCTGGACCGCTCGAACGAATATACTCAGGACCGCTCCAAGGAAAGTTGTTGGACCGCTCCAAAGATATTTTTCTGGATCGCTTTTTCGGATCAATCTTGGATCGCTTTTAAGGATTTCTCTGGACCGCTTTTCTGACTGTTGTCTTGAAAAACGTGTTAAATCATCATGAATTCTGAGTTTTACAACGCCTTTGCTACATCGACTACTCCAGCCGCAATTGCTCAAGCTATGAACCTGGAAAATGAGACTGGAACCACTCAGAAACCCCCGAAACTGATGAGTATTGAAGAATACTATGGGTGGAAAGATCGTTTTGAAAACTGGGTTCAGGCAAATCATCTCAGATCGTGGGAATGCATATTGGAAAAGTACACATTGCCTCGAACAGAATTGCAAGTCATTAAACAGATATCTGAATTCTCAGAACAGGAACGTGCAATGTACAGAGCAGAGAAAATGATGATCAGTTTGTTACAGCAGGCGATTAAAGAAGATATATTCATTCTGCTACAACACGACAAAACAGCGAAGTCAATTTGGGATGCTCTTAAAGTGAAATTCGAGGGTAGTGAAAGTATGATCAAAAGCAAGAAGGCATTGCTTAAAAAGGAATTTGATTTGTTTAGCAGTTTGCCGGGAGAGGATACTAAAAAGCTGATTGAGAGATACTGCCACTTAGTGCGTTCGTTATCGATGTTGGGAGTTGAAAAAGGTCGTGAGGAATGGGTTGATAAATTGGCTGACGCGTTACCTCACAAAGAGTGGGGAACGTATTTGATGATACTGAAAAAACGGGTGTTTATGACAAACTTACAATTGGTCAGTTTATTGAGAAAATTGAGAGTCAGGATCTTGAACAGCAAAAGATCGCGAGGATGAATAATCCTAGTGGTCAACAAGATGTTAAAATGTACTATAAAGGTAGTATTCCAGTTTCTGAAACTGAAAGAAGTCCGAAAATTCAAACCGCTTTCAGTGCTGGTGATTCATCTGAGAAAGCTGATCAAGGTTCGAACAAAAGTAGCAGCGGGTTTTCATCGTTTCCGAGTGTGAATCCGAAAGAGACTAACACAAGTTTTCAGTCTCAAAGTACAAAAATCGGAAATGGATACATAATTCAGTGCAACATAGCTCTCAACCTTCCAGAAGGTCAAAGCTTCTCTGAAGACACTGCTAAAGATCACATGGCACTTCTGGGTTCAGTTCTGTTATCTTATGAGGGTCTTGTTGCTGGTCGGATCGGAAATCCTATGCTCACCAAAGAGGATTACGATCAAATAGACGCCGAAGAGATGGAACTTATGGATATCAAGTGGTGTCTTGCAAGTGTTCTTCGTAGAGCTGAGAAATTCAAAACCATTACCAGGAGAAATGACTTTCTTGATGCACATGTTTCTACTTTAGGTTTTGATAAATCTAAAGTTACTTGTTTTCGATGCAGGGAGAAGGGCCATTTCAAGCGGGAGTGCAAAGGAAGAGAAGCTAGCGGAGCACAGAATCCATTCGGGAAAGATGATTATTACCGCAAAGCTATCTATCAACAAGTTGGTCAATCCCAAGAACCTCAGACAGCTCATGGGAGAAAGATTGAAGATTCCAAAAGAGCTTGTGTTGTAGATTTCAGCTGGAGTGATTACATATTATCTGAAGCTACAGCAGAACGAGTTATCGATCAAGATGATGAGAAACTACCAGAAGGTTTCAGTTGGGATATGTTTGTAGATAAAAAGGGAGGTTTTAAAGCTTTCATTGCAAAGATTGTCCGAGAGCCAAATTTGTTTGCTACTTGGATGAGATCTATTGGAGAGAATGTATTAAGTGGAGATGAAAAATCTGTGTCATCTGATGAAAGTTCAGATAGTACTGATAGACTTTCAGAACACTCTGGGGATGTTTCAGATAGTTTAGATGAAATTGTACAAGATGAAACTGTGCAAGAACAGGATGTTGTATTTGACAAAACACCATCGGATTCTGATGTATCAGATGGTGATTCTGATAAGTCTGTACATTTTAATCAATCACCTGATCATAGTAGCAGTGATGATGAGGAAGAGAAACATATAAATATTGCAAAATCTCATATGTCTCCTGAAAGTTTTCATTTTTATTTTGCAGAAAAAATGGAGAAGCTAAAAGAGAAACAAGCTGCTAAAGAACAACAATCTGAATCTGAAAGTGATGTTCAGAATTCTGAAAATGTAGCTGAGAAGATTGGTGAGGTTGTGAAAGAAGTAGAAAAGGTGATTGAAGTTGAAAAAATTGTTGAAGTCATCAAGCCCTGTGAGAAGTGTTTGGAAGCCTGCAAAGAGTGTGCAGCAAAAGACGACATCATAGCTGAGTACGAGAAAAAGAAAGAGCAGTTATTGTTCAATCTCAATTATGTGAAGGAATCGTACGACGTGTTGAACAAAACAGTAACTGGTCTTCAAAAGACAAATACAGAAAGAGAACAGGCGCTGACGATGATGAATGCAACTTTAATGTCGAAGCAAAAAGCTATAAATCTCTACATTGAAGAAAGTGCAAAATGGAAGCAAGAGTTGGAAACTGAAAAGATTGAAAATGAGAGGATTAGGAGGTTATTGTTGAGCTATTCTACCTCTGATTATGTTATTGATCGTGTTTACCCAACTGTTGCAGGTATGGAAGCTTTTCAAGCAGAGAAGCCGAAAGAAAAGAAAGATTGTGGTAAGAAACCGACCATTAGCTATAACAAGTGTCCGCCTCCAATTTGGGATGGGTATTCACCTAGGAAACCAAATGAGGAACAACTTGCAAAAGCAGTCAATATACAGCTTAAAACCGACACAACTGATGACTTACCAGAAAACATTGATGTGACGTTTACCTCATCCGATACTGATCATGAGTCTGAATTAATAAAAAAGGTGGTCGATCAGGTGTTGGACACTGATGAGGAGACAGAGTCAAAGTCTGAGTCTGGAGGGTCAAAGTCGTCAGTCAACAGTCAAAATTTGTCGGTTAAACGGTCTTATAGTAAAGAATTTTTGTTATCAAAGGCAGATTTGGATGATGAAACATTCGAAGTTGTTTATACTTTGAATGGTTCTGACAAATTATATTACAACAAAGAGTTTCCAATTTTCAGTGTTAAAACGGATCTAATCAACAAAACTTTCAAACTAATAGAGGTTAATATTTCTGAGTTAAAAGTTTTGAAAAAGTTTGAAAAACCTAAAAAATATACTTCTAGAGTTCAACAACGTTTAAACAAGAAAAAAGGTTACAATTCTGGTTCTGGTTTTCAAAAGAAACCTAACCAAAATCATACCTACAAAAAGAAAGGTTTAGGTTTTGTTCCACAAGAAAATCATAAAAATGAAAAACATTCTAAAATGAAATCTGAATTTGTGACAGGTGGAAGCTCGGAAGATGAACAGCAGAAACCATTTTGGAGACAAACTAACAAAGAGTTTCTTGCTGAAAAGAGAAAGAATGGAACTGGAGTATTTCATCCGAGAAATGCTCAAACCTGTTTAAAATGCAATGAAGCTGGTCACATTGCATCGGATTGTTCGAAAGATATCAAAGCAAAACAGGGAGCTTCTCAGAAGATGAAAGACAAAGTTGAAGAAAAATCTGAGAAATCAAAAATTTTTAAAAATTCAAAAAATGAAGTTGGAGAATGTTCAAAGAAAAAAACAAAATTTTACAAAAGACAAGGAAATGACAACCAGGTCTGGGTTGCGAAGAAGGATGAAGTGAAAGTCGGCGATGAATCTGGTTCCACAAAGCCAGAAGAGCTACAAGTTATGGAGAAAAGTTCAGAAAATGATGATGTTCTTCCATCATTGAAGTTTGAGGAGGTTAAAAAGAAAATTGGAAAAATTGAAATTTCAAATCAATTTTATGATGATGAAAAAGAATTTGATGTCGAGAAAACATTCAACGGGAATGTTAAGAAGATATTTGGGAAAATGTTGAGTGGTAAAGCTAAAGGGGTAAAAGATTTTTACGCAACTAAAAAGGCGACATACAACCCTACAGCTGAAGAGTTGAAAGCCCTCAAGTCTGAGAAGACTTGGAGGAAAGTTTGCTTCCCAGAATAGTCAAAGGACTATGCCGGAGATCCCAAGTTTATATTGTGGATCAGGAATCGGCATCATTCTAGTTTTTGATGTATTTGTTTGAATGATTGTGATTAATGTTTGAATGTTTTGCAGGTAAAAGGACTACGCCGGAGATCCCAAGTTTATATCGTGGATCAGGAATCGGCATCTTTCTAGTTTATGATATGTTTGTTTGAATGTTTGTGATTAATGTTTGGAAGATTTTACAGGTAAAAGGACTATGCCGGAGCTTCCAGGTGGTTAATTGCGAAGCAGGAATCGGCATTCTGATTGATATAATGGTGATGTAGACGTAATATTCCTACACGTGGTAGTTGTATGGGTATCTAAAAGTGGTAATCTTGATCCCACAGGTGGTATTTGTGGTTAAATTTTGAGATGTTTGTATACTTTGAAGTGTTTACATTTACAAGTGGTACAGAAGGTTCTTAGATGCAAATGGTAAATCAGGGACATTAATTTGTACTTGATTTACTATTCATGACAAAAGATAGACAAGATGATGAACCACATCCCCGTTTTTAATTGATACTCCTACAAGTGGTTGTTATCAACACAAATTCTTTTTCCGGAAAAATCATTTTGATTAAAACAAACTTAAGTGTTTTGAAATCTAAATGAGAAAATGATTTGTGAAAGGGGGAGTTCAGATTGTTTATGCCTAGTGAATGGAGATTTGATGTGATTCAGTGTCAGTTGTCACGTTTCTGTATAGTTTGTTGTTGTTTTTTATATTTCTAGTGGGTCATATATCTAGAAGTTTTCAAAATTTTCTTTAAAATGTGTTTGCATTTTAGGGGGAGTAGGGAAATTTCAGAAAATCCAAAAACATTAGAAAAATTTGAAAAATACAAAAACATGATAAAATTCAAAAAATGAGTTTTGTTGCGAAAAAGAGGAAATGATAGTACATCAGTGGACTATCACGGCACGCTAAAGAAATGTAAAGATAAAAAGTGTTAAACAATCTTACTACGGATGTGTCAGTAGATTTTCGCACCTTTAGTAAATTGAAACGAGATATAAACCTAAATCAAACTTGCTTAATTCGTGGGTAACTATTCTTGGATATATGGGTAACCCCCGAAATCTTGTTTGAAAGGTCCCGTATTCTGAGATACTAGGTCTTTATACTCAGTGATATCTGGGGTATTATCCTGGGACTTCTGCTGTATGGAAGTACTGACCTAGTCCCCGGATAATACTTTCTGCAAATGCTTGAAAAAGCGCCGCCCTCAGCATGCTGATGAAACAATAAAATTGATAGTCGCTGCTGTTGAAATGCAAAAAGATCCTCTAAAGGGGACCCACCAAAAGTCGAGCCGTCATCTCTCTGCTGAACGGAAGTTCTGACCTGAGCTCTCACGGTTTCGCAACTAACCCCTTTACAGATATCAGTTGTGGTATACTCACCTGTAAGACTGAATATTTGGGATCTGGATACAGGAGTATATTCAAGTGGAGTGATACACAATTAAGTTTAAGTCTCTAAAACATTAATATCGTATCTCAAATCGATTGAAGTTTGTGTTGAGAATTTAAGAGGACAAACATACTGACAATCTAGGTAAATTGTTTAAAGCTTAAAATGAAATCAAGCTTAATGGTGTTGATGATTTGTCTGATAAACTGATATGATCCTCTTGCACGAGCTCACAAAAAATATTGTTTGTAAATATTTCATTCTTTTCATTTCTTTACTTTGAAAAATCCAAAAAGATTTTAGTGTGTTTTAGTATAAATTTTGAAAAAGACAAAAAGATTTTCGACAACTGATGTTGGAAAACTGATTTTCAAAATTCCGAATGCTAAACATGATGAACAGTATTTGAGGGGGAGTGTTTGTGTAAATCTAACTGTTTTCGTTAAATCTAGCCTTCTTCAAGTGGTTCATCATAGATTGTTTTGAAGGGAGTCATATGTTGGTGCAGAGGTATCTGATATGCGATAAAATTAGAAAATTTATTTCTGGGTTAAGATTGTGCAGGTAGCCAGGTTTCGATCTCAGAAATTAAAGCTAAAGATTTTTGATAGAGCCAGGATATTTGAGTCTAAAAGTCTGTGAAGATCAGATTCTGATTCTGAAGATCATGACAAACTGATGATGCTGATGAACTTAAGGAATCAAGAGAGCTGATCAAGAGAATTAGAGTGTTTGAATGCCAGACAAAGATCCTGAAGATGTTACTGAAGAACAAAAGAATGCCAGTAAATCGAGAGGGGAAGTCTGTAGATTGAAAGAAGAGAAAGCCCAGAGACTGATCTAGACTGCAGATGAGAAAACACAAGTTTACAGTCAAAGTGTGTTGGCGACTCCATCAACATCTGAGGGGGAGTCTGTTGGTGCACTACATTTGTTGATTCCGTCTAGGTGTCTAGGATCAAGTCTTATACTATATTGTATAGCATAGGGCTCGATATACGAGAAAATGGAAGTCTGTATAGGTTTTAGGATTTTGGATCGCTTATATGGTCATTAGATGTGTGAACCGCTGATAAGGCACTATCTTGGGCCGCTTATGTGTCAAGATTGTGGGTCGCTTATATGTCAGCTTGGATCGCTTATTGGGCATGTCCAATAAGCGATCCCAGTAGCTTATATATACCCTTAGAGCGAGTTCATTTGTAACGGTTCCTGATTTTCGTACCGAAGTGCTGCCGGATCGAAAATAGGTTGTACTCGTCGTCAAATCAATAGAAAAGGAGTTTAAAGTGATATACAAGCTATTCCTACGTCATTTACTTGTTTTCCGCACCTGTACTTGACGAAAACACCTCTGAACGACTCATTCGGGTCACCAATCGATCCTACAGTTTCAGACTACGATCCCAGCTGTTTGAGAGGGGGAGTCTGAAGACATCGTGTCAACATTCGAGAGAGAGGAGTTTCTTGATGATGAAGAAAGAGAACAAGAATTCTTGAAATGACAGATATTTCAAAGGAAGATTGAAAACTGATAAAGACTGTAGATTGACATTTGTGAAGACTCGAAGACTCCGTCAACATCCAAGGGGGAGTTTGTTAGTGCACTTACGTCTGTCGACTACGTCTTCCATCATGTCTTAGTATTGGATAGATCAGTCATGACAAAATAACCTAGAAACACTAGATTGTAAAGGTTCGCTTATGTATATAGGTCTAGGTTCACTGAAATTTCTACCCTTTCTTCACTGATTTTTGCAAATTGACCGAGGAAATATGATCGAATTGATCTGATTTTTACACACATTACTTGGAATTAGTAACTAACAAAGCATTGAAAGTTTCATCAGATAATTCCAAGTATAACTTGTCAAAATTGTGATTTCGCTCTAAACAAGTTCGTATAACATGACATCATCGCTGATTTCGCCTTAGTGGACAGCGGTAATTTCGCTCATAGTTACAAAGTAATTTCGCCTTAGTGGACAGTGGTAATTTCGCTCATAGTTACAAAGTAATTTCGCTCCTGAAGACTTGGTGATTTCTCTTTTGTGACACTTAGTGTTTTCGCTTTTGTGACGCTTGGTGATTTCGTTTTTGTGACACTTGGTGATTTCGCTTTTGTGACATTTGGTGATTTCGTTCAAACAGTCATCCCACATATAGTATTGATTTCGCTCAAAAGGACAGTTGTGAAATTTTTAAAATCTGAAAAATGGACGAGGAATTTTACAACGCATTCGCTACTCCGATTACCCCGATCACTATTGCACAGAACATAATGCTCGAAAATGAAACAGGAACAATGCAAAAACCGCCCAAACTCATGAACATAGAAGAATATAAAGGTTGGGAAGGTCGTTTCGAAAATTGGGTACAAGCTAACTACCTAGACGCTTGGGAGAGTGTTGAAACGAAATATGTGAGACCGTTAAATGATGATGAAGAGGAAGTTGCGATCAAAGATATGAGTGCCGATGACAAGAAAAAATATAAGAATGAGAAAATGATGTTACGTCTGCTACAACAAGCTGTGAAGGAAGATATTATGGTCTTGCTGCAACACAACGGGTGTTCGTATTCAATTTGGAAAGCATTGCGTTCAAAGTTTGTTGGTAGTCAGGAGATGGTGAAGAATAAGAAGTCACTTCTAAAAAAGGAGTTTGATTTGTTTAGAGGACTGAAAAACGAGAGTACAAATCAAATCATTGAGAGATATTGCAACTTGTTGGTGAACATGAAGAGGTTAAGCATCAACAAAGACAATGAAGAGTTGATTGAAAAACTTGCAGATGCGTTACCACATGAAACTTGGGGAACATATCTGATGATGCTCAGGAACAAAAAGGGTTTTAGCACGTTAACCTTGAGCAAATTCATTGAGAAATTGGAAGCTCAGGAAATGGAACAAAGAAAGATTGTTCGAATGAAAGATTTCGATGGTGAACAGGATATTGGGTTGTACTACAAGGCAGGGGTGAATGAGAAGCCTACAAATTTATCTCCAAAAATAGAAACTACGTACAATGCCAAAAATTCAACCGGAAGTTCATCAAAAGGATCAAGCAGCAATACAAGTTTCTCATCATTTCCATCTTTTGATCCAAACATTTCAACAACAAAAAATGGGAGAAAACTTCAGTGCAATATTATTTTAAATCTTGAAAATGATCAAGATTATTCTGAGGAAGTTGCTAAAAACCACATGTCTTTATTGGGAATGATTTTAGAATCTTACAGTTGTTTTGTTGTAGGTCGTATCGGGAATCCAATGCTAACAAAGGAAGATTACGACCAGATAGATGCTGAAGAGATGGAACTGATGGACATAAAATGGTGTTTGGCAAGCGTGTTAAGGAGAGCTGAGAAATTCAAGCAGATCACGGGGAGAGATGATCTTCGTGAGGCTAATGTTTCTACTTTAGGTTTTGACAAATCTAAAGTCACTTGTTTTCGTTGCAGGGAGAAAGGTCACTTTAAGAGGGAGTGCACCAACCGTGAAGCAAGTGGAGCTCAGAATCCTTTCAACAACAACAATGATTACTACCGAAACGCCATCTACCATCAAGTTGCTCAACAACCATCTCAACAGCATCAACATCAAGCACAAACTACACATGGAAGACACATAATTGAAGATTCTGGAAAGAGAGCTTGTGTGGTTAATCAGGATGAAAAGAAGCCATTCAAATGGGATAAATATGTCTCAGCTGATGGAAAAGCTTGTTTGATCGATCAAGATGATGAAAAGCTACCCGAGGATTTTAACTGGGAGAATTTCACTTGGGATGATTATATTCCTGATCAAGCCACATCACATACAGCTCATAAAGCTTTTGTTGCAAGAATTGAAGAAGAAAGTGATGATGATACTGAGTATTATGCTAGAAAAATGGCAAAACATCTAAAGATGATGGAAGAAAGCGATAGTGAAGATGAGAAGGCAAAGAAGAAAAAGAAAAAGGTAAAGACACCGGTTAGTAGTGACGATGAAACAGTCTCGGTGGTGAGAAGAAAAGTGAAAGAAGTTCCAAAGTTCGAGATTAATGAAGAAGCTATTGCGAAAAAAGAGACCAATAACTTGTGAAAATTGTGAAGTTGTAATGAAACAGAACAGTTCATTGATCCACAACATGAACAGACTGAAAGAATCATATGATGTGTTGAACAGGGCAATGAATATGTACAACAACACAAGTGAAGAGCAGGCTACAGCAATGAAAACACTTCAGGGAGCATTCATGGTTAAGCAAAAAGTTGTGAACAATTATATCGAGAAGTGTGCTGCTCTTGAACAAAAACTGGAACTTCAAAGGATTGAAACTGAAAGAGTTAATCGTTTGTTGAAAAGTTACTCATGTTCGTCTTATGTTATTGATAGGATTTATCCGACAGCTGAAAGCTTAAAGGCATTTGAGGACAATGATGTAACTGAAGAAAAGAAAGTCTCAGAAGAAAAGATTGAAGAAAAGACTCTAGTGAAAAAGACTAAAAAGAAGAAAGGCACTGGAGAGACGACATTTGGTAAGAAACAAGGTGTCAGTTACAACAAGTGTGCACCCCCTCTGGAAAATGGATATTTGGCTAGAAATCCAAATGATGAAAGAGTCAAAAAGGCAACAAATTTGCAGTAGGAGTCGGAGTCGTCTATCAATTTGCCAGAAAACATTGATGTCGTTTATACATCGTCTGACACTGATCAACAATCTCAATTGATGAAGATAGTGGTGGATCATGTGTTAGATAACGATGACACAGAGAAGTCAAAGTCGGAGTCTGTGATAGAGTTAAAGTCTGAGTCAAGCACTCCGAGTCAAACAGAAAAACAGGGCAAAATAGTTTATGACAAAGAATTCCTGTTATCAAAATCTAATTTGGATGATGAACCGTTTAAAGTTGCTTACACTTTAAATGATTCTGACAAATTATATTCTGATGAGGAATTTCCAATAAGAGGTGTCAAAACTGAAATGATTAAAAGGGTTTTTAAACTAATAGAAATTAATATTTCTGAAATAAAAGATTTACATCTTAATGAAAAACCTAAAAAATACATATCAAGAGTACAACAAAGATTAAACAAGAAAAAAGGTTACAGTTCTGGTTCAGGTTTTCAAAAGAAATCTAACCATAATGGTAATTTCAAAAAGAAAGGTCTTGGTTTTACTCCAACAAAAAAACAGAAAAATGAAAAATATGTTTGTGATTTTAAATCCAAAATGACATTTGTTTCAAGTACGTCAGCAGACGAAGAAGAAAAGAAAGATTTCTGGAGGCAGTCAAACAATGAGTTTCTTGCAAAGAAGCAAGATGAAATGAAGAAGATGGCTGAGCAGAAGAAAGATACGAGAACCTGTTTCCAATGCAACACTGTTGGACATATTGCCAGAGATTGTTCTAAGGCAATACAATCAAAACAGGGAGTATCTCGTAAACTCAAAGAGAAAGTGGTTGAGTTTGAACCACCAATTGATAGAACCAAATTGTTTAAAAATTCTACATTTGAAATTGGTGAATGTTCAAACAAGTTTTACAAGAAGAGAGCTAAATCTGACAACCAGAAATGGGTTGTTAAGAAAGCTGTTGAAAGCTCTAGCGATGATTCTGATAGGTCAAAATCAGAGGAGCTATCTTCTAGCAATGAATCTGACTCCACAAAGTCAGATGAGCCACAGTTTGTTTCAAAAAGTGAAGCTATTTTAAAAGATGAAAAATCAGTTCCGATTGTGAATGGTGAGGATTTTCCATCACTTCGGGCTGAAAATTATTACAAGAAAATTGGTAAAGTTGAAATTTCTAACCAATTTTATAATGACAAACAGGATTTTGATGCTGAGAAGGTCTTTAACCCCAAGGTAAAACATATATTTGATAAGATGATTGACCGAAAAGTCAAAGGGGTTAAAGAATTTTATGAGAAGAAGAGAGGAAGTAAGAAACCGAGTGATGGTAACTCGGTAACACCCAAGGCTGGTCAGGCTTGGGTGGATATTTTCTTTGACTAAAAAACCTGACTTGCCGGAGATCCCAAGTTTGTAATCGTGGATCAGGAATCAGCATCTTTTTTGAGGAATTTACTATGGTAATGTCAATCAAACAAATGGTAAAAAGGTTTGTTTGTGTTTGTCTACAAATGGTTAGAAGATTTGATTGTGCATAACTTGCGCATATGGTAAATCAAGGACATTAATTTGTACTTGCATTTTCCAACAAGTGATTGAGAGACAAGATGATGAACCACATCCCTGAACCTAGTATTGATATACTTACAAATGGTAAAATCAACCAAACTTATTTTCCGGAAAAACCATTTTGATTAAAACAAACTTAAGTGTTTTGAAATCTAAATGGGAAAATAGTTTGTTGATAGGGGGAGTTCTGATTGTTTATACCAAGTGACTGGCGAATTGATGCGTTTTGATATCGATTGTCATATTTCTGTACAGTCTGTTTTTAATTTTCGTTAATGTGTTTGCATTTTAGGGGGAGTAGAAAAATTTTCAGAAAATCCAAAAACATTAGAAAATTTGAAAAAGCCAAAAACATGATAAAATTCAAAAATGAGTTTTGTTGTGAAAAAGAGGAAATGATAGTACATCAGTGGACTGTCACAACATGCTAAAGAAATGTAAAGATAAAATGTGATAAACAATCTCACTGCGGATGTGTCGGTAGGTTTTTACACATTTAGTAGATTGTGACGAGATATAAACCTAAAAATTAAAACTTGCTTGTTCTGTGGGTTAACATCTTCTTGAATATATAGGTAACCCCTGAAATCTTGTTTGAAAGGTCCCTTATTCTGAGATACTAGGTCTTTATGCTCAGTGATATCTGGGGTATTATCCCGGGACTTCTGCTGCATAGAAGTACTGACCTAGTCCCTGGATAATGCTTTCCGCAAATAGCTTGAAACATAGCTATGCCCTCAGCAAGCTGATGAAACAATAAAATTGATAGTTGTTACTTTTGTAAACAAAAGATTCTCTAAAGGGGACACACCGAAAAGTCGAAGCCATCATCTCTTTGCGTATACGGAAGTATCGACCTGAACTCTCACGGCCCTCGCAATTAATCCCTGAACAGATATCAGCTGTGGTATACTCACCTGTAAGACTGAATATTGGGATACGGGAGTATATTCAAGTAGTGGGACACACGGATAAGTTCAAGAGCTTAAAACATTAATTACATATCTCAGATCAGTTGAACTTTGTGTGAAAATTTAAGTGGACAAATATACTGACAATCTAGGTGAATTGTTTAGAACTTAAAATGAAATGAAGCTTAACGGTGTTGGTGATTTGTCTCATAAACTGATATGATCCTCTTACACAAACTCACAAAAAGATTGTCTGTAAATATTTCTTTACTGCATTTCATTTTGGTTATTTCACAAAATTCCAAAAAGATTTTCGGTGTGTTTTAGGATATAATTTGAAAAATTCAAAAAGATTTTCGACGACTGATATTGAAAAGCTGATTTTCAAAATTCCAAGTGCTAAACATGATGAATAGATGGTTTGGGAGAGTGTGTTGGTTTGTGATAGTTATAAATGGTGTCTATATGCTTAAATGTTTATCATAAAACTTATGTTTGTGGTAGAAGTTTTATACAGGATGAGTCAACAGTTGAGGGGGAGTGCATGTTGATGATGATGAATTTAAAAGATGTCAACATCTAAGAGAAGAAGTTTGTTGGTGATAAAAGAGAAAGAGAAGAGATAGAGTTTGAAGATGTTTACAGCGTCAAATTTTTCAAAGAGAAGCTCAAAGGCTGATCAAGACTGAAGATGCAAAGTCACTACATTGTCAAAGACTCGACACGTGCGACTCGTCAACATCTGAGGGGGAGTCTGTTGGTGCACGCATCTGTCGACTTCGTCTTGTATCGAGTCTAGAGTAGAATAGGTTAGTTCACGGCACGAGAATCAAGAATTCATGTAAAGATGATTTCGCTCAAATGACCTGTGGTCATTGGAGCGAAACCCTTAACTCTGATTTCGCCCGAAACCCCTTAACCTTGATTTCGCTCATAGGGTTATGGAATTGATTTCGCTCATGATTGAATATGTTTGATTTCGCTCATAGGGTCATGTATGTAAGAGCGAAATCAGGACAACTATATATAGCTTGTCCTTTGAAGCGAAATGATAGAGGTTAGTGTGTGTGTTTTCTTCCGGTGAGCCACAAAGTGCTGCCGAAGTGTTTTCAGGGCTGTAAACGTCATCAGTATCAATAGAATCAACAGTTTAAAGGTGAACACTTGCTTAATTGAACTTGATTTGTTTGTTTCCGCCGCTCAAATCAGGAAAGGCTCTTCTGATTGACTCAATTGGGTCAGAGAACGTTCCTACACTTGTCTTCCTTTCTTTTCCTTTTCCTTTCATCGGTAACCTTCTTCGCCCTACTCCCCACGACATCCAGAGTGAGGGACAAAGATAGATCCATAGCAGATCTATAAGTGGTTGGTTTAGAGTCCTTAACATTCCCTTTTACTTCCGAGGCCAAACCACCGATGAAACGCGCAATGCGTTTGGGCTCAGGAGTGACTAAATATGGCACAAGCCTTGACATTGAATTGAAGCTAGTCACATAGGATCTACAATCCAGATCTTTCATCACTAAAGTGAGGAAATCAGTCTCTATCCGCTCGACTTCGTGCTGAGGGCAATAGGTGTCCTTAACCAAATCAACAAATTTGTTCCATGAAAAATTGTACAAAGGAACCTTCTCAGTGGCTTACACCAATGCTTTCCACCAAGTGAGGGCATCGCCCTTGAAAGATTGTGATACAAACTTCACTATATCCTCCTTAGCACATCAGCTGATGTCTATTACTGTCTCCATTTCGTCCAACCATTTCATACAATCAATTGCCCCCTTTTATCCTGTAAAATCCCTCGGTTTACAGAAGACAAAGTACTTATAGGTACAACCCTTGGTGTATCTGGGAGTCGGTTCGAGGACAATCTGCCTCTTTGGCTCACTTCCATGATTAGATGAGTGCTGAGACTCACTTTTCTTATGAGTATGAGGTTGGGAATGAGATCTTGAATGAGTTTGAGACCGAATGATACTGGGCTCTTTAAATTTAGCATCCACTGCCTGAGTAACTGCCGCGGTGATCATTGCTTGCAGTTCGGCACTAGTGATATTAATCCTGGTGTTGTTGCCTTCTGTAGGATGACTGTTTGCTTCATCCGAGCCAGCCATTTTTGAATACTATATCAAAAAATGATGATATTTAAATTATATAATGTATCATCGCATTGATGATCAGTGGGTCATGGTATTATTAAACCATTTAGACCATTTAAAGTACTGATTAAATAATCAATAGAATATAATATTCTTTATATTTATTAGACAGGGGAATTATAATTCATAACTGTCGATGTCGTGAAAGACATTTTATTTAACACTAGACTCGTCTCGAAGGACATTTAAACAGCTCAGAAAGCTTGTCACAGGGACGATTTAAAATATAACCAGCGATCTCTCGGATCAGTGATCTTTTAAGGGTCGAACAAAGTTCATCGCCTTTTTGACAAGAAGTTTAAAAACTATCATTGTCATTATCACACCTTTGATTATAAGCATACATCTCTAATGGATGTTTTGGTGTACACATCATATTGATGTTTATTAGCCATGATTCGCATTGATCATTCAGGCTATACATAAGTGACTTGGAAAATCCAAGTACATTTTGGAAGCTTGTGTGGTTTCTCGTACCGCACAGCTAGGAATGTTAACATGTTTTCAGATGTTAACAGTGATTTATTGTCTTAAAAAGGTTGTACCATCATAGCCAATTAATATTTTGGCTAGGTTATACCTCTAAGAATTTCTTTGGCAGATCAATTTAAAAAAATAGAAATGATATAAAATGATGTAATAAAATACATATTTAAAAACCAAAGATAAACTTCATTAAACCAAGAAACTAGTACAGAGATGCCCTAAACGGGACTTGAAACATAACAATGCCCACGCAGGGGCTACAGAAATAGGAAATAAGTCTACGCAGTGACTTGGTACTGAAAATAAAATAATGTCCTCGAAGGGACTTGATTAAAAGAAATACAAGAAAAATTAAACAATTTCCTACTTCTTCTTGCCTTTAATAAGGTTTGCAAGGCCCTTCATAAAGCTACTATGTTGCTTCTTGGTTTTGTTTGCCTCATGCTCAACCCTATCTAACCTTTCTAGGATCTCCTGAGTTTGCTGCTGCTGCTGGGGAGGAGGAGGTTGCTGGTAAGGCGGATACTGATAACCCTGCACCGAGTATCCAGTTGGATAAACTGGAGGGTAAGAAGAAGGGTAAAGATGATGGTATTCTGCAGCTGTAAGGCACGGATCATGAGTTCCATAATCCGATGGATATCCCGATGGTTTTCAAAAGGATTGTACCCAGAAGAACCTGGGTAAGTCGGGATCGGGTTGTCGAAACCCATAGGCGGTGGCGGTGGTGCATAAGAAGCTGGCGGAGGATCGTTCTCTGGCACCGCGTTCGAGGGTCCACCCATTTGGGGGTCCCCGGGAATAGGAGGATAAGAACTCGAACCTTAAGGAGAACTAAAACGAGGTCCTCCTCGCACGGATATACATGCGTTCCTCCTTCGCCTCGGAGGCTCGGGAGGTGGCTGAGGTGGCTGTTGAGGCGGCTCCTCAACAGGAAGTGGTGGAGGTGAAACTGCTTGAAGCTAGGGCTCAATCAAAGGAGGTTAAGCTGGAGAGCTATGGTACGAAGGAGTAAAGTACCAATCATAAGTGGCCATCCTCTCTTGAAATGAATCGGGCCCACGGTACGGTGATCCCTGAAATGGGGAACCGCTTGAAATGCTAATTGGGTGGCCCGGTGTTCCGGTCTACATCTCCGGGTCTGAGTCGTCGTCCATCTCCATTTCCTGAGAAAATGGTCCGATGGGCCCAAAGGGTTGTAGCCCAAAAAGTCGTTAACATAATCATTCGGATTAAACTGTGCCGGCGAGTAGTTAGAATCCCAATGATGGAAGGAATGAGAGTGCAACGAATGGTAGGATTGGTGAGATTCATTGGAGTGATGGGAGTGTTGAGAATGGTGCAAATGCTGGGGCTCGTCTGGGACAGGCGACCCGAATGATGGATGGAATGAAGGTGAGGAGCTCAACGAGATAGAATGTCTCACTGGCTCGTAAGAGTGACCCCACAGATTGTGAGAGTCGGAACTGGAAAATGACGCAGATGGGGTGCGTCGATGTGATGGTCCTGCTGATGGTCCCCCTCGCATGGGACCCTTTCCTTTTCCCCTAACTTTTGGCGGCATTGCAGCTGATTTCTCCTGTCAAAACAAGTAAAACAAAACAAAATAAAGTATAAAGAGCATAGGAAAGTTAAGAATAAATCCTAGGTCATTTTCCTAGACTCGAGAGTCTAAGGAATGTGCTTATTGTGTCATTGAGATTAAACACAAAAGGTTAGTGTTTAATTCACTCAATGTTGGCTCTGATACCAATTTGTCACACCCCGATATTTCCACATATTACCGGTGGGCCCGGCGGGGAGTATCGTGACGTAGTTGATATCATCATTGTCAATACACACAATAGCACAGCGGAAGGTTTGGTGAATAAACTATTACAAACCAAAATGTCTGAGTGTTCGAGTTTAAGAATATACAGACTGGAATGTAATAAGATCCACATGCGGATCATAAAAGTACAAAGAAACAAAAACAACAGACTTCAGGTATCTTATGGATTTGCAAGATCCTCTATGACACCTAATAGCTCCAGCCTATTACGAGAGGTACCTGTCAATCAGTCTTTAACAAAAACAACTGACTCTTTTGAAAACATTTATGAAAATTGATTTAAGTGCACATGGCACAAATCATTTATAACTTGGGACAATTATTTAAAGATAAGATTGTATACCGATTTATATGTTTGTCATACAATTGGGGCCGGTTGGAAGCTGGTCGTGATTAACCGACTCACCACTTATAGAACTCACAAAGGAGTTATCCGCAACATGTGGGTTTATATATATTATTTAGCATTTGCATCTGTCTGGTGTATGCCTACACCCCGTGCTTAGGTCGTGGCCATTTTCAAATGAAATGAGCCGAGGATATCCAGGACACGGTCAGATTAACCCCCAATGTTTATGTTATCAAACAAGACAGATTAAAACGGGTTATGTAAATTTATTAATCACAATCCGATTAAATGATTTCATACCCGACCAAACGGTATTGTTATAATACCGTATCCCAAGCCCGTATAAGGGAAAATAAGTTAAAAGTATTTACCTGATGCTAGCAGTATAATCCTAAAGCTTTTTGAAGGCACCTTCTACCGGAAGCTATTTAATCTGTATAGAAGGTTTATTAACCTATTAGGATGCTAACGGGTCTTTAATTTAGTCAAGGACTTAGACCAGCTAGCTAGAAGGAAACCTAACGGTTCTAAACGCTAGATTAAGCGGAGACCGGAATAGAATGTGGTTTAGACCCGACAAGCTTGGATACTTGTATAATATGGGTAAAGTAAACATATTCTGGAATTTGAGAATTTAATGATAAGGTTAAGCCCGTTTCGGCTATTTTACGTAAACTAGTCACGTAAACCGATCTGAACGCATAAATGCGTAACGGGTAACCAAATAAATTATATACAGGTCTTAATCATTATTATGCTCAAAATATTTTTATCAGTTTTTGATCAGTTTATAAAGTTCAAAATATTTTATTTATCATATAAAATCAGTGGCAAAAAGTTTGACATCTAAATGTTATGTAAAACCCTGAAAAGGGTAAAACCGACAATTACCGAAATCAAGCTATAATCCTATGTTATGCTCAGCCTAAAAATCAATAAAAATCTTCAAAAATCCCAAAGTATTATTTTACATCAATAGTTAAAAAGTTAGGTATCAAAAATTGGGTTTAGATAGGCTTTATGCTAATTATGCCATTTAATTAATAAAAAGCTTTCCAACTACGCTAATGAGCATAACTCCTAATCTAGACCTCAAACTGATGTCAAATTTTCGGGACAAGTCTAAATATCAGTAGCAAAGGTGGTTGTCCATTCACGTTGCTAAAAATCTCAGTCGTGTATCGAAAGGGCGATTATGGCATTTTTAAGCATATTAACGATCAAGTGCATATAATTCAAACCACTAGGCAACATGCAATATAACTCCAGAGGATTATACTACTAAGTAATGTGGTCCTAATGGAAGCTTAAAACATGGGAGAATCAAGCTTAAACGGGTCAGAACTGAAAGTCAAAGCAAAAGTCAAGCTTTTGCGACTTTCGGTTATAAACTGACCTTAGACTATTAAATGCCGGGTTAGGACTGATAAAACATGTTTTAATATTTATTACCAAGTCATTAGAATGTTAAAATATAATTTAGAACTTATGTTTTATTAATTTTAATCATTTTCAAACATTCTGTCCAGTTTGACTTTTTGTCAAACTACTTTGACCCGACAATTGACTAGTCAAACGAGATAATTAGGAGGTGCCTTTTTAGGGGTTAATCACCTACCTTAATATGGTTCCATAACCACTTTCAGTTTGATCAGTGGCTGGTCAATATGTGATTAAAACGAAAGTCAAATCTAATTTACGATAAGTTTGACTTTTGAGTAATTAAGCTAATTAAAACGACTAAGCAAGTAATTAGAAGCTTACTAATGGTCCTAGCTGTCTTTTCTACCCTTGTAAGTCTTCTCCTTACTGATGCAAGATCCAGAATCAAGTCCTTTTGAGTTGTTGCAAGATATGAGTTCGTGAACTCAAGAACTAAGGCCCTTCAATACTAAAATCCCACTTCATAGATTGATTGCAGGTGTTAAGGAGGGCCCTAGGATCACCCAGGTGTCCTAGTGGTTTATTAAACCTGCACCTGCCATTCATTTTCTGCGCTGGGCGTTCTCAGGCGGGCCGCGTAAGCCATAGAGGGGGCTTACGCGGGCCGCGTAGGCCTGTTTTATTGGCAAAACAAGTTTCAAAGCTGGCAGATTCAGTCCCTGATTATTTTAAACCCTTTTTAACATGATTGTTGACATATAAGGCCCTTGTAGTTAGTTTGATGAAGCTCAAGGATGAATAAACTAACTTCGTTAGGCTCGGGTTTGTTAAATATCACTATGAATGCAAGTTTCATCAAGTTGACACTTATAGCCCAAAGTCTTGAAAACATGCTTAACGATCTCGAAACCACGTGAAATTTTTATCACTTATTCTTGGGAGTATATTTAAATATTTCGAAGCCTCGGTTTCGTTAAAAGGTCACTCAGAGGTCAAAATTGACATGTTGACAAGTTTGACCCTTGTAGTTTTATAATCTTCCGATTATTTTCACAAACGGCTTCTTATATCCAATTAATCACCCATATAAAAATATTTTCTTCACGTATGGTCATTCAGAGGCACAAGTTTGGCTTGTTGACACTTTTAGTCCCTTCGCTTACATATTTTCACTGTTTGTCAACTTTAGTCCCTCAAACTCAATCTTACACATATTTAGAGTTTAGGACACGTGTCTATACATATTGGACACGTTTTTACGTGGTGTTACATAAGGTCCTACCCCGTTTTAAGTGTTTTAACCCCTGATCACTGATACCCTGTCCAATTGATCTAGGGCTCCGTAATGCATGTCAAGGCTCTGCCCGACTAAGTTCGTTGGGGTTCTGTCTCGTGACGTAGGGATAAAGTTGAATTGGGTTACTATACTTAACACGAGTGCATTATATATTTTATTAAATAGCTCAAGAATTATACCCAAGATTATACCAGGAGGCTTTCTAGTAGAACCCTAAAGTTACAAAGTGATTCCATTCTCTTTTCTCACAGTTTGTGAGTCATTCTTCTTTTTATCACATTTTTGTGATACCTTTATATTTAAAAATCTTTTACAAAACCCTAAATGTTTATCAGTTATACTTACAGTGATTATGTTTTTGTATTCTGCAATAGCTGCTAGTATATGGGAGTTTGTATACATTACTTGACACTCGTTACTATTGGCCAAAAACTTAGCCAATAGTGGCATAACCACAAGCACGGGGGAAATTGTGCCCCAGTGGCCATAGCCTATAACTAATATTATTTTTACATTAAATAATTAATAAATTTCATGTATAAGTGAAATAAATCTAAATGATGTATATATAAAATAGAGCTTTATTAAATCATTATTAAATATATATTTAAGAAAATATATTTAATAAACCTAAATTATTATTAACATTATAAAATAATGTTTAGGGTAAATTACTTTTTGAGTCCCTGTGTTTTAGTGGTTTTAACCACTTGAGTCCAAAATCAAAATGTTTAACGACCTGAGTCCCTATAGCCACTTTTCTTAACTATTTGAGTCCAAATTTTTAACACTGTTAGAATTATTCTGTTAACTTTTGTTAAATGACCAAATTACCCTTGTACTTAAAAAAAACCATTTTATTATTATTGTTAAAACTTCTAAAAATATATAAACATCTCTATCTCCAGATTCATACGCCTAATCCCTTTCTTCTCTTATCTTTCTCTCTCAACAAAACAATCACCACATCACGACCCCACCACAACCACCACCATCACTGCCACAACTCCCTCCACCACCGCACCACCTCCTCAATCGCTGCAACTCCGTCCACCACCTCACCACCTCCTCCATCTAGGGTTTGACGACGACGGATCTAGGGTTTTTTTTCAAAGACATTGGAGGCGGCGCCGTCGCAATATGAGGTTTTTTTCAGAGTCTACGACTGACACAACAAGGTTTCTCGCTCAATGGCTTCTTAGGGAATCCTGTGAACGGAGAGTGTAGGGAATCCTGTGATATAAAGCCGTTTCAGTAGCATTTTAAGGGGTTTGTAGCACAAGTATTTGTCTTTACATTCGGGTAGGGTTTGTTCCAGATGGATCCCAAATACTTTATTGAATTTCATCAAGATGAAGATCGATTGAAACAGAGAGAGTAGAGATGTGAATATTATTGTGGTGGAATATTCTATCCTATTGTTCTTGATTCCAAGGATAAGACATGATATAATTTAGTAGTAGATAGTGACGTCCTCCTCCTGTGATCTGTCTTTTATATCATCAACCATTACAGGATTCACATCAACTATTCAAATGTGATATTGGTTAGTAGTTAGTACAAACAATTATGTTTCATTTTTCTGATTTGATTGTGAAATGTTTAGGAATGTATGTGAAATGAGATGTTAATTAGGGTGTTTGGATGTGTGATTAAACAAATTATTGAGCTACGGTGGTGGTGGGTGTTTGGAGGTGGCGGTGGTGGGGATGGTGGTGACAGTGGTGGGGATGGTGGCTGTTCGGTGGTGTTTAGAGAGAGAATAGTGTGTAAAGATGAGAGAGAAAGTGTGTAGGTGTGTACTGGTGTGTGTGTGTGTGTGTGTTTTATTATATATATGTAATTATTTTTATATATTATATATTAAAAGTTTATGCATCAAACACTTGTTCCTTATACTCTTGTGCATATAAGAGTTGTACTTTGTGTGTAAATGACCAAATTACCCTCATAGTTAACATAATTGATGGATGGAGTTAGAAATTTGGACTCAAATGGTTAAAGAAAATGCTTATGGGGACTCAGGTCGTTAAACTTTTTGCTTTTGGACTCAAGTGGTTAAAACCCATAAAACACAGGGACTCAAAAAGTAATTCACCCTAATGTTTAATCAATAAATGTATACCATAATAAAATATGTCAAATATAATATATTCTACTATACTAAGATTATATTTTTAATCTTAGTCACATTAATGTATTAAATAATAATATCACAATTAGTTAATTAATATATTATATTTGATAAAGTTATAGCTATTAATTCGACAGAAAATGATGTATTTCATTTTCTGGGCTAATTGGTTTTGTGCCATAAAGAATATATTTGAAAAAGTAATGTCATGGGACACTACTAAATTCAGAATCACTAGTTGAGAGAATGATCAATAGTGATATGACCAGAGTCACTAGTTGATAGAATGATCAACAGTGATAGGACCAAAGTCACTAGTTGAGAGAACGATCAACAGTGATGCGACCACCGACACTAGTTGAGAGAATGATCAACAGTGTTATAACCACAGTCACTAGTTGAAAGAATGATCAACAGTGATATAACCACCATCACGGGAATCGCCTAGTGACAGATACTTTGAATAATAATAAGATATATTTTATATCTATTACTTGATAAATTCACTATTGGACGAAAGTGAGCCAATGAGCGATATGACCACTGTCACATCGGAACTGCTACCATGTAACAAATACTGATTGAGTTGGGTAAATATAAACAAATATAAAAACCTTGTTGCTGTAAAAGTATAACAGCATTTTTTTATAAAAATGGAATGAACTCGCCAGTATTTATTACTGATAAAAAAATTTCAAAACGTGTTTTCAGGTAATTTGCTGTAAAGATAATAGAAGCCAGCTATGGAGCACCGAAAACTTAAATAAAGTGGCTATAATAAAAGAAGAAATTTATGTTTTATTTATTTGGGTTTATCCCTATAAAAAAGTTGAATTGAATATGGGTTTTAGCCCATTTATTTAGTATTAAAAGTTGGTATTTTATAAACTCTGAAATTATTTCCTAACTACGATCCTGATGAAAATTTTTTTTCGCTGCGTATCTAATAAACACCGATACCATCTGACTGGTTCACGGCTCCCACTCCCAGGGTGGGGTTGGGGGCTGTGACAATATCTACGTAAGATTGACTGTGTAACGAGCTATTTAAACATCAATTTTTTTTTATCTAAATAGTGTATTACATGTGATGGATACATATCTATAACTATATCTATACTATCTTATTAAGAGAACTAGGATTTTTACTCTTTTAGTAATTTTACATTGTGTATTTTATGTATAAAATGTTAATATATTTTTAAAACACCAAATTAAATGATCAAACTAGCTTAATTACACACAATCAACAAGTGCACCCGTCGTTATGTTATCAAGTCGGTAAGACCGAGTATCAATCCGTGGACACAATGGCGCGACTCTCGATGCTAAACTTTCATCGAGTCCTAGTCTAATAACTTTGGGATGGATTTTTAGATTTTAATCAACTAAGAAAATTAACTAAGAAAGCAGATAAGCAAACAGAACACAAATAGCAGATTTTGGTGCAGTCAAATGATGGAAAAGTAGCTTTGGTGCAGTCAAATGATGAAAAAGTAGCTTTGGTGCAGTCAAATGATGGAAAAGTAGCTACCTAAGCAAGATGCATGTCAATTCACTCACGGTTCTCGGAGTGGAATAACTAAGTTTTGGCTATCGAGATCTTAAAGTTCACTAAACAAGACCTAAACTGGTTGGCAGATCATTCTCCAAATAGGTCGCAATCTGGGTCAACAAAAGCGTATAAACTCACCGGTTAATGTCAGATCGCCTCTCGGTCTCTCTAACTAGGTTATGGTACCCTAAATCTAGATTACCTCTCAGTCTTACTAGAAGCGGTACATTCGGGAAGTGTAAGGGATGTACGGGGTTGTGACTCTAATTAGGTTCTAACACGGTTTGCTAAAAATCACAAGAAAGCCTAGGGTAATTCACTCTTGTGCAAATAACACCTAACCCATCTAATGATTAACACAACCCGACATCTAATCTCCTCTCAGTCTCAAAGATGGTAGAATATTTAATTACCAAATAGTTTATTAATTTGTTCCTACGGTTTACTATGTCTAGCAACCACAAGATTTAGTTGAAAACACAAAGTTAACGAAATCACCTAATCCTAGCTTTAATTAATACGTAATCAATTTTAACCAAGAAAAAGGTGGAACATATATAAACCATCAATTATTAAGTATGCATAAACATTAGAATCTAGTTTAGAATACTTTTACGATAACACTGAGCTAAAACATTAATTAACCAAACCAAGAAACCGTAAATGAATTAACACTTATTTATGGCCTAGATAGCACAAAGAAATTTAGCCAAGCATATTAAGAACAAAACACAAATATATTCAAAGCAATTAAATTCAGAAAACATTGTTCAAGTATTCGAGTCTAAATAAACTGAAAACAATAAAACAAAGTCTAACCGACCAAGCTATGAACTTTATACTAATACTCCTCTATCCAACCCTTCCTTCACCCTTACAATCTTTCAAAAAATATATGTCTCTTCATGCTCTTCTATTCCGTCCAGTGTGCGAGTAGGATTTTTTTTTCTACCGCGGTGCGTCTGGATAAATAATCATCCCCTCCGAATTAATGCTCCCAAATAAATAGAGTTAGGTTAACGTACAAGAGCCCTTATCCTACATTACGTACGCGATCATCTCAGCCGTCAGATCTTCATCCCACATTGAAATCGCATGTTGGTTTTTTATAACAATTTCGCATGTTGGTTTTTAACATGCGATTTCATCAAAATTAACACATGCGAAATTGTTACAAAAAAATCAACATGCGATTTCATCAAAATTATCACATGCGAAATTGTTACAAAAAACTAACATACGATTTCATCAAAATTATCACATTCAATTTCATTCATGTTATTTTATAACATGCGATTTCACATCACGTACGTAGCATACGTTAAGCCATTTTATACAATACACTTTTTCAATAATAGTCCCCTATTTTCTTGATTCCTTGCGCCCAATCTGTTTCTTTCTTTTTTTTAATTGCCGTTCAAGAGTAAATATTTTTTTTCCTTTTTGATTCTTGCGCCAAAACCCTCCTATCATATATTCTTTTTTTTTATTGGTCATCAATTTCTATTATAATAATATAATATCATTAAATTGATAGACAACTAGATGGAACCCCGCCGCGTTGCGGTCGACAACTTACAAATACAAAACGTAAAAAAATGCTAGATGGAAGCCCCCACGTTGTCGTGGTGAAGGTTAGATGACATCAAACATTAACCATGTAAAACCTATGACAATACAAAACTTAAAAAACATCAATCAACTTGGTAACAGAAGAAGAAGTCAGGGACACGTGAAGAAAACGTGTCAAGCAACTAAGAAAAGCTACATCAAGAGGATGCATCATGTGCTTTAACATGTGGTATAATACATAACTATGAGTTGTTGTAGGACTTGTACCATTAGTATACAATACTCTAATGCACAACACACCAATGAAGCATAAAGTACAACCTATAAAACCAACAAATGTTACAAATTTATATTATATAATTATATAATGGGCTACAATTTTAGTAGGTTTTGTCTACTCAAAGAAAATAGTTGTGATTTTGATTCGGGCCCTAGCATTTGACTCTGCTCAACTGGCTAGTTATTTCTTTCTTACTTTTTTTCGTTCCATTTGCACCAGGACCTGTAACAATAATAAACAATAAAATATATGTCTAAATATTATAAAAATGACTCTAAACTTATTAAAATAATATACAAAATACACAAGGAAAATAAGATGCGTTTGCAACACATCATGTACACATTTTGAAGCATCGTGTATAAGAGAGGCAAGCTATTTTAGAGGGAGTAAACTTGCGCATTGGCCAAAAATTTAAGACACTTTAGGGGCATTTTAGGGATTTCAGCACCTTTGTAACCTATAATTAAAATGACATGTGAAAAGTCTAAATTAATTGTTATTCTAAATAAATTTATGTGTTGTGTAAAAGTATTAATAATCTTTATTATTATTATTATTATTATTATTATTATTATTATTATTATTATTATTATTATTTATTTTACTACTATATAACTATATAAAGCAAATGTGATGAACGGAAATGTAATTTTGGCATACGTATACATTTTGAAGCACCATGTACAAATAAGTCCAAGCCCATTTCAGGAGGGTAGAATAGGAAATTGCACATCTTTAAGACGCTTCAGGGGTGAAATTCAGATAACCTCCTCCCACAATTAACATCCAGAACCCAATAGTCGAAACCATCATAAGTGTAAGAGGATGCTTGGTGTTCTCTAACGTTGATTCATCACAGCAATCCTTCAATCGCATCACCTCGCTCTTCATGAAACCATTAACCTCCTGTTTGTATTCGCTTTTGTTACTTCAATTCAACAGAAGACCAGATAAGTGGGGAACAATTTAAGATCTTGAAGAAAATCTTAAAGAAGGCTGAAGAACACTTGAAGATCTTCAAGAAACATTTGAAGATTCAAGAATCAAGAGAGAAAAGAGAGAGAATTCATGGAAACGTATCGAACTGTTTGTGTTATCCTCCTATTTATACCCATCGCAATTAATGTGATGGGTAACCATGCTGAACAACTTGCAGCGCGTGCCCAATCAAGGATCGACACGTCAGGCAGAAAAACCGGAGTGATGGTTAGCACGCGCGCGTGAAGACCACTCGTCTGACAAGACGAAACGGCGCGCCTGAAACAGTGACAACATGCTCATTATTGTGTCATGTAACACCCTTAATATTATTTAATGGTTTTCGTATAATTTACGAAAATAAACATGTGATTATGAGCACATATATATTACAAAATTGGGGTTTATTAAAACTTTTACAATTTACAGTTTAGAACAACATAGCGTAATTGAATTCGTCGTTTAAAAGCTACGACGACGCGACTTGCGGAAGCTTCTTTTTCACGTGTTCGGTTCCTTTTCGTCGCTTGATCTTCATCCGGGTACTCTTGATATTCACCTATGATCAAAACCAACATAAAAGTTAGTTTTGATAACTTAAATATAAGTTTAAACAAGTTCTACGCGTCAAACGATAATTAAAAATAATTTTTCCAGCTTTTATGTCTCTCGCGTGTCGCGAGAGACTCTGACAAACTTGTCGCGTGGCGCGACGTCTGACGCGTGTCGCGCCCCACACATTGTGACTCGTCACGTGGCGCGGGGGAAACCAATTTCCAGCGGGTTTGTTGCTGAAACCTGCATTTGCCCAGCTATAAGTTTAATCGAAATTCAACTTTAAAATGTCATAACTTTTGTTCTACTTATCCGATTCGCGTGATTCTTTTTCCTACGCGGCCGTAATTTAGTTCTCCATTTCATGGAGTTAAATTCAGCATTCAAACTAATAAAATTCCAAATTTCTAAGCATTCGGCTTATTATTCAAAATCGACATTTTGACCCGTTTGTATTTAGAACCACCAACTTGTTTCTAACTAATCAAAATACATGTTCCAATGTATTTAACACAAAATATTTAGCTCGGGTTCGTAATTGCTATAATTTGCGCGACTAGTACGCAAGCTATGTGCATAAACTGTTTTGACCCGTTTGGGGAATTTAAGCAATTTAGTCTAAAACTTGCTCTTTTCTTTTTGACACTACAATATTTCCATATCTAAATAACTATATATAATCCACCACAACTATTTTGTGGTGGATTTAACATAACGAACCCCTTTTCCTCAATTCTACCCTTCAACTAGTCATTTTACGCAAATGACCATTTTTAGACATTTGAACTACGAAGTTTATGCCTACAACTCTTACATGTATCTAAGGGTTACATAATTACAATGCAAGTTTCTAAACTGTCACACCCCCAAAATCCACACGCGGAGTACCACCGCTTGGGAGCATGACTGACCAGGATCAAGCCACCAATCATATTGAACATAGCATATAATAATTAGAGTAGTTCATAAAAATCCAACTCAATACAATTGATGTTCAAACCAAACGTAGTTTTAGTAGCGGAAGCATAATATGAAACCCAATGTATGTAATAAGTTCAAGTGTTATAAAGTTTAACATGGCATCCACGATCCATGCTCCACAACGACCTGCTCCTCCCTGTGCAAGCTCCATATGTACCTAAGGTCCTGCAAGGCATGCAGCAGAGAGTCAACAACTAGTTGAGCGCGTTCACAGAGAGTAAGTTCAAATAGCAAGTCGTATGTTCATTTAGTGGGGGCTTCCCATGTATGTATGTACTAATAGTGGGGGTTTCCCTTGATTATATTTGTTACTAATAGTGGGGGCTTCCCATGTTTATCCTTACTAATGGGGGCTTCCCATGTTGTTACTTACTAGACTATTTGCAACCATGTGTTCTTCTTAGCCCGAGAACAGGAATACGTACAAGGTCACGTAGGTTTTACGTGAGTGCCCTTCCCCGAGGACAGTGGTACGCGTGGGGTTTACGTAGGTTTTACGTAAGTGTCCTTCCGACCCGGAAGAGAGTAGTAGGTATGAGTTTACGTAGGTTTTACGTAAGTGTCCTCCCGACCCGGGAGACAGTGGTAGATACTAATTTACGTAGGTTTTACGTAAGTGTCCTGACTAACCTGAGGACGATGGTCTATAGTCTAGCAATAGCTTAAGTACGAGTAATTATCCAATTCAAATCCTCCAACCCAATTCCCAACCCGGGAATCCCATGCCTTGGCTGTGTGAACTCACCTTGGTTTGCTCGGCAGATACACAAAAGGTTTCTTGTACTAAGAGTGGTCAACCACGTCCTAACAGGGTTACCATACAAGTCAGGTTTTGACTCAAGTAATGCACGTAGGTTTACACATAACTATCAGGTTTCAAGCATGTATAGATCATGGCAACCACAAACACGTGTAACATACCCAAACTTGTGCGATTAAAATAAGCCCAAAAGTAATCGGCCCAACATGTTGTGCGATCCACAACATGTTGTGCGATCCGTAATGACCCGGCCCAACATATAAATAAGCCCAACATAAAGGGAGTCCAAACATATACGGCCCAATGAATGATACACCTTGTGCGATCCGGGCAGGCTTGTGCGACCAGCCCTATTACCCAGCCCAATATATAAACATACGGCCCAAATAACAATTGAACAAACAATCTTGTGCGATCCAGTAACCCCTGTGCGACTGTGGGTGCCTTGTACGACTGGACTCCTTGTGCGACTCGGAGTCTTATGCGAGTGGGCCTCTTGTGCGACCAAGAGGTCTTGTGCGATCAGTTTTAATTTCCGGATATCATGCAATCGGTTACAACATTTAATAGTTTCCAAGTTTACAATTTGTCAATTAACAGCTTCTATTCTAGCAATCATCGATCAAACCAGGTTGTTACAACCAATTCACATAAACCCTAAACAAAACATAGTATGAACAATATCTAATCAACTCTTATGATTCGGTCCGATTTCATGAACATTCACCCGGTTGTACATGTTTAATCTTAACATCACATGAAAGCCGATCAACAACACTAACATATCCGATTACATACATTCAGAACTTAAATCATCTCACCAATCAATCCGAAAACAAGACATAGCAACCTAGTAACATCAAATCGGTTCTAGCTTATCAACACATATACAACCCTAATCAGTTTAGTCTAAGCATGGAATCATATCATCGTTCAACAAGAAAATCAATAACAAAACACTAACCGTAAGATAGAGGGTGATCCGATTCGAGGAACGATCTTTGAGAGAAAGGGGATGCTTGCCGTCGGCTTAGAGAGAGAGAGAGAGAGAGCACATGGGTGGGCCGAACCCACACATGGGCTGCCCTTATGGTCCGATTACAAGAGTGTGGCCCAAATGACTTGTGCGATCGGGTGAGTGTTGTGCGATTGGTTCATGTTGTGCGTTTTGGGCCCGTTCAATATATAAACATTCAATAACATACATACATGCACATAATAGCATTCAATAAATCAAAGTTCACATAATCACAGCACGTTCACGTTCACATACGTTACATACATCACAAAGATAGGTTCGAAATACGAGTTGTCACATAAACGACCTCTAGGGGCCGTTTGCTCGTTTTATCCATTAAGGGCTTTTCGGTCAATTCTAGTCTCTTATTTTACAACGAAAGACTCTCACAATCATTTGACAAAAATAGCACTTTTAGCTACAACATAATAATGTGTACTTGGCCCGGTCGACATATAGACCCGTTTCATTTTTATACCTTGCTTTTATTAGCCGCTAATCCAAAGTAACGCAATTATTCAATTTTTTTTTGTTCAATCCTGAGAACATATAACTTGACAACCAAATGTTAGTCGATATTGCCAAATGGTGTTTTCATCACCATTTGGCTCGTTTGGCCCATATGATCAAACGTTTACATACTTAACAAAACATGGCTTTAACTACCAATTCGCCCATCAGACCCATTTCGGATTTACCATTAGATCCCTTTTTTTACCAAGGTTTTTCATCATTTTATATGTCCCGTATTATTTCGTGTCAGAAACATATTTCAGATATAGCATTTTATCGTATTTACGATCTATGAATAAATACATGTCTAAAAAAAGAGTGTAAGCTTTTTACTTACCTTGAATTCTGATTATACTTTTCTTCTTGTACTTGATTCGTTTGACCACTTCTTTCCCAAGCCTCCACCTAGCTCGTTAAGCATCGAACTATTGCCAATATTTACAAGGCGGTTAGATTAGTCAGTAACAAACACGACTATTCCACCTTACTTATTTTCTATGTCGAAACTACTATTCAACTTCCTCATTAGTTAGCTTAACTTATCATAAGTTAACTATTTTCGATCACATGGTTTACACAATTAAGTCTAAATCGACATGATATTTAGAACTCTTATCGTTTCATATTCGCATAATTTGCCATATCATTCAAATGTGCGTTTCACTCGAAATTTCAACATTTTAGCTTTCATTTAGGCATGTTCATATCACTGAAAATAGGCTGTTTTTTGTGACCTGTTTAACCAGTTTACAAGTGTTCAAAAATTACGATTTTTTATGTGAAGTACCTATCGGAGAGTTAGGCCTTGTGTTAAAATTTCAAGATATAACACTTTACCAAAAATTCGTAAAAATTCCTTTACTAAGCTGCAATCAGATTCTTCACTTTTGACTGCAGCTTACGTAAAAATTCATTTAAAATTCCTCGTTTATCCGATTGGCGAAATTTCAATTGGAGATTTTTAGAATTACCTGAAACTACCTACATTAAAAATTTGAGATCATAAATCAATTCTTAAATTGAGTTATGACATTCGTAATGGGCTGCAAATTCTGCCAGAAAAAGCAGCCTGACCTTCGATACCGAAAAATTCATAAAACATTCAATTTTCATCGAAAAAATGCAATTCCAGTGGGGTTTTAAAAATATTTCCTGGAATGACATTTTAGAAACAAGAAACACATGTTTTTGTCACGTTTTGTCCACGTTACAGCCAATACAAGTCGGCTGTAAATTCTGATCAGAAGCTGTTTGAATTCAGCTTTCGATTAAAGCATGTTCATGACATCATAACACTATTTTTTAGCAATCAAAACCCTAAAAACATCACATACATGAATTTAGCATCAACAAATCTGAATTTACTCCATAGAACACGAATTACACTAGAATAACTATCAAAATCCTAGTGTTTAACATGTTCCACAAAAACCCACTAATCACCTTCAATGGTGTTCATAGAATTTACTAGAATTAAACATGATTTTAACATATACTTGTCTAGGGTTTACTCGTAGACACTATATTGTTCCTATTCCATCCATTTAACAAACATGCAACCATAAAATTCGAATTCTCTAAGTTTACTCAGAAATTCAACTAGAGATTTCCCATAGAATTCACATACCTTATGACTCCTTTTTCAGTGGAGATCACTATTTCGTGCTCGGATTTTGATTTGGAACTGAATTTGATCTTCAATTTGGTAAAATTAACATGAACTAGGGTTTGGTGGGGAGCCTGATGTCGCCCCTGTGTTCCTGTACGACCAGACACACCTAAGTGTGTGTTTGGTGTGTGTTATTTTGATTTTGATCATTTAAGTTTCTAACTTTACAACTTAGGCCCCTCAATTTTTGTTTTATTTATAATTTAGGGGTTTCCATCCATGGTTTATAAAAGGCTTACTAGTCCATGCTTCTTTATTGTTTTTAAACTAATAATTAACTAGGTTAATTACCCCTAGTTAACTTTGTAAGTCCCGGGAGTTCTAACCCGTTTATTTTAAGTTCCGTCAACTCGGCCCTTTTATCCATTTTATTTCTCGAAAGTTCTTGTCCGCTTTTTAATTAATATTAGGATTATTTTTTTAAATCCTAATATTTACCGGGTTACTTTACCACTAACGGTACTTTACCCGTCTTTTAGTGTTAACGGGGTTTGATTACCAAACCCGTTTTCAGGGTGTTACAAGTCTACCCCCCCCCCTTAAAGAGGCTTCGTCCCCGAAACCTTTCTCACGTACTTTATTAGTTTAGATCATCTGAACCTTAGTTTTCGATGATCACTTGAGCATTACTCGCATATAATAATCTTACCAAAAAGGATGGTAATATGTTTTTAGTTTTAAGGCATATGCGCCTTTCACATATGAGGCCTCGTAGGCCATTTCCTTCAGCTTGTATTTGTTATTCTGGTCACTTATTTGACCGAGTTGTCATCTGATTACTCGGTCGTATTTATTATTCAACATTTTTACTTCTAGCTAATTTTATATTGACAAGCGCCTTGCATAAGTCGTAACACTATTTTGACTTCGAATGGTTTTTACCGGCTAGACTGATTTGTCGCCATCATTTTATACTCCGTTACTTGGGTATGTCATATTACCATCCCGACCTTTTGCATGTTTCTGATTTCATATCTCGTAACTCACGTTACAAGGTCGTTAAATTCTATGTCACTTTTAGTGACCGTAATAACATCACATCTTGTTTTAAGTTTATGTCGACTTTCCATTGTCGAAAATCGTTCTTTCAAATGTATCGTTTCACACCTATCGGTGTTAAAACCTATATTCTTTAATATTAACTATTTCCGAGTTCGTCTCATAGTATTCATATTTGTTAAAACGTTGTTTCTTACAAAAACTGAATTTTAGTTTAACGTTTTTTTATGTCAATTTACTCACAGTTTGTCCTACTCTTACCATTATCCGGTTCTTACCTGTACTTCTTTACAACCCGTCACCCGGGTTCTTTATCTTAATGTTTTTAACATTCTTGTTTCGCTAGTTTGCGTTTTTCCTATCTACATTCCTTTACGACCCATCACATAGGTTCATTAACATTTCGCGCTTCTATTATTCGGTTTGCGCCTATTTGTACTACCAATTCCTTATACTTTAGTTGTCTCATTTGACTTATTCGTGTGAGGTTTTATCACTTATGAACATCAAACTTCGTTCTCTATTCGACTCGTTCACTCTAAAATAGTTGAACGTAGTTATCAAAATTTCTGTTTGCAAATTCTCACCGTCTTTTAGTCATGACTCATATTCCGAGTCTTTTGACTTTCTTTTTCACGTTCCCGTCTCTCGATTTACGCATTCACCCACAATCCTACCCGTCCATCGGGTATCTTTACCCAAGTCATCGTCAAGTAACCATTCTTATATCAATTTATTTGATCATCTTAGCGAATTCCATTGCTTTTATTTAGTCAAGTCTTTTATTCTTTTATTCTACCCCTTTGACTTGTCGGTGTGAATTTCATCACTTATGACCCTCAAACTTTATCCCTTAGGCCTTAGCATCCACATTAGTTGGTTTGTATTTTCATTTACTTTAATCTTTGTCCCTTCTTTCGGGCTCGTTATTCTAACGTAATACGCTCCCTGTCATCCGACTTGCGTTTACGTTTACTATCAAACATCTTACTTGTTTGACTCATTTGGGGTACCATTTAAGATAGTCCCATTCACCCTGTCCTTACTACATCGGACATAAATGTGTCCGGTACAAGAAGTTCATGGTATAATATGCCACTACTTACTTGGCCAGAGTAAGCGATCAACACATGATACACATGACCTTTTTGTAGTTTTCACATCACACCCCATGTAAGTAACGCCCCTATTTATTTGATATCTCTGATTTCATTTAGTAAAACTTTATTTAATTGCAAAACAACAATCATTAGTTTTACTAGTTTTACATTTGAACATATAAAATGTTTTTCTTTTCTATCGAACTATTATATATTCACATTTGTTAATGTGATCGCTACTTTTCTCAATAGCATTATATTGAGAGTTTTCCACTTGGATAATTACCCCCGTCCAAGTTTTCATATGAACTATTCCTATTATTTGATATTCATTATCGTGAATAACGCATGTTTCTATTAAACTTCTCTTAGAAACATCATCCTGAATAGATATCCTATTCAGGTTTTATTAGATATATGCAACCGTTATCCCCTACGTGTTTGTTGCATATTACTACTTGTGCAATTAAATTCAAAAGTGTGTACCTGATAATGCTTGCCCTAACGGGCCTTCCATGCCATTATCCTTGTTCGCGATCATTACGTGATTTAGATCTTTGATGACTATGCTCTTCTCGTCATACCTCGGACCGTTTCACCGTCATGTCCGTCACTTGTTTCACTCTCGCCATCTTCAGGTGCGAGTATCCTTCAACTAAACATTTACAAAAGTTAGTAATTTCAATATTAATAAATGCCCGTATTGTAATACAAAGCTTTTTACTGCACGTGTCAACGCTTTTTACTGCACGTGTCAATGCACGTGATTTCGTTAGCTATACTAATCATTTTCGTTGGAGCAACGTGTATTACACGATAACCCTATGTGTTCTTCACAACACTTTAATCACACTAGATCGTTAACATGCTTGTACTTACCGGATTTGCGATCAAGCCTCGAACCGAACACACTTTACTCTTTAACCATGAGCTCTGATTACCAACTTGTAACACCCTTAATATTATTTAATGGTTTTCGTATAATTTACGAAAATAAACATGTGATTATGAGCACATATATATTACAAAATTGGGGTTTATTAAAACTTTTACAATTTACAGTTTAGAACAACATAGCGTAATTGAATTCGTCGGTTAAAACTTTTACAATTTGCAGAAGCTTCTTTTTCACGTGTTCGGTTCCTTTTCGTCGCTTGATCTTCATCCGGGTTCTCTTGATATTCACCTATGATCAAAACCAACATAAAAGTTAGTTTTGATAACTTAAATATAAGTTTAAACAAGTTCTACGCATCAAACGATAATTAAAAATAATTTTTCTAGCTTTTATGTCTCTCCCGTGTCGCGAGAGACTCTAACAAACTTGTCGCGTGGCGCGACGTCTGACGCGTGTCGCGCCCCACACATTGTGACCCGTCGCGTGGCGCGGGGGAAACCAATTTCCAGCGGGTTTGTTGCTGAAACCTGCATTTGCCCAGCTATAAGTTTAATCGAAATTCAACTTTAAATGTCATAACTTTTGTTCTACTTATCCGATTCGTGTGATTCTTTTTCCTACACGACCGTAATCTAGTTCTCCATTTCATGGAGTTAAAATTCAGCATTCAAACTAATAAAATTCCAAATTTCTAAGCATTCGGCTTATTATTCAAAATCAACATTTTGACCCGTTTGTATTTAAAACCACCAACTTGTTTCTAACTAATCAAAATACATGTTCCAATGTATTTAACACAAAATATTTAGCTCAGGTTCGTAATTGCTATAATTTGCGCGACTAGTACACAAGCTATGTGCATAAACTGTTTTGACCCGTTTAGGGAATTTAAGCAATTTAGTCTAAAACTTGCTCTTTTCTTTTTGACACTACAATATTTCCATATCTAAATGACTATATATAATCCACAACAACTATTTTGTGGTGGATTTAACATAACAAACCCCTTTTCCTCAATTCTACCATTCAACTAGTCATTTTACGCAAATGACCATTTTTTAGGCATTTGAACTACGAAGTTTATGCCTACAGCTCTTACATGTATCTAAGGGTTACATAATTACAATGCAATTTTCTAAACGGCCTCTAGGGGTCGTTTGCTCGTTTTACCCATTAAGGGCTTTTCGGTCAATTCTAGACCCGTTTAGCTACAACATAATAATGCGTACCTGGCCCGGTTAACATATAGACCCGTTTCATTTTTATACCTTGCTTTTATTAGCCGCTAATCCAAAGCAACGCAATTATTCAATTTTTTTTGTTCAATCCTGAGAACATATAACTTGACAACCAAATGTTAGTCGATAATGTCAAATGGTGTTTTCATCACCATTTGGCTCGTTTGGCCCATATGACCAAACGTTTACATACTTAGCAAAACATGGCTTTAACTACCAATTCACCCATCCGACCTATTTCGGATTTTACCATTAGATCCCTTTTTTACCAAGGTTTTTCATCATTTTATATGTCCCGTATTATTTCGTGTCGGAAACATATTTCGGATATAGCATTTTATCGTATTTACGATCTATGAATAAATACATGTCTAAAAAAAGAGTGTAAGCTTTTTACTTACCTTGAATTCCGATTATACTTTTCTTCTCGTACTTGATTCGTTTGACCACTTCTTTCCCAAGCCTACACCTAGCTCATTAAGCATCGAACTATTGTCAATATTTACAAGGCGGTTAGATTAGTCATTAACAAACACGACTATTCCACCTTACTTATTTTCTATGTCGAAACTACTATTCGACTTCCTCATTAGTTATCTTAACTTATCACAAGTTAACTATTTTCGATCACATGGTTAACACAATTAAGTCTAAATCGACATGATATTTAGAACTCTTATCGTTTCATATTTCGCATAATTTTCCATATCATTCAAATGTGCGTTTCACTCAAAATTTCAACATTTTAGCTTTCATTTAGGCATGTTCATATCGCTGAAAATATGCTGTTTTTGGTGACATGTTTAACCTGTTTACAAGTCTTCAAAACTTACGATTTTTTTATGTGACGTACCTCTCGGAGAGTTACGCCTTGTGTTAAAATTTCAAGATCTAACATTTTACCAAATATGCGTAAAAATTCATTTACTAAGCTACAATCAGATTCGTCACTTCTGACTGCAGCTTACGAAAAAATTCATCTAAAATTCTTCGTTTATCCGATTGACGAAATTCCAATTGGAGATTTTTGTAATTACCTGAAACTACCTATAGTAAAAATTTGAGATCATAAATCGATTCTTAAATTGAGTTATGACATTCGTAATAGGCTGCAAATTATGGAAAAAACGCAGCCTGACCTTCGATACCGAAAAATTCATAAAACATTCAATTTTCGTTGAAAAAAATGCAATTCCAGTGGGGTTTTAAAGATATTTCCTGGAATTACATTTTAGACTTAAGAAACACATATTTTTGTCAAGTTTTGTTCATGTTACAATCAATACAAGTCGGCTGTAAATTCTGATCAAAAGCTGTTTGAATTCAGCTTTCGATTAAAGCATGTTCCTGACATCATAACACTATTTTTTAGCAATCAAAACCCTAAAAACATCAGATACATGAATTTAGCACCAACAAATTTGAATTTACTCCATAGAACTCGAATTACACTAGAATAACTATCAAAATCCTAGTGTTGAACATGTTCCACAAAAACCCACTAATCACCTTCAATGGTGTTCATAGAATTTACTAGAATTAAACATGATTTTAACATATACTTGTCTAGGGTTTACTCCTAGACACTATATTGTTCTTATTCCATCCATATAACAAACATGCAACCATAAAATTCGAATTCTCTAAGTTTACTCAGAAATTCAACTAGAGATTTCCCATAGAATTCACATACCTTATGACTCCTTTTTCAGTGGAGATCACTATTTCGTGCTCGGATTTTGATTTGGAACTGAATTTGATCTTCAATTTAGGAAAATTAACATGAACTAGGGTTTGGTGGGGAGCCTGATGTCGCCCCTGTGTTCCTGTACGACCAGACACCCCTAAGTGTGTGTTTGGTGTGTGTTATTTTGATTTTGATCATTCAAGTTTCTAACTTTACAACTTAGGCCCCTCAATTTTTGTTTTATTTATAATTTAGGGGTTTCTATCCATGGTTTATAAAAGGCTTACTAGTCCATGCTTCTTTATTGTTTTTAAACTAATAATTAACTAGGTTAATTACCCCCACTTAACTTGGTAAGTCCCGGGAGTTCTAGCCCGTTTATTTTAAGTTCTGTCAACTCGGCTCTTTTATCCATTTTATTTCTCGAAAGTTCTTATCCGCTTTTTAATTAATATTAGGATTATTTATTTAAATCCTAATATTTACCGGGTTACTTTACCACTAACGGTACTTTACCCGTCTTTTAGTGTTGATGGGTTTTGATTACCAAACCCGTTTTTGGGGTGTTACATGTCAGCAATCACATCATACGTCGCTTTCGCCACCAACTTGTCACAAGATGCTCTTTTCAAATTTCAAAGTTTTGTCGCACATAAAAGGGAGATAACTTCAAAAAGAATCTAAATAGCAGCGTCATGTAAGCTTTAAGGCAACGTACATGCGCGTCAACTTTCTAGCACATGCGTTGACTCCAGAAAAACCAGATTAAAGCAGACACTCAATTTTTATATCTAGTCTAGAGCTCCAACCACTTGCCTCGAGCATGGAAGCAACACTTGACTTGGAGACTTGAAGGGGCCGACCACGTAAGTTGACCTCAGGTCGCGCACGTGGCCATACCCAAAGTATTCCAAAATGTTGACTTCCCTGACCTTGCGCCAACTACAAAAGGGTACCCCAAGTCGCGCGAGGTATGGAACTATATTTAAATCAATTCTGAAACTTAGTTCCTTTAACAAAAGACCAAGCTTCCTTAACCTTGCGCCGACTACACGGGTGTACCCCAGTCGCGCAGGAGCAAGAAGCGCATGGCAACATCGGACAAGTTGTCACATCCCAACCGATGGCGGAATCATCGGGGCACGGCACTAGGCGAATCAGATTGCTCAAACGAATCCATAACAACTATTAAGTGACAATATTTTTAATACGTTTAATATCCCATACTATCAAATAAATAATTCACAAATATTCATTACAGTCATCAAAATCTCTTAAACAAGTTCCAATCCGACAACCTAGATTTTTATTAGATGAGTTTCTAGACTTCCTATCCTTTTGCAGTATAACAATCCATCAACGTGTCACATACATTAAAATAAAAGTCAATGCATAACGTAAAGGTGATTACACAATTTTGCATAGGTATAGTACAAAAAGCGTTTACGCATAACCAACATGTGACACGTAACGGGCAAAACATGTAAACTACCAACAATGATACATCCTAACCACGTGACTGCGAGTAGAGTATGCGCGACACATGTTCATCAAAGTGAACACGTGAAGTAATGTATGTGATCCTTAGCAACCCCTGACAAATCAGGTGCTGAGTCCAAACTATAGTACTATCGTTGCTAAAGGCGGTCGGGCAAGTAATCACTATACAAGTATAGCAACAATCATTCAACTAATCACATATAGCATGCGGGAGCGGTTAACGTTTATAAAGTGTTTGCATGGTGTGTTGTGTTTTGATAGAGAACGTATGTAACACCCAAAAGTGCGTTAAACGAAAATGGGTTCGAGTATACTCACAGTGCGTGTCCTAATCAAGAAACACTATCTGCTTGGATTGAAGGGAGCGTCGGGTCAGCCTGCGTACGGAAACAGATGCATAAGTCTTCCTCAGGGCTGAACGGTCGTAGACAGGGTGTCGAGCGGGTTAAGTATTTGACAGTGCATCCGAATGGATGGATGCCATCCGAACGGATGGGTGCCATCCGGACGGATGGATGCTATCCGAATGGATGGTTGCCATCTGGACGGATGGGTTTAGTCCATTCGGACGGATGGGCTGCCTTGCTAGATCGATAAAATCTGATGTATAACTTGGTATTTTAAAACAGAAGGAAAAAAATTGTAGTGGGGACAAGGTCTATCCGGACGGATGGACTATGGTTGAGGTTTTGTAAAATTTTCCTTAGATAAAAAGTTTTAGTTATCGGAGACGGGCGTGTTGACGGATTCAAACAATGGAAAACACCAATCCCAATTCATTCGGACGGATGGGCCTAGCCCATTCGGACGAATGTTCTATTCTTGATGTAAATTCATGTTTGGCCCGTTAATCGATCCATCTCTTCGGTGGAAATCAGCCCTCGAGCCGGCTCTCGACTATGGAAGAAGCTGGGAGTCTGATGAGTTCCTGATTCCACCAAGGTTGTATATAAATTTGAAGAAAATTCATAAACAAGTTGCAAGAATGTTGAAATCTTTCATAACTAGATCCCATCTCGATTGAATGATGCTCCACAACAGTTTACCTAACAAAACGAGTGGAAACCATCTTCGAGGTGGCTGGAATCAAGGGTTTTTGAGAAAAGTTAAAGTTTGTGTATGTGTGTGTGTGAGAGTGATTATGATGAAGAAGATGAAGTAGAAGAGAAATAGAGGTGAAGATTGAAGAAGATTGAAGGAAAAAACTTATGAAAAGGTCTTGAATCGCAGCTGAAAACTTGAGAGCGGATGAGAGAACTAAAAGTGTTGAAATGAAGACACAAGGCTTCTATTTATAGGAGAGGGATGAAGGCTTGCGTTGTGGGCGGATGGGGTATATCCAGATGGCTCCATCATAAAGGATGAGCCCCATCCAGACGGATGGGCTCCATCCAGGCAGATGGCCCATTTGGACGAATGAGTTTGGATTTTGTTAGTTTCCAATTTTGAGTGTGGCGTTGCGTTTCATTTTCTCGATTCACGTAGATAATAATATAATATATATATATATATATGACTAATACTATAATATAACAAATGTAAGTAATTGTGTTTCGAGTTTGTGTTGAGTTTGCGTTGCATCTACGCGAGAGCGAGCGAGTAGCTTAGATACTCACGTGATGTAGTAGTGTAAGCATAAGCGTTGTGAGGTGCGATATAGCGTGTGTAATAAGCGATGTAGTGTGAAAATATGCGATGTAGCGTAGTAAGCGATACAGTTTACATTATGATCCGAATCTCTGGTGCTAGGGGTAACGAGAGTAACGAGCGCGAAAGTGCGGGTTGTTACAGTCTCCCCTGCTTTAGGAAATTTTGTCTCGAAATTTATTCGAAAGGAAGACTGTGAGAATTGACACGAATAAGTAGCGATAGAAGCGTTTGGGTAAGCTAAGGATGAACGAGTGATTGATCGAGGATTGACGAGTGAGAACGTCTCGGTGGCGTGGGAAAATCGATGAGAAAAACTGTCACACCCGTGTCAAAGGCGGAAGCGCGTAGTGTGACTTAATCGGTTTCCATAGCATACGATGTAAGTAAACAAACTATATGATATAAAACATACACGATATTCATCCATTCCATAATGTAAAGATACAAGTCGTAAGTTGTTTTGTAGCAAAAGACGACATAAGTTTATAAGTTTTACAAACAAGACTTGTTCAAAATAAAGTTTTTGAAATAACGAGGTTTTGCATCCTATGTCCCGTTCGAAGACGGGATATATGGATCAAACCCTCCAAAATACGGATGACATCGTCTTCATAATAACTTGAAACTTCTTAATTCGTTGCAGCAAGACCAACTTAGTTACCTGAAATACATGTAAGTTTGAAAACATCAACAAAAGTTGAGCGAGTTCATGTGTTTTAAGTTCGTAAGCATCAAATGAATCTGTAAAACATTTAAAAGTAAGTATCAAAATACGGTATGTAAAGCGTCAATGAACATGTTGATCATTAATGTGTTGCTAGGACATTAATATGTGTGCCGACATAGGAAGCCACCAACCCGTAAGCGATTTAGTACCGGTCCACCCGGCGAGGGTAACAAAGGAAACTCCATGTGGCCACACAAGGACCCATGAGTGGGGCTCGCCCTGTACCCGATAGATCTACCCCATTTGTTCCTTGGTCTTAAACAATATTAATGGTGCTTTAAGTATCAGCCTATTCGCACGTGATCTACTAATTCATTCCGTAGCTTAACCATACCAAAGTAACATATATTTCCCCTCGAGAGTTATAAAACCAAAAACGTTAAAAAGAAAAGGGGGACATGAACTCACAGTATTGCGTCCGGCAATAAGTTCTAGCAATTGTGTTCCGTAAGCGTGAGTTAACCTACAAGGGTTCTAACTCGTTAGACACGTCGGTCTCTTCTAGACCTTGTACTCGTTGTTCATCTTGAACGTTATTGTATACGTTTTATTCTTGGAATACTTGTGTATTTTAGATATGTTGGCATTTGTTTCGTATGTTTGTTTAATGTATAAATATATACTTCTTGAGTTCAAAATGTGTTAGAACGGGCATCGCCCTTTGTAAGTATTCGTGCCTCGCACGAGTACATGTGGGTCTAGCCCGTATAAGTCCTTGTGTCTCATACAAGTATAAGTGGACCGAGTCCAATAGCGTCTTTGTGCGGTGCACGACGCAAGTTTGTTGTACGAAATATATAGTCCTCAAATATATATATTTTTAAGTTCGGTGAACGTCATTCACATGTATACGTATGATCGGTTTGTTTTAGGTATATATTTGTTTCATAAATATATATGTATATGTATATCTTCTCAAGACATAGTTGTTAAAAATATTTATTTTTAACATCGTATATATGTTAATGTACATGTACGGTATCCCTTGTGAGTGTACGCTTCAACAAGTGTATATGAGTACATCGCTATGTATTTGCGTATTTTATATGTTTACGTATACCGTATTTATACGTGTAGGTATACCGTATTTGTAATGTATTTTTACAATATATTTTTATAAAAATATACATGTATTTTTCATTGGGCCTTAGCCTACCATTTGTGTTATTGGGCTTAATCCTTGCATTTTGTCATTGGGCATCGCCCATGACTTTAAGTTATTGGGCTTAGCCCATTTTATAATTGTATTTGGGTCTAGCCCATGTTATTTTTCCTAAGTGAGCTTATTTAGTGTTTATGGAAATGGGCTATTGCCCATGTATTTAGGATATTGGGCCTAGCCCAATATTTATGTTATTTTAAGCCTAATGTTTTATACTCTAGCCCAATATTTATATTCATGCATTCTTAGTAATCTTTTACTAATTATGCTAGTAACTTTTATAATTACACTTGTTAGGATCTGAGTTTGGATTGATTGTGATTTGTGTTTGAATTAAAATGAACAAATGGAAGAGTAGTGTAGCAGAATTTAATGGAAGCAAACTTTTCACAATCAAACAGAAGAAATGCTATCAATCATACATTTTCAAACACTGAATCAAATGATTAAATTTATTTTTAAACTCTGATTACAATGTGTGTATGATATGCAAACTCCCCCTCAGCCCGAGCTCAGTGTTTGTTCGTGAAGAAAGAAGATGGTGAAAGAGCTAAACAGAACAGTACAGAGTACTGTTCTCTTTATAGGCACTTGCAAACCACTGAGCATCAAAAGCTGACGTCACCATGAAAGTGACATCTAACCTCCTAACAAACTCTAACCTCTGATCTATACAAACACTGCTCTGCTAACTACTGATATTACATTTCAATATATAAGATAGACTCAAACTGCTGCTGCATCCTTCCACTGCTGTGAACCCAGCAGTTCTTGTCATGATCAGCAATGCTTGAACCAAGGCAGTAGATTGAGCAACAGAGCTTTAGTTCTTCTATCAGACTTTGTCTTGATCAGCAGTTGTAGGTCAGCAGTTTGCATGATCAGCAGATAGGAGGTCAGCAGATGTTGAAACCACTTTCAAGGGGGGAGACTTGCAACCAAACATCTGCTTATTCTGAATCTACTGCTGTGATCCAGTTTTGGCTTTTATTATCTGTTCCTTTGGTAGGGTTCAATCCCAACAATCTACCCCTGGAACCAAAACTCTCCATTCTTGTAGATTTTTATTGCCTCAACAACAGTTCCCTTATTTGCCCTTTGAATTGTAGTTCAAATGTCAAGGCATCTGTATCATCATCATCCCTGCTAAGTGGAAGATCAAGGAGATCCTGCAAATCTTCAAGTCTTAGGCCAAGAGCTTGTTCCCTTGTAAATTTCTTCACTTCGCCATCCGCCCTAACCATAGTCAATACGTGGTTCTGTTTATCAGTTTTCCACTCTTGTATTTTTAGGCGTAATGGGTTTCTTGGGAGATTTTTATTTGTTGAGGAGTTTGGTGATGTTGGCCTATTCATAACTGGCTGAGCAGTATGTGCAGATTTTTCCAGTTCAGATTCTTCTTTCAACATTAACAAAAAGCCCTTTTTCACAATGGCATTTCCAGTAAGTATATCTTGAACTGTTTCAGAACCTAACTGGCTTTGTCTCCTTCTTTTGTAGATGGCAGTACCAGCAGGAGCAGTGGTTCTTTTGGGATGTGGCTTTGATGATCCTTTTGAAACCTCTGCTTTGGAGTAATCAGGTTTTTGTGGAGCTGTTGGATCTTTCTTCCTAAGCTCTTCCAACCTTTTGTAGGTGGCCCTGACCCTCGCTTCTCCCCACTTAGACACAGAGTTCTTTGACCCATATTCAGCAATTATCAGCTCCTCTTTCATTCTCTTCAGCTCTAAAGCCTTATCAGCTTCAACCCTTTTGAATTTTTCAGGGGGAGTCTGCTCGACCTTATTCTTGATCATTTCATGAATCCTGGCTACTTCTTTTTCAAGCTCAGGAATGGTCCAGTTTCTGTACATGTGTTTCTCCCCCTTGTATGTCTTGTAGGTCATGATGTTTTCAATGTAGTCTTTTCTCAAGGACTCATCTGCCTTCTCAGAGATTTACTGACATACATTTTTTGCAAACTGTTCCAAAGCTCTGACCTGTGTAAGTAGAAACTGATAGTTTTGTTGATACTCTCTATCAGATTTCCCTTGTTTGTTTTTGATTGAGATATCCTCTGCTTGCTTGGCCTTGATTTTCAAGTATTCTTCAATATTTGTTGGCCTGGGATATCCTTCAATCGATGGCAAGCTCCTTTTGGCAGGGTCATCCTCATAGTAGAAAGACTTAATTTCATCTCTGACTGTTACAAGTTCAAGAGAAAATTGAACACCTGCAGGAGGTAAGGGTTTGTACATTTGAGCTGAAGAGAGAGGAATGGGTTTTGGAATTGTGATAAGTGCTTGGGATTTTGAAGCTTTTGGTGGAGGTGATGGAGAATCATCATCTGATATGACAACCCTTCTCCTTTTTATTTTAGGGAAGGCAGATGATGTTTTGGGTGGATCAGTGGTTTGTGACTGACTAACAGCTGTTGAAACAACTGGTGTTTCAACCACTGTTGTCATTACAACAGATGTTTTAACATCTGCTATCTTCTGCTTTAGAGCAGGAACTGATGGTGGTGGTAAGGCAGTGGTAGTGGTGTGTGTTGAAGTGGTGTGTGTTTGAGTGGGAGCAGTTGTTGTAACAACAGATGTTTCAGCAACTGTTTGGATGGAAGTTTGATGTTGGTGGCTTTTGGACAGTGGTTTTGGAGTGTGCTTTGGAAGGCTGGATGGTGTGGATTTGGGTTTCCTTACTTTTCTAGTAAGATTTCCTTTTGGAATCGGATTTTGATCATCCTTTTCACCAGAACAACCCTGCGCATTCAACACCATAAAAGCTCTTTTCTCCTCATTCCACCTTGCTAGATCCTTTGCCGCTCTATCCTTCTTTACACTTATGACAGCATCATCAAGTGCATTCTGGGTAACATCAACCTTTTTACTACCATCTGGCAAAGGAATATCTCTGAGTATTGCATCTTTTTCTGTGTCAAGGTATAGCCCATTATCAATCCCTTTCTTTACCCACTCCTTAATTTTCTCCCCCTTTTTGGCATTATCTGCAAGGAGGTCATCAATATAAAGTACAGTAGGAGGAGCAGTTCCAGTGGTTGTAAATAAATGGGCCTTAAGAGCCTTGATGTCATCGTTTGTATCCCTGAACCTAGACTCCATTGCCTTTTTGAGACCTTGAACATGTTTGGCATGTTGGTGCTCGGCCAGCTGAAATTGTTGATGGAGAAAAGGTTGAACGAGGTTCCAGAGCTCATTTGTAACTTCTGCTGGTGGTGGATCAGGTGTTTGAGATGGAACAGCAGTGGATGGTACCTTTTGAATTGTTAACAACTGTTGCAACATGTCTTTAATTTCTGCAACATATGTGTCCAATTTTTCAACACGTTCTGTCAATTCTTGGTACTTTAAGCCATCACCCAATTTAATGGGATCATCTGATTTCCCATTAGCAGTGGTTTTATCAGAAGTGGAGGTAGGGAGTGTATTCCAAACATCAACAACTGATGCCCCTTTTTCTTGGTACTGGGGTCTTCTTCCTTCAACACTTCTTTTGATTGAACCAGTGGTTAATACAAACTCACTAGCAGATAACAGAGGTGTTATGGAAGGAATTGCCTCCAAGGAAGTCTTATTGATGTAACCACTGTTCAAGTGTAAACCTGTAGGTTCAACACTTGTAGTGACTGCTTCACTTGGAATACCACTAAGAGTTACTTGTAACTCGAGGGGTGTAACCTCCTCAGGTTGTGTTGGTGGGTTAGCAAAGATTGATACATCAAGCCCAGTCTCATGTTGAAGTATTTTCTCATGAACAGGTGAGTGAGAAGGACTGGTTTGTGCTAGGTTCAAATCAATTGCATCCAACAACAGTTTGGTATTTGGTGGAATTGGGGATGTGAAGGTGGGTTTAGAAAGCGGAATTACCCCGGGTATTGGGTTGTGGAGGATGGAAACGAGTGCTTCCAGAGCCTCATGATGTGGTGACCCTATTTATACAACCTGTTCTTTTTGTGAAGAGACAGGATGAGTTTCAGGTATGGGTTGAGATATTTCTAACAACTGCTGTGAGGAAGTAGCAGTAGTGGTTTGTTGTGATTTTTGTGCAATCACAGGCAGTTGCTCTGGTATCTCATCCTCCAGAGTTGCCTTTTTAATGGGTTTGGTGGGTTTTTTATTTTTCTTTTTCTGTGGCTTTTTGGTGATTTTAGGGGTGGGTTTCAAGACAGTTGTTTGGCTGCCTTGATCACCTTGAGCAGTGGGCTCAGCAGCAGATACCTGAGGAGCAGTGTTTGCTGCTAAAGTCTGCTCAGGCACCTCTGCTTGTGTTTTACAAGGCGTTAACATTCTTGAAAATGTTTCAGCAATTAAGCTATTTATTTGAAAAGATTCACCTTGGTTTATTACCGCAATATCATCCTTACTGAACTTTTTCTCAAAGTAATAACTTAAAAATCTTGGAAACAGTAAGAATGATTTTGTTTCAACATTTTTAACCAAATCATTGAAAATTGCCTTGGAGTAGTTAAGATTTTCTCCTTGTAAAATAGCATACCCCAAGTTTTGAATTTTCAATGGTATTTCATTAAAGGAGGTGGTTTTGTTTGAAACACACATGAGAAGGGTATGAAATAAAAATCTGGTTGCAGAAGGGAATAAACCTTTTTGTAAGGTATCCCTCTTCATTGAGTCTGCATACCCTCTCTCAATGAAGTCAGTTTTTAACTCGTTTTTAGGGAAAGAATCTTTACCTTCCTGGTCAGCGAGCTGAAAGACCTCAGATATTGATTGCGGTGTTATTCGGACTGCTTTCGTCTGCAGAGTAGAGTTAATGGCTATGATATCTTCTCCTTGTTTTTCAAGGATGCAATTTTTCCAAAACTCTCTCTGAGTTTGCAGGTAAATGGGTGCATTAGCGGTCAACAAAGTTTTGTACTTTGAAGCGTTGAGTATGTCGAGGATGGAATCAAATGTATCGATGTTGCCGGGTTTTGTGAGAAGACCCAGTAGATTGTGAGATGGTTTGTGTGGGATGTCGGTGGAGGTAGCCTTTTGAGAGGCCCCTTTTGAAGCTTTTGCGGATGATTTCGATTTTGTCATTTTGAAGATGAGTATCGAAGATGAGATTTTGGAGAGATTTGACGAAATATGATGGAAACTGCTTTGAGAAGAGAATTTTGAGAATTCAATTCGACAGTGAAACCCTGTTTGGGTGTTGAAAGGGGGTTTTATAGAGGAAGAGTGAATGCTGACGTAGCAGCAGTTACAAAAGGTCTGACCCCTAAATACTGCCCGCATGCCATCCCCTGGTGAAGTGAAGGACAGTACTTTTAAACAGTACAGGTTGTGAAAACAACTGGTGAGAACAGCAGTTGTAATGATAAGGGAGGACAGTGGATGCTTTTTACCCTCAGTAGATAGCTCAGCAGTGGATGCACCACTGATTTTGACCATCAGTGGTTAACCAAAGAAAATGAGAACAGGGGATGACTTTCAGCAGAGGACAGACTTTTTGTAGAAGCACAGACTTTTTGAACCCATCAGTGGTTATGGCAGACTTTTAGGATTTTAATGAAAGATTCATTTTAGCTATTTTTAAGGATGGATTTTCGATTTTCTGAAAACATTTTAATGCTTTTATTCATGAAAAAACAGGATTTTGCATGTTATTCCATGTTAAGCATGCCAATCCTAGAGATCAAGCTTTCAAAGGTGGATGTGTCCAATGCTTTGGTTAGCACATCTGCCAGCTGATCTTTAGTTGGAACATGATGCAGAGAAATCAAACCTTTTTCATAGCAATCCCTCACAAAGTGATGTCTGATGTCGATATGTTTGGTGGTTGAATGGGAAACTGGATTTTTGATGATATTTTCTGCTGCCTGGCTGTCCAACCATTCACAAACTTCGTCTGGGGCTAATAGTTTTCATTTCCCATCTCATGGAAAACCCTTTTCGCTCCGCTTGGCCTTATCTCTCTCTAGGGGTATTTTAGTGATAGGTTCTATAGGAACTGGACGATCTTATTTTAGTGATTCGATTGATGATGAAAAATAAGAGGATCGAACCATCTCTTCTGACTCTTTTTCAAATTCGATAAATGTTGGTTGATCGTATATTTCATTAGAGTTCTATGATTCAGAGTATCCTTTCTTATTTGATCCCTTTGAATTCCATATTCGAAGTTGCGATCGGATCTATTCATTAAAAAGAATCGATTCAACTCGCCTGCATGAAGCCGGAATCGCTAGTAATCGCCGGTCAGCCATACGGCGGTGTCGAAGCAAGAACTTTATGCGAGAGTCGAAGCACCAAAGGGAGAATTGGGAATTTTTTTGATAGGAGATAAGGGTGTTTTTCCTTGGCGATATAAAATTAGGCCGCCGGGATTTATTAATTTGCAAATTCTTCCTCAGTTAGTTAAAAGAATGAAATTGGCTGATATTATGACGATACTAGGTAGTATAGATATCATTATGGGAGAAGTTGATCGTTAAAATGATAATTGATACAACAGAAGTACAAGCTATCAATTCTTTTTCTAGATTGGAATCCTTAAAAGAGGTCTATGGGATCATATGGGTGCTTATCCCTATTTTTACTCCTGTATTAGGAATTACATAACTAGCATGAATGCGCTAACCAAACAATGACTAGTACACCTATTGTAATTCCTAATACAGGAGTAAAAATAGGGATAAGCACCCATATGATCCCATAGACCTCTTTTAAGGATTCCAATCTAGAAAAAGAATTGATAGCTTGTACTTCTGTTGTATCAATTATCATTTTAACGATCAACTTCTCCCATAATGATATCCTCTTACCTATTTTTTATAAGTGGTGTCTTCAAGGCAGTGATACCAAAATCCAGTAGCTGATTTTGAAGCCAGAGCAGTTGGGCTGTACAGCTTGCAGCAGCTATGTATTCTGCCTCAGCAGTGGATGTGGAAACAGCTGCTTGCTTTTTGCTTTGCCAAGACGCTAAGCAATTGCCTAGGAATTGGCACCCTCCTGAAGTGGACTTCCTTGTTTTATCACATCCAGCAAAGTCACTATCTGAGAAACCTGAAAGCTCAATTTTACCATCAGCTGGATACCAGATACCAAGTGTGGGAGCACCTTTGAGGTATCTGAATATCCTTTTTACAGCAATAAGGTTTGACTTTCTAGGGGCTGATTGGGATCTTGCACAGACACATGTTGCAAACATGATATTTGGTCTAGATGCAGTTAGGTACAATAAAGACCCAATCATGCTTCTATATAAGGTCTGATCAACCAAATCATCCTTTTCTTCAGATATGACCAATTTATTGGTTGCAATGGGTGTACTACATGGCTTAAAATCATCCATATCAAATTTCTTTAAAAGCTCTTTGGCATATTTGCCTTGATGGATGAAAGTACCATTTTGCAGTTGGCTTACTTGGAGACCAAGAAAGCATTGAAGTTCACCCATTGCACTCATTTCAAACTCAGCTCTCATGAGTTGCCTGAACTCCTCACACATTTTATTGCATGTGCTTCCAAAAATGATGTCATCCACCTAAATCTGGACAATCATCAAATCCTTTCCTCTCCATTTTAAAAACAGTGTTTTATCAATCCTGCCTCTGGTGAAACCAATGGAAAGTAAAAAGGTGGAAAGAGTTTCATACCAGGCTCTTGGTGCTTGTTTCAAGCCATACAAAGCTTTATTCAGCCTGTAGACATGATCTGGATAAAATGGATCCTCAAAACCTGGAGGTTGACAAACATATACCTCTTCTTGAATTTTACCATAGAGGAAAGCACATTTGATATCCATTTGATACACCTTGATGTTGTGGTTAACAGCAAAGGCCAGAAAGAGTCTGATAGCTTCAAGTCGTGCTACCGGGGCAAATGTTTCATCATAGTCAATACCCTCTTCTTGTCTGTAGCCTTGAACCACAAGCCTGGCTTTATTCTTGACAACAATACCCCTTTCATCAGTTTTGTTTTTGAAGACCCACTTTGTGCCAATAGGACTTACATTCTCTAGCAGTGGTACAAGCTCCCATACTTGTTGTCTTCTGAACTGTTGGAGCTCTTCTTGCATGGCTTCTACCCAGTTGTTGTCTTTCAGTGCCTCTTGGTACTTGACTGGCTGATGGAGTGATAGGAAGCCAGCAAACAGACAAATGTTTTGGGACTGCTTTCTTGTGAGCACCCCTTCATTGATGTTGCCAATGATTTGATCTGGTGGATGAGATTTCAAGAAGATGAGCTCTCCTTGGTATGGAATGATGGCATTTTGTGGTGAAGGCTGCAGATGTGTATCATCTGAGCTAACCACTACTGGTGACTTTGATGACCCAGCAGTGGCTTCAAAAGGTGGAGGCATTGGAGGTAAAGGTGTGGACACCTGCTGACTTTGATCCACTGTTTGAGGACTTTTGTCAGCAATGTTTGATGAGGTGGAAGCAGGGGTTAAGGGGCTACTTTGGTCAACAACTGTTGAGGTAGCAGTGGTTGAGCTTTGACAACTGTTTTGAACAACTGATGCTCTTCCTTTTGAAGCAGACTTTTGAGAAAATATGATTTCATATCCATAGTCTTGTGATGAATCCTCTGTTAGTCTTGACAGCAGTATTTTCAAAAGTGATTTTTTCAAGATCAAACAATTCTGCAGGATTTGCAGGGATTTTCATTGATGAAAGTTCATTGAACTTTACATTCAAGGTCTCTTCCACTGATTTGGTCCGTGTATTAAACACTTTGTAGGCCTTAGCAGTGGTTGAGTATCCCAAGTGATATCTCGTATCGATTTTGGCTGCAAACTGTGAGATAGAATCTTTTAAGTTCAAAATGAAGCAGGGGCAACCAAAAACTTTGAAATATGAGATTAATGGCTTTATTTTATACAGAATTTCATAAGCAGTCTTTTTGTGCCTGGGGTTGATCAAAACTTTGTTTTGGACATAGCAAGCAGTGTTTACTGTCTCTGCCCAAAAAGTTAATGGCAAACCTGAATCTGCAAGCATGGTTCTGGCAGCCTCAATCATTGTTCTGTTCTTTCTTTCAACAACCCCATTTTGCTCTGGTGTTCTAGGAATGCTGTACTGCCTTACAATTCCTTTCTTCACACAGAAGGCATCCAACTCCTTATTTTTGAATTCTATGCCATTGTCACTCCTGAAGACTTTTACTGGAAGGTCAAATTGCTTTTCAACCTGTATCACAAAGTCTTGCAAAATGCCTGCAGTCTCATCTTTTGAGTGTAAAAAGAAGGTCCATGTAAACCTAGAGAAGTCATCAACAATAACCAAACAATATCTTTTCTTTTTGAGACTCATGACTTGCACTGGGCCAAATAAATCCATATGCAGCATTTGCAAATACTAGGTTGTTTTGGACTCTTCATTGGACTTAAAAGAGCTCTTGTGCTGTTTTCCTTTTAAACAGGAAACACAGTGTTCAGGACATGAAAACATTTTTTGTGGTAAGCCTCTTACTAAGCCATTTTTTAAAATTTCATTGATTGTTTTGAGATTTGTGTGTCCCAGTCTCTTGTGCCATAGCTTTGTCTCTTTGTTAGAGGCAGCTGAGAACAGACATGCATCAGCTCTGGGACACTCTCTTGACATGTCAACAACATAAACATTGCCACTTCTTTGAGCAACAAGTTTTGTTGAGCCTTTCTTGATTATTGCTTCAATCTTACTAACCATTTCTGGTCCAATAATCCTACAACAATCCTTTGTGAAGAATGATCCAAACCCTTTATCACTCATTTGAGACACACTCAGGAGATTGAATTTCAGATTATTAATAAGATTGACATTTTCAAATTTTACATTCCCAGACTTTACTGCACCAGACCCCAGAACTTTTCCCTTACTATTATTACCAAAGGATATATCACCCCCTCCATGAATTTTGAAATCTTGAAGAAGGGCTTTACATCCTGTCATGTGCCTGGAGCCTCCACTATCTACATACCAAAGACTATCTAAGCGCAGAAGCTCCCTGCACATGAAGTAAACAGATTAGTTCATAGAGGTCTCCAAAGCTAACAGGGCTTTGGATGGGGTCTCAACAGTGACTGGGATGGAGGCAGATGCATGGACAGTGGTTAGCTCAGGGGTTTGAACATTATTGGGAATGTTTCTCTCTAACCACTGTTGGGGGTCTTGACCCATCATCTATTGATAACCAAAAGGATGTCTGTTCACTCTTGGTTTAGAGGGCTTTTTGTAAGCCTCATAAACATGTGGAATCCTTTGGTATGATGCTTTTTCCTTGCCTTTTCTGAATTGATTGGCAGGGGGTGCATCAGTCACCTGTACATCTCTTTGGACAGACTTTTGGTTCAGCTGTTTTGTGACAGCTGTTTGGACAAGGACAAACCGTGGTTATTTCTTGGTGAACTTGACAGATGATGTTGATGGACTCAAGGATGTTTTTGCAGTGTATTCATTCTTTTTTATGTCAAAGTTTTTAAGATACACACATGCTTGAGTTTTGTGATTATCTTTACCATAGATGGTGCAGCTTTTAGCAGGTAAAATGATGCTTGTTTTGTTTATATCATATGCTTTTAAATGAAAACAATCTTTTGTTAGATGATTCTTCTTTTCACAGAACTCACAAAACAAGTTTTTGATCTTTTCTTTTTTCTTCCTTTTCTCAGATTCCTTTGCAATAGAGTTTTGAACCTCTGTTGGGATATCTTTGATAGGAACGACTCTTGCTTTTGGAGCTTTTACACCATCAGTGGTTGTGAAAGCTATTGGTTTGAAATTTTCAAGGATATCACACTCATCAGACCATGTGGGTTTAAATTGGTATTTCTCAATTTCCTCAAAAGTTGAGGATCCCACTGATCTTTCTAGAGTAATTTTGTTACCAAGTTTGTCGGTTATTTTAACCTCTTGGCCATTTTTGTTGGTTGGTATGATTTCAGAAGAAACAGCTTGCATTGCAGCAGTGCTTGCAATGTCATCATATTTTCTATGACCTACACCAAACTTGACATTACTTTTAAGTTGTTTCTCAAGCATAACCTCATACCCTTTGCAAGACTCTACCCATCTTTCACAAGTGATCTGGGTAGACTCTAACTCCTTTTTGCAAACTTGGTATTTTCTACCATAGTTTGGAGTTGAGTTTTGGTTATGCTTTGTTCTTCTTTCAAGCTGCTGATCTCTTTATCTTTTTCAGCCAATTTGTTTCTAAGTTCTTTCAATGACTTTTCAAATTTGACCTCATCAGACAAGATTTTATCTCTAAGGTTTTCATTCACCTCTTTAATGTTAGCAAATGCAATAACACAGCTGTCTGAACACAGTTTTCAAGAACTTGAGGTGATACCTTAGCAGCAGCCATCATGGCACAATCACATTGATGATTATCTTCTTCATCAGCTCTCTCTTCTACATCACCAGCTTTCTTCAACTCTTCTTTTTCCTTGTCTTCTTTGGACCAAGGGTCGGTCAGTGGTTCAATCAGGGTTTCTGAACTTTCTTCCAGCAGTAGTTCACCAGCAACTGCAGTAACCACTGCTTCAGCAACTTCATCCACTGTTTCAACACTTAGCTGTTCACCTTCAGCTTCATCCCCTTCTGGTATTGACTCTAATGCCATCAAACAGGATTCATCATTAAAAGCATCATTAGAAGCATATAGAGCAAAATTTTCATCACCAAGTTCATCAGGCATGCTGCTCCAATCAACAAAGCCTTGTGTGAAAAAGCTTTACTGATCTGGTTGTGTCACAGTTGGAGCAGCTGTTTGAGGTGCAACAGGTTGCACTTGTGCCTGAGGAACAGGGGCTTGAACATACTGAATTTGTGGAACAGTGGTTTGAACATAATGCACTGGCACAGGGGTTGCAGCATAATGAGCAGTGTTAACATGTGCTGCAGGGGCATATTGGGTATAGTGCACAGTGTTTTGTTGTTGTGGTCTAGGGTTTGTGCTAGGGCGAGTTATTAGGGACCAGTAGTTTGACTCCTACATTCTCTAGCAAAGTGACCTAGCCTACTACACTTGTAACACTTGATTTTCGACTTATCCAACCCCACCCTTAAATTTCCATGAAGCCCTGGAAATTTTCTCCATGTTCTTTTGTAGAACTTGCTTGTTCTTACACTAAGCAAGGCCAACTGATGCAAGATGTCCATCTCTTCTAAGTCAGTGGGATCAAAATGTTGCAGATCATTCAGCTCAAAATACAAATTATCTGACATCTGGTTTTCAGTATTTGCTGTGAAAGCATAATTTGTAGAGTGAGAATCAGAGTTGGCAAAGTTACCCCCAGCAGTTATGTCAATAAAGTGATCATAACTCTGATCCTTACTGCTACTGCCAGATTCTTCCTGACCAAACAGAGCTGTGCTGCCGAATGAATAGTCATCAGCAACTTTACCAGACTCTTGCAACCTCCTTTTTTGGTTCAACTCCCTTTCATAGGTCAGGAGTCTACCATGGAGTTGGGTCAGGGTCAGATCTTTGAATTCAGCTGAATTCCTGGTGACAAAAGCAATTGTGTCCCATTTTTCTGGCAATGATCTAAGGAACCTGCTATTTTGGGTTGCATTTGGAAATGTAACCTTAACAAGCCTTAGTTCACTGATGAGACAACTGAAACGTTCAAATTGTTGGGTTAGTGACTCCCCTCTGATGTGACAAAACGTTTCATACTGCTGATTCAGAATTTCCCTATTGTTTTCGATAACCTCCTCCGTTCCTCCGAACTGTTCCTTCAATGCATCCCACAATTCTTTTACACTGTTACAATGTAACAGTCCAGCATAGATTTCGTTGGGGAGTGCAGAGGCTATGATGCTAAACGCTTTGGCATCCAGTTCAAACTTCTGAAAATCCAATTCAATGTAATTTTCAGTTGGTTTAGGAACGGACTTTTTGGCGTCCTCTGCGCTTGGCACCATAGGAATATGAAGACCGAAAACGACAGACCTCCAACATCCAGTGTTTTGTTGAGCGAGGATGTGACACATCCTTCGCTCCCAGATGTTGTATTCATTTCTTTTCAGCATAGGTGGTTGAAACAAAGAGCCAATGTTATTTTTATCATCTTGTGATTGCGACATCTTTTCGGTTGTTTTACAGACACTGATTAATCAACTTTATCGGTGATTAAACCTTACTCTGTTTTTCAACACAACGAACAAACGATCAGTATCAACAATTTCGAGCTGAACTATTTACGTCAAAATGTTAGATCAAGTTTGACTGTCCAAGCTCTGATACCAATTGTTGGATCTGAGTTTGGATTGATTGTGATTTGTGTTTGAATTTAAATGAACAAATGGAAGAGTAGTGCAACGGAATTTAATGGAAGCAAACTTTTCACAATAAAAAAGAAGAAATGCAATCAATCATACATTTTCAAACACTGAATCAAATGATTAAATTTATTTTTAAACTCTGATTACAATGTGTGTATGATATGCAAACTCCCCCTCAGCCCGAGCTCAGTGTTTGTTCATGCAGAAAGAAGATGGTGAAAGAGCTAAACAGAACAGTACAGAGTACTGTTCTATTTATAGGCACTTGCCAACCACTGAGCATCAAAAGCTGACGTCACCATGAAAGTGACATCTAACCTCCTAACAAACTCTAACCTCTGATCTATACAAACACTGCTATGCTAACTACTGATATTACATTTCAATACATAAAACAGACTCAAACTGCTGCTGCATCCTTCCACTGCTGTGAACCCAGCAGTTCTTGTCATGATCAGCAATGCTTGAACCAAGGCAGTAGATTGAGCAGCAGAGCTTTAGTTCTTCTATCAGACTTTGTCTTAATCAGCAGTTGTAGGTCAGCAGTTTGCATGATCAGTAGATAGGAGGTCAGCAGATGTTGAAACCACTTTCAAGGGGAGAGACTTGCAACCAAACATCTGCTTATTCTAAATCTACTGCTGTGATCCAGTTTTGGCTTTTATTATCTGTTCCTTTGGTAGGGTTCAATCCCAACAACACTTAGTTTCATTTCCACATTAAACTTTCCGGCTTTTCGTTGTCGGTATTATATGTTAAGTGCCTAAAATATTTTATTTTAGACTTGTCTGTTTGGTTTACATACCTTTTGTGTCGAAATTGTTCGTTTCGCCGACGAAGCATAAAGTGTCGTCCGATGTCCGTCATTCGAGATGCGTCGTCCGATGTTCGCGCCTTGAGTTTTGGTATCACACAAGTGTATATTTTTAGTAAGCACGAAGGTTCGCGGCCATTGTTATATTCGTGAATATTCGTGAGGTTTTCGTCGTGGTGTAAGTGTATATTTTGCAAGTATTGTATGCATTATTTTTTGTATGTATTCGTTCTACTACTAATACATACACATATTATACAAGTAGTATACACCCATAGAGTATTTAGCATATGTATATATAATTTTCCAAAAATTATATTTATTGTTTTATTTATAAACTTTACCCTATGTTATAAAAATATTTTTTTTGAGTTTATATAAACTCTTGGATGGTTAGGACTTACCCATCGTCATTAGGGTTTGTCTAATCATGATTAGGGTCGTTAATCACAATTAAGTTTACTAATCACGATTAACTATGTTAATCACCCCGTTATTTATGCTTTAAACATGATTAGATCTTTAGAAAATTCCGCCATATTTTCCCCTAAACTATGGCCTTTTCCACGTTTAATCAAAACGTATTAGTTTCATGTTTAAATCTATAATCACAATCAACTTCAATCAAGTTCCAAAATCAACTTTGCATGTATAAAAAATTAACACAATACATCTTCATTTTCCCCATGAACTATATATATATATATATATATATATATATATATATATATATATATATATATTTAACATGAACTTCTAAAAATATATTTATTTTTAGCCTAGTTCATCCATTTAACAAACTTATTTAGTCTACTTTATAAGATCAATATAAAATCAACCATGATTTTTACTTCTTGTAAGAGCTATATTTGTAAAAAAAAAAAGAGAAAAACATTTTTTAAGCTTATTATTTAAGTTCATGGGTTATGGAGATAATGATCTTGTTATATCTAAGCATCTTGATGTTTAGATCATCATTTTTAACCATGATTATACAAGATCATAACGTTTAAACAACCTACTTTATCAAAACCATCAAGTTCATACTAACTAGCTCACAAAAATTAAAATAATCAACATGTAAATACTTTATTTTTGTAAGCTTTAAGTTGTATTTAGAGTTCCCTTTTTTTAATCTTTGTTATGTAAGATGTTCAAGATGGCCAACTTGTACTTTAGTAAACTACATATAAGAAGCTTAAAAATAGTAAAAGATGATCTTACAACTTTGCAAAGGATTAAGGTGAAGATTAAGAAAGAATAAGAGCTCCAAAGTGATCCTTAATGTTCCTCCATGTTGGAAAGTCCTTAAGTGATATTGAAATGGGTTAATAGAGGTTTAAATGTAGTGTTTAATGGATGAAAAAAAAAGAATTTGAGGGTGTTAGGTTGGCGTGACTTATAGAGGAAGGAAAGGGGTTGTGAAGTTGTGATAATGTTGAAAAAAATGTGAATATGAAGTGATGGAAGTGTTGTGATATTTGTTGCAATCTTTCTAATTTTTTGAGTCAAGATTATAATCTTCCACCTTACCAAGAGCCATCATCAACTCTAGTGATTTGGGGGTATGGCCGAATATTAGTGGGGTATGGTGGTTACGATTAAATTTTTTTTTCATAAATTTTAAGCAAATAAAACATGTGCACAAATTGTTAAATGATTAGATCTTTTAGTAATTAATTTAGTTAGGGTAATTAGGGTATTAATGATAGTTTAGGGTATTAAATAAAGTCTAATCAGCTTACTAGTTTAGTGGGTATAGGTTTTAGATGGTAAAAATACCCCTAGTTTGCTCACGGTTCGATATCGGGTGATATACGAAAGTTGTAGTGTAGTACCAGGAGCTATGGTTTTAATTTACCATCGATGTTGCGGCATCTATTCAAGGCATTTACGACACCAAAATATCACTAACTAGTTTGCTAGGTGATTCATTTAGGCGTTAGAGTGGTAAAAATACCACTTACTAGTTCGTCGGCGCGAATTCGGGTAAGTTGTGAATGTACCGTCGTAGTACCGGAAGCTTGTGTTTCGGATATCCCATTGATATCCCCAAGCTTATTTAGGGTGTCGTATATTATTTACAAGTTCTACGGATATTAAAATGATGTATTTTAGTGTTGCGGACAATTTATTTTTGTTACAGTTTTGAAGCGGATCGGACACTTTATGTTTAGGTGCATTTTCCGGAAAGTTTAAGTGTTCTAACATTTTGTGCCCCTAATTAGGGGTTTTTATTTGTATTCCAATAATCGTAAGCTTTCATGCCATTTGTTGCTCGTTCAGAAAATTTTCAGAATTAGCTGGCATGAATAGTGTGTTCTGGTGAATAGTATTTTCAGCATTTCGCCAACATATTTGGACATAGTTTGTGGTTTTCTCGCGACGTGGCGATTGTGTTAGTATTGTTTGACAATTGTGACCATGTCCTACGATTGCTAGACTTTATATGACCTAATCATGCAATGATTAAATCGTAATGAACGTAATTAAACGTTAAATCAAGTGTTTAAGTTGTACGGAATTACCATTATTTTTGCCAATTGTCACAAAAACGACTTGCTTGACTAGGGAATAGCAACTCACGAGTTGACGATCCATAAATGTTTTAAGTTTTCAGAAAGTTTTTTAAGTTATTACAAAATGGTTTTAGGGAAAACCTGATTTACAAAAAAAAATTATGACATGGTGTTAATCTGGGTCGATGTTTAAACCCCCATTGTAGGAAAGAGTTTTGTTTGTACAAGGTTTTAAAGTTTAAATAAAAATTTTCAGAAAATTTTCCATTTATTTCCAAAAGTTTGTTGGTGAGAAAAATTTTGTTTGTAAAAACAGAATCAAAAGTTTTATTAGCATCGAGCCCCACATGGCATATTTTGTTCGGAAGTTTGTTAATACGGGTAAAACACTTATATATAGGAAGTACTAGCGGCGTATCCACCATGTTTGAGCCATATTGCCTCCGTCCAGTGGAGCGATGTCATGTGTGTCGACATGGTATGGATAGGTTCTAGTATCCTCGGTCCAAGCAATAAGTGGTTGGACCAAGTTCGAGAGAAAGATTAAATAGACTGAGTGGTGAAGTTGTTTCCAAATTTAGTAGGGATAAGAGCGTGCGCAAATGGTCGAGCGATTGAAACATCGAAGGAGTGTGAATGATAGGTGCGATAAGCGTTAAAGCCTCGAGAGGGATAGTGAGGGTGAAGTGAGATAGATTTCAGCGAAGGCGTGGTTGCGTTGTTGTAGATTTACGAAAAGTCTAGCGATGGTGCGATTGAGAATCTATCTATAAAGATAGGATGATCTTATAAGGATTCGGTTTTGTTCTCATTAAATCGTAACGTTCGAATTAAAGCACACAAAGAATCCAAATAAGGACTTTGATTTTGCGCTTTTAAACATCCACAAAGATCTAACTATGAAGAAGATCCTATAAGGATTTGGAATTCGTGTAGCGGGAAGTGTTTAGGAACCTTGTACTACGTATGCTAAGTCAACATACGAAGTAGAGTGTTTATGAATCAAGGTGCTAGATATGCTAAGTCAATATACGAAGCAGAGTGTTCTTGAAAATCACGTACTACGTATGTTAAGACAACATACGAGCAAATTGTGTTCGAAAATTATGCATGGGATCATTGAAAATATGTTTAATGTTTTTGAAACCTTATGTAGTTTTTTTTTTTTTTTTTGAAATCATGTACTAGGTATATTAAGTAAACATGTTTATAAAAATGTTTTAAAAACCATGTGAGATGATTTTTGAAATCATGTATGAGGTTTTTGAAAACATGTATAATCTTTTGAAATCATATGCTGTGTAAAAATATTGTGAAACCAGGATGATGTGATATGTATAATGCGTAAGACCAATTTAAGGATTTACGGATGTACCCTTAGGTATCCAATTAAGGATTTAAAGCGGTACTTTGGGGTATTCGTCCAGAGTTGTAACTTGTACCTTGTACTTTGTTTTGTAGAAGAAATGAGTACATAGGATTTTCGTGGAGATCGCGAGTGATCATAAAAATGGAAGAACTACGAGAATAGTCTGTCTTGCAAGGAACACAGTTCCTTGGTGTCGGTGTCGTAGGGGTATGTCATTCATACATGTAACCACACTTGTTTTTGTACAACGTAATGTAAATAGAGATTTATTTATAAACCAAAATACTTGTTTCATAGTCATGGATAACAAAAGAAGTAAAACATAAAGTTCAGTTGTTTCAAAGCAGCATCGCCTTCCAGTTAGCCAAATGCTCATCCACGGGCGGGTTTGCATTAACAAGCTTTGGGCAATTATTTCTGAAATGACCCATTTCGCCACAGTTGTAGTAAGAACCTGGTGTAAAACGAGCTTGAGCAGGGTTGTTATCAACTTGATTTTGTGTAGCCGTAGCTCGGCAAACCCTAGCTGTATGACCAGCAAGTCCACAATTTAGGTATTTGCGGCATTGTACATTAGCATGATGATGAAGGTTACATTGGTTGTACAAAGGTGCAGTTCCGTAGTATGGCTTCTTACCAGGGGGTTGAGCTGGTTGGTTAGGGACAACTTGATTGTTTTGAGCAACCACGGCGAAATTCTGGGAAGCCTTACGCTTCTTTGACTTCTTGGAGGATTCAATCTGCTTATCCTTTGGTTTTGTCTCATCGGTTGGTTTCTTGTCGCCTTTTCGGAAAAGTTTACCCTTCCTGATCTGAGATTCAATCAGGGTAGCGGATAGCTTAATGGCCTGTCTAACCGTGGTAGGGTTGCTACCAGTCACAATGTCCTGAACTAAATCAGGGAGGCCATCTATGTACTTTTCAATTGCCTTATCCAAAAGCGTAACCATGGTTGGACATAACAGACTTAATTCCTCATATCGGTCCGTGTAGGCTCGATGCTCACCACTATCTTGTTTAAGATCGTCGAATTCCCTTTCCAGTGCCCTGATTTCATGACGAGGACAGAATTCCTTCATCATTAGAGCTCGAAGCTCTTCCCAGGTTTGAGCTAATGCCACATCGGCACCCTTGTCTCTCATTACACCATTCCACCATGTTAATGCTCATTTCTAAAAAAAACACTAGATGCGAATTCAACCTTTCGCTCATTTGGACACTAAACATGTCGGAATGTGCTTTCTAGATTCTCGAACCATTGTAGGAGCGCAGTTGCTCCTTGAGACCCTGAAAATTTCAGTGGCTTAGCTGAATTGAATGTTTTGAAGTTACACTGAGCATTGTTATTGTTGTTATTGTAATTCGCTTGGTTTATCTGGGTAATGAGGTTCGGAATCACAGCAACAATCTGCTGAGCGACTAGGGCTGCGAGGGCAGCATCTTCAGTTTGAACGCGTCTAGGAGGCATTTACTAAAAAGAACAAGGAAACATGAGAAACGAGTGAGATTGACATTTGGATAAACAAAGAGGTATTGAAGATGTCGACGAAACATAAGGAAGGCGATCATTTGTTCGTTGACTCGAACAAACAAACGACACTCAGTGGTTAATCAAAGTAAATAGGTCTTTATAATGTATCGCGAAGACATGCTTTAGCCTATAAGTGGACACTCATCCCAAGAGTTCCTAGGTAAGAGTGACTGGTCTGATTATGTGGATTTGTACGAACACTCTAGCCTTAGACAGAAAACTCGGGATACAGGCATCCACCCTTCCAGATTGCACGTGTTCACATTAATAAGATCCTAACTTTGACGAGGTTTTGAAAGCTTTGAATGTTCAAAACCTTATAATAAATCATCTAGGAATAGATGATTGGTTTTCAAAACGGATTTGTTATTTGTGTTCTTGTTGTGGTTGTCACCTAAAGATAGGCAACGGTATTGTTTTAGAATCTAAACGCAAGTAAACTCGCGTTAGGATCCTAGGAAGGTTATAGTCTAGGTCAAAGCATCACTAATAACCTAATTCCCTATAACCATGAGCTCTGATACCAACTTTTCTGTCACACCCCGACCGTGTAAAACAACAAACCGCGGCGGAAACGTCGGTGAGTGTCGTAACAGATTCATTGTTTCATAACACATGGATTGAAGTTTCGTTTTATTGAATTAAGTTTATTACATTGTATTGAAATCAGAAGTAAAACGTGAACAAATTGTCTTTCGTTGTTATTGAGTCACTAAGGCCTTGTCCATTCCTATGTGAGCATGCATCATGAATATCATCAAACATCATCATACACAGTACCTGAAACATATGTGAAAATAATTCAGCATAAAAATGCCGGCGAGTACATAGGTTTTGTGAGTGTGTCAGATTCATGGCTTTGAGTCCATATTGCAATACCTCGTCCAACTACGAGAGTTGTCGAGTGTGTACCTTGAAACCAAAAGAGTTTGATATTGCAATATGTTTTATCAACTTTACAAGTTGATATATGTGTAAACCAAAACCATTGTAGCCATGAATCTTGACTGAAAACATTTGTCTTTGTAAACCCAGTAGTAAATCGTCGTTAAAGGTAAACATTGTATGGTTTATATCTTTTAGTAAACCTTGTAGTGTAACTTCGTTTTGAAATCATTCGTCCAAGTGATCTAGATAACGCAACGACATGTAATGTGTTAAAAGAACTTATATATAGGAAGTACCAGCGGCGTATCCACCATGCTTTTATCACATTACACCCGCCCCGTTACCTAATCACTTACCATAACCCAATCGTTCAATAGTTCAATTAGTTCCAATCGTTCAAATAGTTCAAATCGTTCACATAGTTCACATAGATCAAATCGTTCACATAGTTCAGATAGTTCCAATCGTTCAAATAGTTCAAATCGTTCACATAGTTCAAATAGATCAAATCGTTCACATAGTTCAGATAGTTCCAATCGTTCAAATAGTTCAAATCGTTCACATAGTTCAGATAGTTCCAATCGTTCAAATAGTGCAAATTGTTCACATAGTTCAGATAGTTCCAATCGTTCGTGTTTTAATTGTGAAAACTAACTTTTGGTCGTCTCGTTGAATACATTCAAACCTGTGTGACTTGTCTGTCGTTCAACTCGTGTTAACAAACCACCAAAGGGTAAGTTAACAATCATCAGGTTATGTCATTACCCACATTACCCCCATAACCATGGTGATAGTCCGTTAACGGGATTTGTCAGATCCTATGGTATCAATACATCCTATGGTACCATAACATACTACTGGTCGGCTTGATAATAATTAATGAATGTCATTCAATTGTCTTTCGACCAACGCCCAACAAGTTCGTTCATATTATTGAAATCGTTGTGTTTAATATAAACCATAGCATTCGTTTTAGAAACTCGAAATCATTTAGCACATATGAATCACCCCAAAATAATTGAAAGCTGTAAAAGAGGGGAACTATGTACTCACTTGAGATTGCAAGGTATCCTCGATTAAATAAACTTAACAAAGCTCGGGTAAACCAAGGAAATCAAGTGGCACCTAGTAATCGGATCGCTATGTTAATAAATCGACACCTAAATTGGGAGATCAGGTAGAATGAGGTCTCGTAAACCAAATGAGTATTGGAACTCATGTGATATGGTTTAACAAAGCCTACATTCTGATTCGGAACCTATCCTAAGTGCTTATTGTGACACCTGTGCTTCTGCGACCATCAAACAAATACCAAATCAATGAAATATTGTGTTTCATACTTGGAATTTGTATAAATATGTGTATCATTTGCACATATCGATTCTTGTTCGATTTCGAGCTTTAAATCACTTTCTAGAAGGTTATGACTATGAGATTAAGTACCACCATGGAAAAGCAAACGTTGTAGTAGATGCGCTAAGTCGAAAAGAAAGGGTTAAGACCCTAAGGTTTCGAGCATTGGAAATGACTATTCAAACGAACCTCACTGCACGCATTCGCGACGCACAACATGTCACACCCGTTCATTAGCGGAAGCGCGCGGTGTGAACTTGATTAGTTCTCATTGCATACGATATAAGTAAACAACTACATGAATAAAAACATACGATGTTCATCCATTGACATAGTAAAATATTACACATCATAAGTTTGTTTAAAATGCCAAACGACATAAGTTATAAGTTTTACAAAAAACGAGTTAAACACAAGTTTAAAACACAAGGCTTTGCATCCTATATCTCATTGAAGATGAGATATATGGACCAAACCCTCCAAAAGGGATGACATCGATGACTTGTACTCCAAAAGCTTCATAGTGAATACCAGCACCCAAGTTTCATTAGTTTCCTGAAATACATGTGAGTTTGAAAACATCAACAAAAGTTGAGCGAGTTCATGTGTTTTATGTGTAATGCGCATCAAATGAATCTCAAAAACATTTGAAAGTTCAGTTTATAAGTAGGTATGTAAAGCGTCTATGAACATGTTGATCATTAATGTTTTGCAAGGACATTAATATATGTGACGACATAGGAGGTACTCAACCCGCGTAGGCAATTTAAGTGTCGAACTCTCGACGATGGACACAACAGCACTCTAGTGGTCACTCCTGGACCGTGAGTGGGGCTCGCCCGTACCCATTAGATCTAACCTTTGTTCCTTGGTCCTCAAAAGGATTAATGGCACCTCAGTTTCAGCCTATGCTCACATGATCTAAGAGTTCATTCCATAACTTAATCATACCTATGTTTGACATGTATTTCCCCCCCGAAAGTTGTAAACCAAAACGTTAAAAGAAAAGGGGGACATGAACTCACAGTATTGCGTCCAGCAATAAGCTCTAGCAACCGTGTTCCGTAAGCGTGAGTCAACCTACAAGGGTTCTAACTCATTAGACACATCGGTCTTTCCTAGACCTTGTACCCGTTGTTCATCTTGAACGTTTATTATTTTCATATAGTTTTTGGAACACTTGTATATTTTTAGTAATATGTTGGCACTTGTTTCATATGTATACCTTGGTGCTTTATATTTGTTATACAAATATAAGTGTAAAAAGTGTTAAAAAAATATTTATTTTTAACCTCGAAATACGTTGTCGTATGTATAAAACCTTAGTGAGAGAGTACACTTCAACAAGTGTATGTAAGTATATCATCATATATTGGAGTCTTTTATACATATACATATACCGTATGTATACTTGTATTTATGTGTTTTAAATGTGTACGTATACCGTATTTATACGGGTAGGTATACCGTATTTATACGCGTAGGGATATCGTATAATACGTGTAGGTATACTAGATTATACGCGTGGGTATACCGTATTTATAATGTATTTTTATAATATATTTATAAAACTTATACATGTATTTTACTTTGGGCTTAGCCCACGATTTAGTGTTTTGGGCTTGGTTCATACCTTTTGCCATTGGGCCTTAGTCCATGAATTTAAGTTAGTGGGCTTAGTCCATTTTAATATTGTATTTGGGCTTAGCCCATTTTATTTATTAGAGCGGGCCTATTTAGTGTTTATGGAATGGGCCTTTGCCCATGTATTCAAGATGTTGGGCCTAGCCCAATATGTATGTTATTTTAAGCCCATATTAGTTGTTTAGCCCAATATTTATGTTTATGCATTTTTTGGTAAACTTTTACTAATTATACTAAGACTTTTATAACTATACTTAGTGTTATTTGCATTAAACTCTCCGGCTTTTCGTTGTTGGTATTGTATGTTAAGTGCCTAAAATATTTTATTTTACACTTGTCATAATGTTTGGTTTATATAATCTTTTGTTGTCGAGGTTGTTCGTTTCGCCGACATGGCATAAAGGGTCGCCCGATGTCCGTCATTCGAGATTCGTCGTCCGATGCTCGCGTCCGAAGTTATGGTATCACAAGTGTGTTTCGAGTGTTTGCGAAGGTTCGCGACTATTGTCATGCTTTCGAATGCTTGGGAAGTTTCGGTTATTTGTAAGTGTATATTTATTGTAAAAATTGTATGTGTTATTTTAGTACATTTTCCTAGTACTAATATATACACACACTTATACATGTATCATACACCAAATAAGGTATTGGAAATATATATAATTTTTCTCCAAAAATTATATTGATTTTTATTCATTTAGTTTCACCAATTTATTTAATAAAAACAACTTTTTAGTGTTTTAAATAACTCTTGGATGGTTAAATCTTAACCCTTGTCATTAGGGTTTGTCTAATCATGATTAAGGTTGTTAATCACAATTAAGATCACTAATCACGATTAACCATGTTAAGCACCCCGTTGATCTCTTTTTAATCACGATTAGATTTTTATAAATTTTCGCCATAGTTTCCCTAAACTATGGCGTTTTTTTCCATCTAGTCAAAACATGTTTAAAAATCATTTTTCAATTTCCAAATCATCATCCATGTATCAATCTCCTCAAAATACAACTTTTCAAGTAATAATAATATCATTTATTTCCTAATTCATGAGCTTCTATATATATTAATTTCCTAAACTTTCATGACTTTTATGTCTTGAAATTTAAGACTTTGTAAGTGTGGTTTTTTTGAAATCATTTATTTACTAACTTGCTTTTAATAAAAAAAATTCACATTTATTAGTCTTTAATCATCAAGTTTAGTCCTTTAAATCTTTATTCTTTCAAGTATGAAAACATATATATATAAAGCTCATGAATACAAGGGTGATGATCTTCCTTGATTTAAATATCTAGGTGTTTAATCACATTTTTAAGACTAACCCATCAAGATCATCACTAATCTAGTTTACTGCACTAATCATACAACATGAACAACTTAAATTATAAGTTTAAACAACTTATTTTAACCAAGATAAGCAAGATCATACAACTCATACCACTCTATAACACATAATAATCACATAATACTTCACATTTAGTAAGTTGTTAAGTTTTGGTTTAGGGTTTTAAGTGGAATTTTTCTTTGATTTCAAGATGATCAACTTGTACATCCTTGATCTAGACATAATAATAAGCTTAAAAAGATGGTTAGTGAGAGCTTACAACTTTGCACAAGATTATAGGATAATTAAGAAGAAGATTAAGCTCCACACCAAGCTCTAAGGATGCTCCATATAATTTTGATGCTTAGAAGGTTTTATGTAGGCTAAATTTTAGTGAAATTGGAGTGTTCATGAATTGAAAATGGTGGGGTTATGTGGGGGGTAGGGCTGCCGAGAATAAGAGAGAAAGGAAAAGGGATGTTGGTGAATTCTTTGTAATGTAGAAAGATGGTGTATGATAGAGAATGGTGTAAATATTTGTTAAGTAGATATGATCACATCAATATCTTTCAATTTTCAACACACACCATGCTCCCCACTGTTGATGCAGATTTTGTGTCCGATGCTTGTCGAATAGATTAGTATTATTTTATGCTGAATTTGTAATAGTTAGTGAAACGGTCAAGCGAACGTGTATAGACCCGCTCGTTTGAAGTGGTCAAACGAGAGGGTTGTTGGTTTGACCGTGTGTGTGTGTTGCTAGACAAAGTTGCTGTGTTGTCATTGGTGTCGAAGGATAAGGCATCGAAGGATTATGAATATCCTTCGATGAGCTCGAAAGATACCCATCGTAGGATGGACCTCGAAGGATATCGAAGGATATCATTCGAGGTATGTGAGTATCTTTCGAAGACTGTCTGATCGAAGGATGATGTTTCGACCAGTCAGTCTGATCCTTCGACCTGCAGTGTTTGTTTTGGTATAAATACCAACACTTTGTCATTTGCAACACAAGAGTGAGAGCACAAGTGTGTGCTAGAGAGTGAATGGAGGTTTGAGTCCTCACCGGGAGAAATCACCACTTGATTTCTCCCTGGATGTATACTTCTTTGGTATTAGTTCGGTTGTCATGTAACCGGGCCGACTTGTAATGTTTACTACCGGATTAATACAAAGTTTGTTATGTTTATCCTCTCTTATCTCTTCCATCTTTGAACATGAACAAGAAAATCACGGTTTCGGTCCAGAAACCGGACCTACAATTGGTATCAGAGCCATGGTGCCCGATTTAGTAAAACTAACCGTTTACTAAGTCACATGTGCTCTAGATCTGTGATTTTTATGGGTTTTTGTTCAAGATGTAAAAAAAAAAAAGGTGAAAATGAGAAAAACCCAGATCTGGACCCGGATATCCAGATCTGTGCTAAACCGGGTGTTGGGTTTTATGTTTTTCTCCTAAATCTTCAAGTTTCCATCATCAAAAACTGTATACAAAGTGTTTTCGGTCAGATCTGCAGATGAACAGTCCTCCGTGTTCTTGATGTTCTTGACAGCTTCAAATTTCGAAAGATGCTGTTTGTCCTCGAAAGATTGAACAGTTTTTCGAAGGATGAAACAAAATTCAAAATTCAAATTTTCATGCTTCGAAATGTGCGAAAGTTGGTCACCTACCACATCAACTTTTCTGACACCTGTCGTACTTTCTGTCCTTGTGTCAGGACCATCGAAGGATAACTTTCGACCTCGAAAGATCATCCTTCGATCAAGGAGATTCGAAAGATGAACAGGTGTGCTCGAAAGATCATCAGTTCTTCGAAGGATCAAAAAGACTTCGAAGGATCAATTCTGAAGTGTACGAAGGATCAGCCATGTCCAACTTCGAAAGGTGTTCGAAAGATCTGTGACATGTGCTCGAAAGATGCTCGAAAGATATGTGACATGTGCTCGAAAGACTTCGAAAGATCATCTTTCGAAGCTATCTTGGTGTTTATCTTTCGTTTGATGCAGGTGTTTCGAAGGATCCAGATGTTGTGGAATTTTATGAACTCAGACAGTGTGTTGGGGTTAATCATTTAATTCACTTGGAGTCGGGTCGGGTGTTCGCAAGGATTATTCATACCGGGCTTCAAAGTTTCAACATCAAAATTCGTACGGGATTTGGGAACACGCGGGGTGATGCAGCATGATGAACACAAGAGATGATGAAGACTTGATGTTTGAAAATGTGGGGTAGTCACGGTTACCGATGCAATGGCAAAAATGGTAACGCGACTATTATGGGCCAAAAACAACACGGTATGTTCGCTTCCGCACATCAGTATTTATGATTGTTACCGGTTATTCGGAAATGTTCGAAAGGATTTTGTTTATTGTCATATTCTCGCATTTGAAGACGAACGTATGAACCTGGAACGTCTATACCGATCCTAACGAGTTCACAAAGTCTTTGGAGGGATACAAGTCGGATCCTACGGGGTACTAGGCGAAATTTCTTTATCAACTAGAATATGCAACGAAGAAATCTTTTTGTTTATTGTCATATTCTCGCATTTGGTAACGAATGAATGAACCTAGAATGTCAATACCGGTCCTAACGAGTTCACAAATTCTTTGGAGGGATACAATTCAGATCCTACGGGGTACCAGGGGACGTTCTTATTCAACTAGATTATGCAAAGAAGAAAGTCATGTTCGTGAATTTTCGGAACCGAGAACATTCAATGAAGATTGATGACAGTTCCGCTCAGTGGAGGGAATTGGTGAACATTTGACGACAGTTTCTTTGAAGTGGAAAGAATCTGTTAAGGTTTAGAGATTTTACCAAAGAAATGGGGGGATAAAAATTTTCATTTGTTGAATTTCTTCGGTAAATTTCTAAACGCAATCACAGGTGGTAGAGTTTGTGATTTTTCTGGTGATACAAGCGGTTCGGAGTGGAATGTTTTGCACAGGCACATATTTGAGGATTTTAATTAATTCTCCAGCTAGCGTGAAGGGTTTTGCACGGAAACATACAGGTATCTAAAGTCGACAGTTGTTTCAAAGCGCTGTTTACTGAAGACCTGGGGGAATCTTTATGGAAGTTGATAGTTCAAGGCTGAAGACCTGCAGGATTCGGTTTTGGGTTTGATGTTTCTTTGGGATTTTACAGGGATCTGGGGGTAACTCAATTCGTTGAGTTTGCAAACGATGTACTTGGTCAAGCTGACTTCCTGAGTACTGATGCTGAAGATTCGTAGTGCATTACGTGGTCAACTTCACAAAGGCGAGACAATGAGATCTGGATGTAGTGAAACTAAGCGTGCCGTTTGGTTGAGCTTGCAAGGGATACACTTGGTCAAGCTGACTTTCCTGAGTGTTGATGCTGAAGATTAAAGTGCATTACTTGGTCGATTTCACAAAGACGGTTTACAGAAGACAGTTCACCAGAAATCTCTATCAATGTAGTATGCTTGAAGATCAAGACTTGATGCAGCTTTTAAAGAATGGAACCCTTATCAAATGCCGGTTGGAGTATTGGAAGATCAGCGGAAGATCGGTCAATTGAGCCTCTTGAGGAAATTGCACAACACTCAACACGGATACGCGTACTTTAAGGGGGAAACATTATACAAGGAGCATCAAGATACTACTTACCTGGATCATCGGTCAAGGGGGAATTGGTTAACACAGAGAAGATGAATACTTGACTGAAGATCGATTGCAGTTGCATGTTCAGCATTCGACAGCAACGGACAAGGGGGAATTTGTTGATGCAGATTTTGTGTCCGATGCTTGTCGAATAGATTAGTTATTATTTTACGCTGAATTTGTAATAGTTAGTGAAACGGTCTATCGAACGTGTATAGACCCGCTCGTTTGAAGTGGTCAAACGAGAGGGTTATTCGGTTGACCGTGTGTTGTTGCAAGACAAGTTATGGTTGTTAATGTTGGTGTCGAAGGATAAGGCATCGAAGGATTGTGTATCCTTCGATGAGCTCGAAAGATATCCATCGAAGGATGGACCTCGAAGGATATGTGATCCTTCGAGGTATGTATGTGTCTTTCGAAAGCTGGATGGTCGACAGATGATCTGTCGACCAGTCAGCTTGATCCTTCGACTGTGCAACCTGTGTTTGGTATAAATACCAACACCTTGTCTTGTAAAACATAAGAGTGAGAGCACAAGTGTGTGCTAGAGAGTGAATGGAGGTTTGAGTCCTCACCGGGAGAAATCACCACTTGGTTTCTCCCCGGATGTATACTTCTTTGGTATTAGTTCGGTTGTCATGTAACCGGGCCGACTTGTAATGTTTACTACCGGATTAATACAAAGTTTGTTATGTTTATCCTCTCTTATCTCTTCCATCTTTGAACATGAACAAGAAAATCACGGTTTCGGTCCAGAAACCGGACCTACACCCACCATGTTTCTAAATGTTGTAGGTTGATATGGTGGGTCCACCATGTTGACCGATTGGGGTGCTTGGATTTTTTTTTTTTTTTTTTTTTTTTAAGTTACACACATATATATTTAGATATATAAATATGTTATGTTAGATATTTAGGTGATTAATTTAGTTAGGGTAATTTGGGTTTAATGATAGTTTAAGGTTTTAAATAAAATCTAATTAGTTTACTAGTGGTTTTGGATGGTAAAAATACCACTAGTTCGCTTACCGGTTCGATATCGGGTGATATACAAAAGTTATAGTGTAATACCGGGAGCCATGGTTTTTGATTTGCCATCGACACCATAGCGTTTATTCAAGGCGTTTACGATGCCAAAATATCGCTAACTAGTTCGCTAGCATTTTAGTTTAGGAGATTGGTTGGTAGAAATATAATTGATTCGCCTATCGGCTAGAACTTGGACAATGTGTGAAAGTTGCGGCATAGCACCGGGAGTTTATCTTTCGGGTATCCCATTGATATCCCAAAGCTTATTTATGATGTAGAATGTTATTTACAAGTTCTACGGACATTAAAATGCTGAATTTTAGTGTCGCGGACATTTTACTTTTTGTTATAATTTGGTACAGAATGAACACTAAAAAAAACATATACATTTTTTTTGTTTGCATGTTTTATCGTTTGGTACCTCTAATTAGGTTATTTTTTTTTGTTATATTCCAACTATAGTATTCTTTCGTGCCATTCGTTGTTTGTTCGGACAGTTTAGAACTAGCTGGCATGAATAGTGTGCTCAGGTGAATAGTGTTTTCAGCATTTTGCCAACATATTAGGACATAGTTTGCGGTTTTCTCGCGACCTGGCGATTGTGTTAATATTGTTTAGCATATTTAACCATGTCCTATGATTGCTACACTTTATACGACCTAATCATGCAATAATTAAATCGTAATGAGAGAGATTAAATGTTAAATCAAGTGTTTAAGTTGTACGGAATTACCATTATTTTTGCCGGTTGTCACATTCTCCCCCCGTTGGAAGAATTTCGTCCCGAAATTCGAGTCGTGCTACCGGTTGCAGGGGGATCTGGAAACAGGTGAGGGTACTTGGATTTCATTTGATCTTCACGTTCCCACGTATACTCGGGACCGTGACGCGAGTTCCAACGAACTTTAACTAGCCTCCTACGATTCCTGCGTGTCTTGTGGACCTTCCAGTCCATAACCTCAACAGGTTCTTCAGTAAATTGAAGTTTGTCGTTGACGTGTATCTCATCTGCTGGAATGGCAAGCGTCTCTTGTGTAGGACTTTTCTTGAGATTTGACACGTGAAACGTGTCGTGTACACTGCTCAGTTCTTCTGGTAGTTCTAACTTGTATGCAACAGTTCCGATCCTTTCCAGGACTCTGAAGGGTCCAATGTAACGTGGGTTCAACTTTCCACGTTTACCAAATCTTAATACACCCTTCCAAGGCGAGACTTTTAGCAATACCATGTCTCCGACCTCGAAATCTAATGGTTTGCGTCCTTTGTCGGCGTAGCTCTTTTGTCTATCGCGAGCCATCTTGATACGGTCTCGTATCTGCATGATCTTGTCTGAGGTTTCTTGGACCAAATCTGGACCAATGAGTTGTTTATCCCCGGTCTCCGCCCAACATAGCGGGGACCGACATTTTCGCCCATATAATGCTTCAAACGGGGCGGCCTGGATGCTAGTGTGATAACTATTATTGTACGAGAACTCCACTAAGGGCAAGTGAGTATCCCAGTTTCCACCCAAATCCATCACACAAGCACGTAACATGTCCTTCAAAGTTTGTATCGTTCGCTCACTTTGGCCGTCCGTTTGAGGGTGAAAGGCCGTACTAAAGTTCAGTTGGGATCCAAAGGCCTTTTGGAATGATTGCCATATCCTAGACACAAATCGACCATCTCGGTCTGATATAATAGAAATAGGCACTCCATGTCGTGCCACAATCTCCTTGAGATATATTTCGGCCAGTTTCCTAGTGCTATCCTTCTCACTGATCGGTAGAAAATGTGCGGACTTTGTAAGTCGATCTACAATTACCCAAATCATATCATGGCCTTTTGAGGTTCGGGGTAACTTAGTAATGAAGTCCATTGAGATTTGTTCCCATTTCCATACGGGAATTTCAGGTTGTTGGAGCAACCCTGAAGGCTTTTGATATTCCGCCTTAACCTTAGCGCAGGTAAGGCATCTACCGACATAAGCAGCAATGTCGCTTTTAAGCTTAGGCCACCAATAAAATTCTTTTAAATCTTGGTACATCTTATCCGAACCAGGATGTATAGAGTACCTTGACTTGTGTGCCTCGTCCAAGATAATTGTTCGTAGTTCGCCAAAGAACGGGACCCAAATTCGTCCCATAAAGTACAGTGTTCCATCCTCCTTTGGCACCAATTGTGCCTCCATTCCTTGTAAGGATTCGGCTGGTATATTTTCTGGTTTAAGCGCCTCTTGTTGAGCATCGTGAATCCGAGAAGTGAGATCGTTATGTATGGTCATCTCCAAGGCTCGCACCCTTAGAGGTTTAATACGTTCCTTGCGGCTCAGGGCATCCGCCACAACGTTCGCCTTGCCCGGATGATACTTTATCTCACAATCATAATCGTTCAATAACTCGACCCATCGTCGTTGCCGCATATTTAAATCTTTCTGATCGATTATGTGCTGCAAACTCTTGTGGTCTGTGAAGATTGTACAACGAGTACCATATAAGTAGTGACGCCAGATCTTTAACGCGAATACCACCGCACCTAGCTCCAGATCATGCGTGGTATAATTTTTCTCATGCACCTTTAATTGACGAGACGCGTACGCAATGACTTTGTCCCGTTGCATCAACACGCAACCAAGACCTTGACGCGATGCATCACAATAAACCATGAAGTCATCGGTACCGTCGGGTAAGGCCAAAATAGGCGCATCACAAAGTTTATCCTTCAGCAGTTGAAACGCCGCCTGTTGTTTCTCGCCCCAATCAAATTTCTTGTCTTTTTGCGTTAGGGACGTTAGCGGTTGAGCAACTTTTGAAAAGTTCTCTATGAATCGTCTATAATAGCCCGCTAATCCCAGAAACTGTCGTATCTCAGTAGGGGTTCTAGGCGCTTCCCAATTCTTAATTACCTCAATCTTTGCTGGGTCGACGTGAATTCCCTTCTCATTTACCACATGACCTAGGAATTGAACCTCGCGAATCCAAAATTCGCACTTCGAAAACTTTGCATACAGTTGTTCCTTTCTCAAGAGTTCCAAAATAGCTCGCAAATGTTGCTCGTGTTCCTCCTTGGTTCGCGAGTATATTAGGATATCATCGATAAACACAATCACAAATTTGTCCAAATACGGCTTACACACACGGTTCATGAGGTCCATGAACACCGCTGGTGCATTGGTTAAGCCGAACGGCATAACAAGAAACTCGTAATGTTCGTAACGAGTCCTAAAAGCCGTTTTGGGGATACTTTCTTCCTGTATTCTCAACTGATGGTAACCCGATCTCAGATCGATCTTGGAGTAGTAGCTGGAACCTTGTAGTTGATCGAATAAGTCGTCGATTCTCGGTAAGGGATATCGGTTCTTGATGGTCAGCTTGTTTAACTCCCTATAATCAATGCACATGCGAAAGCTGCCGTCTTTCTTTTTGACAAATAATACCGGAGCTCCCCAAGGTGAGAAACTCGGTCTAATAAATCCTTTATCTAGCAGCTCTTGCAGCTGAGTAGATAACTCCTGCATTTCAGACGGAGCTAACCGATATGGTGATTTCGCCACTAGTGCCGCTCCTGGCATCAAATTAATTCGAAACTCCACTTGACGTTGCGGAGGTAGTCCAGGCAAGTCTTCTGGAAAGACATCTGGAAATTCTTTCACGACAGGGATGTCTTCTAACCTCGGCTCTTTGGTTTCTTTGTCAACTACGTGGGCGAGGAAGGCTATACAGCCTTTTCGAAGACACTTTTGCGCCTTCATGCAATTTATGATCCGTAGAGGTGTCTCGCGTTTCTCCCCATGGATTATAAGTGTTTCTTCATTCGGCAGTGGGATGCGGATGCTCTTTTCGTGACAAACCACTTCTGCCCGATTGTCGGATAACCAATCCATTCCAACAACCGCGTCAAAGCTGCCCAGCTCAACGGGTAAGAAGTCGATAGAAAAATTTCGCTCTCCAAGCTCGAGTGTACAGCCCTTGATAACCTCATCCGCTTCGACTAATTTTCCATTCGCCAATTCTATAGAATACGGGACGTCTAGTTTACTCGACTCTAGACTAAGTATGTTCTTAAATTCTATAGATATAAAACTAAAGTCGGCGCCAGTGTCAAACAGAATGGATGCAAAGTGTTGGTTTATAGGGAACGTACCCGTAACTACGTTCGGGTCCTGACGCGCTTCACGTGCTCCAATCGTGAAGACTCTTCCACGGGCTTGATTTTCTTTAGGACAATCCTTCAAAAAGTGCCCTAAGTCTCCACAGCCAAAACAACCTTGGCCTCGTCCATTACCATTTCTACCTTGGTTGTTGTTGTTATTGTTTCCGCCCTGATTGTTGTTTTTGTTTCCTCCTCGGTTTGTATTTCTTCCTCCAGTTCCTACCCAACATGTTTCTTTGTTGTGCCCCTCCTTTCCACATTTGTCACACTTAGCTCTCGGACATCGACCATTGTGGTGAAACTTGCACTTATCACACTTAGGCTTGGAACCCAAATACCCTTTACCACTAGCCTCATTAGTGGCTCCGTAAGCTTTAGTACCACGAGTTGGGTTCACTTCCCTTCGTTTGTTCGCATTCCAGTTGTCGTTGTTTGCTTGAGTGCCTTTCTTCAAGTTTGAAAACTTTCTCTTGTTGCCGCTTGAAGACTCCACATGAGTCTCTTTTTTGTTAGAGCCTGGCTTTGAAAACTTGTCTAAACGAAGAGCCTCCTCGGTGAGGGCGACAGCCAAGTCGATTGCCTCGCTGATTGTAGGGGGCTTGGAAGAAGTAACCATGCTCAGAATCTCAGGAGCAAGTCCCCAGATGAACCTCTCAATCCGCTTAAACTCAGGTTCCACCAAGTAGGGAACAACCCTTGACAAGTCGTGGAAGCGTTGTATGTATCCAGCGATATCAGATCCGATCATTCTTAAATTCCAAAACTCGGTCTCAAGTTTCTGAATCTCTGCCCTAGAACAATACTTCTTTCTCATTAGTTCCTTCAGCTCGTCCCAACTCATAGCATACGCAGCAGTTTCTCCTTTAGTCTGAACCTGAAGGTTCCACCATGAGAGTGCTCCGTCCAAGAACAACCCGGAAATGTAGGTGACCCTTTGTTCAGGAAGACATTTGCTCATTCTCAGAACTGAGTCAGTCTTCTCGGCCCAACGTACAAATGCTACGGCACCTCCTGTGCCGTCGAAGTTCAGAGGTTTGCAGTCCAAAAACTGCTTGTACGTGCAACCTGAAACATTTACAACCACAAACCGTGAATGAGCATGGACATAGTACAAATAGAATATACGAGAGTATTGTAATGTTTCATAGATGATTTAACATTACCGGCAGGGGGATTGTTTCCTGATGTACCACCGCTTTGCTCGGAGCGGTTGGCTTCGTACTGCGCAATAGCCTGAGAGATGCGCTCATTCAGTTCAGCTTCTGTTCTCGGTAGGGGGTTTGTGTTGATACTTCGCCTCGGCGGCATTGTCTTCTAATAAGAAACGTCAAGGAAGATTAGACAAATACTTTTGACTAAATATGTGTCTACTAAGGTGTATATGCGTATAAATAATAGATAAATAATCATCGCATCATCCAAACATGCAATCACATAAACAATACATGCACATGTGTAAGCAACAATGCATAATAAAGAAATAAACTACTGAGCTTTCATATATTAGACAACTTGATACATCGTTTTGTAGAAGAAAACAAAAGGACTCGAGGCTACACAACCCCGGTCGTACAAGTTCATAATACACAAAAGTAGTAAGTCTTTTTCTTCTACATTGGTCTTCCAAAAATCTTCAAGTGTCTTCAGCTCATACTAGGTCTTCATATGTACATAAAAGTGGGTCTGCAACTCCCAAACAAAAGTATCTGCAATAATCACCTAAGGAGTAAGAGGGTTGGGGTGTGGTGAAGGATAGATCAAGCGGAGAAGATGGGCACACTCATCCTCCTGCTCGTAGACACTGCGAGAGAGGGCACTGACTTACTGTTGGAGCACTAAGTCAAGCTCTCGAACAGAAAAGTCAGGGTCGGCAGGTGCAGTATGGTGTGGTGGTGGAGGGTAGGCTGGTGATGGCGGTGGCTAACAATTTTTTTTGTTTGTTTAGTTGACTAGTCTCAACCGACTCGTGATATAAATCGAATGCTAGGTGTGAACAAATACGTGTGATCTTCCGGTGTCGTAGGGTGTTATAGTACCACCCCGGCTAGTGTTCTACCAGATAGAACTTAAGATTTTTGAATAGATAGTGATCATTAGCTTGACCCACAGAGCCCATCAGGATTTCCATGCACTACAAGTTGTTATTACGTGGGCCCCCGAAATAATAAATTGCCTTGCATGGTCACCCTAATGTTCTCTCGTTCAGAGCAGACGATCAGATTGAGGGGGGGGGACACTACTGTTTTCATACCTTCAACATAGAAGGGACCTTCATGATGGTCTACGTGCTAACATCTGTTGTCATTACTCGCGAAATGGCACAACGTTAGACGAAGTATAAATAAAGACAATTTGTAGCAATAGTAGCTGGAGGGGCACCTTCAAGATGAGTACTTCACCTTCCTGGTCTGGACAAGAGTGTCGTTAATCATGATTCGTAAAAGCCACAGGGACCTCGCCCCACAAATAGAGTTGTTGTCCGAGGTTGCCTCCTCCGCCTCGTCATCATCACTATCGAAGTCTGGCATTTTCCACATTCAATGGAAGAACAACCATCTTCTACGACATCAAGCTTAAGGTCTCACTTAGTAACTACATTCGCCATAAGCTCCGCAATAAATGCGAGGTCGATATTCTCACCGCGCGAGTCAAGAACAACAATAGAATTTGAAGTCGAAGGTATTTCATTTTCGGCAAAATATTCCGTACGACATGCATATATATATATATATCAATAAATAATAACATTACTTATTATATATGTATGGGGAAAGTAAATGTAGCATATCACATGTGATCACATTGTCCTTGTGCGTTTCAGTTCTAATTCGGCAAGTCTATCCCGTATAGACTATGCCCCAATTAATGTCCTCGCATTGTTTTCTTGAGAAGAGTTTTGTTATCGGAGCTTGGTGCTTTTGTATATGCAATGAAAAACATTTTACAAAAACAAAATGTTTTCGTGAGAGGATCCTAGTGATTGTAGACTAGACTCGAGAAGGAATCCTAGTTCACTACAATCGAAGCTCTGATACCAATCTGTCACACCCGTTCATTAGCGGAAGCGCGCGGTGTGAACTTGATTAGTTCTCATTGCATACGATATAAGTAAACAACTACATGAATAAAAACATACGATGTTCATCCATTGACATAGTAAAATATTACACATCATAAGTTTGTTTAAAATGCCAAACGACATAAGTTATAAGTTTTACAAAAAACGAGTTAAACACAAGTTTAAAACACAAGGCTTTGCATCCTATATCTCATTGAAGATGAGATATATGGACCAAACCCTCCAAAAGGGATGACATCGATGACTTGTACTCCAAAAGCTTCATAGTGAATACCAGCACCCAAGTTTCATTAGTTTCCTGAAATACATGTGAGTTTGAAAACATCAACAAAAGTTGAGCGAGTTCATGTGTTTTATGTGTAATGCGCATCAAATGAATCTCAAAAACATTTGAAAGTTCAGTTTATAAGTAGGTATGTAAAGCGTCTATGAACATGTTGATCATTAATGTTTTGCAAGGACATTAATATATGTGACGACATAGGAGGTACTCAACCCGCGTAGGCAATTTAAGTGTCGAACTCTCGACGATGGACACAACAGCACTCTAGTGGTCACTCCTGGACCGTGAGTGGGGCTCGCCCGTACCCATTAGATCTAACCTTTGTTCCTTGGTCCTCAAAAGGATTAATGGCACCTCAGTTTCAGCCTATGCTCACATGATCTAAGAGTTCATTCCATAACTTAATCATACCTATGTTTGACATGTATTTCCCCCCCGAAAGTTGTAAACCAAAACGTTAAAAGAAAAGGGGGACATGAACTCACAGTATTGCGTCCAGCAATAAGCTCTAGCAACCGTGTTCCGTAAGCGTGAGTCAACCTACAAGGGTTCTAACTCATTAGACACATCGGTCTTTCCTAGACCTTGTACCCGTTGTTCATCTTGAACGTTTATTATTTTCATATAGTTTTTGGAACACTTGTATATTTTTAGTAATATGTTGGCACTTGTTTCATATGTATACCTTGGTGCTTTATATTTGTTATACAAATATAAGTGTAAAAAGTGTTAAAAAAATATTTATTTTTAACCTCGAAATACGTTGTCGTATGTATAAAACCTTAGTGAGAGAGTACACTTCAACAAGTGTATGTAAGTATATCATCATATATTGGAGTCTTTTATACATATACATATACCGTATGTATACTTGTATTTATGTGTTTTAAATGTGTACGTATACCGTATTTATACGGGTAGGTATACCGTATTTATACGCGTAGGGATATCGTATAATACGTGTAGGTATACTAGATTATACGCGTGGGTATACCGTATTTATAATGTATTTTTATAATATATTTATAAAACTTATACATGTATTTTACTTTGGGCTTAGCCCACGATTTAGTGTTTTGGGCTTGGTTCATACCTTTTGCCATTGGGCCTTAGTCCATGAATTTAAGTTAGTGGGCTTAGTCCATTTTAATATTGTATTTGGGCTTAGCCCATTTTATTTATTAGAGCGGGCCTATTTAGTGTTTATGGAATGGGCCTTTGCCCATGTATTCAAGATGTTGGGCCTAGCCCAATATGTATGTTATTTTAAGCCCATATTAGTTGTTTAGCCCAATATTTATGTTTATGCATTTTTGGTAAACTTTTACTAATTATACTAAGACTTTTATAACTATACTTAGTGTTATTTGCATTAAACTCTCCGGCTTTTCGTTGTTGGTATTGTATGTTAAGTGCCTAAAATATTTTATTTTACACTTGTCATAATGTTTGGTTTATATAATCTTTTGTTGTCGAGGTTGTTCGTTTCGCCGACATGGCATAAAGGGTCGCCCGATGTCCGTCATTCGAGATTCGTCGTCCGATGCTCGCGTCCGAAGTTATGGTATCACAAGTGTGTTTCGAGTGTTTGCGAAGGTTCGCGACTATTGTCATGCTTTCGAATGCTTGGGAAGTTTCGGTTATTTGTAAGTGTATATTTATTGTAAAAATTGTATGTGTTATTTTAGTACATTTTCCTAGTACTAATATATACACACACTTATACATGTATCATACACCAAATAAGGTATTGGAAATATATATAATTTTTCTCCAAAAATTATATTGATTTTTATTCTTTTAGTTTCACCAATTTATTTAATAAAAACAACTTTTTAGTGTTTTAAATAACTCTTGGATGGTTAAATCTTAACCCTTGTCATTAGGGTTTGTCTAATCATGATTAAGGTTGTTAATCACAATTAAGATCACTAATCACGATTAACCATGCTAAGCACCCCGTTGATCTCTTTTTAATCACGATTAGATTTTTATAAATTTTCGCCATAGTTTCCCTAAACTATGGCGTTTTTTTCCATCTAGTCAAAACATGTTTAAAAATCATTTTTCAATTTCCAAATCATCATCCATGTATCAATCTCCTCAAAATACAACTTTTCAAGTAATAATAATATCATTTATTTCCTAATTCATGAGCTTCTATATATATTAATTTCCTAAACTTTCATGACTTTTATGTCTTGAAATTTAAGACTTTGTAAGTGTGGTTTTTTTGAAATCATTTATTTACTAACTTGCTTTTAATAAAAAAAAATTCACATTTATTAGTCTTTAATCATCAAGTTTAGTCCTTTAAATCTTTATTCTTTCAAGTATGAAAACATATATATATAAAGCTCATGAATACAAGGGTGATGATCTTCCTTGATTTAAATATCTAGGTGTTTAATCACATTTTTAAGACTAACCCATCAAGATCATCACTAATCTAGTTTACTACACTAATCATACAACATGAACAACTTAAATTATAAGTTTAAACAACTTATTTTAACCAAGATAAGCAAGATCATACAACTCATACCACTCTATAACACATAATAATCACATAATACTTCACATTTAGTAAGTTGTTAAGTTTTGGTTTAGGGTTTTAAGTGGAATTTTTCTTTGATTTCAAGATGATCAACTTGTACATCCTTGATCTAGACATAATAATAAGCTTAAAAAGATGGTTAGTGAGAGCTTACAACTTTGCACAAGATTATAGGATAATTAAGAAGAAGATTAAGCTCCACACCAAGCTCTAAGGATGCTCCATATAATTTTGATGCTTAGAAGGTTTTATGTAGGCTAAATTTTAGTGAAATTGGAGTGTTCATGAATTGAAAATGGTGGGGTTATGTGGGGGGTAGGGCTGCCGAGAATAAGAGAGAAAGGAAAAGGGATGTTGGTGAATTCTTTGTAATGTAGAAAGATGGTGTATGATAGAGAATGGTGTAAATATTTGTTAAGTAGATATGATCACATCAATATCTTTCAATTTTCAACACACACCATGCTCCCCACCATGTTTCTAAATGTTGTAGGTTGATATGGTGGGTCCACCATGTTGACCGATTGGGGTGCTTGGATTTTTTTTTTTTTTTAAGTTACACACATATATATTTAGATATATAAATATGTTATGTTAGATATTTAGGTGATTAATTTAGTTAGGGTAATTTGGGTTTAATGATAGTTTAAGGTTTTAAATAAAATCTAATTAGTTTACTAGTGGTTTTGGATGGTAAAAATACCACTAGTTCGCTTACCGGTTCGATATCGGGTGATATACAAAAGTTATAGTGTAATACCGGGAGCCATGGTTTTTGATTTGCCATCGACACCATAGCGTTTATTCAAGGCGTTTACGATGCCAAAATATCGCTAACTAGTTCGCTAGCATTTTAGTTTAGGAGATTGGTTGGTAGAAATATAATTGATTCGCCTATCGGCTAGAACTTGGACAATGTGTGAAAGTTGCGGCATAGCACCGGGAGTTTATCTTTCGGGTATCCCATTGATATCCCAAAGCTTATTTATGATGTAGAATGTTATTTACAAGTTCTACGGACATTAAAATGCTGAATTTTAGTGTCGCGGACATTTTACTTTTTGTTATAATTTGGTACAGAATGAACACTAAAAAAAACATATACATTTTTTTTGTTTGCATGTTTTATCGTTTGGTACCTCTAATTAGGTTTTTTTTTTTTGTTATATTCCAACTATAGTATTCTTTCGTGCCATTCGTTGTTTGTTCGGACAGTTTAGAACTAGCTGGCATGAATAGTGTGCTCAGGTGAATAGTGTTTTCAGCATTTTGCCAACATATTAGGACATAGTTTGCGGTTTTCTCGCGACCTGGCGATTGTGTTAATATTGTTTAGCATATTTAACCATGTCCTATGATTGCTACACTTTATACGACCTAATCATGCAATAATTAAATCGTAATGAGAGAGATTAAATGTTAAATCAAGTGTTTAAGTTGTACGGAATTACCATTATTTTTGCCGGTTGTCACACAACAAGAAGCCCTTAAGAAAGAGAATCTTAGAGCTGAATATCTCCGAGGTATGGAGAAGAAATTGGTGCCAAACAAAGAGGGAACCTTATACTTTATGGGGCATATTTGGGTTCCGCTCAATGGTGGTATTCGAGAAGTCATCCTTGATGAAGCACACAAGTCGAGATACTCGATCCACCCAGGATCGGACAAAATGTATCAAGGCTTGAAGGATTACTATTGGTGGTCGAGACTTAAAAGCGATGTTGCTGTCTATGTTGGAAAGTGCCTAACCTGTGCTAAGGTTAAGGCTGGATATCAGAAACCGTCTGGCCTACTGCAACAACCAGAGATACCCATGTGGAAGTGGGAGCAAATCTCGATGGACTTCATAACGAAATTACCCTGGACCCCTAGGGGGCACGATATGATATGGATGAAAGTTGATCGATTGATGAAATCTGAACATTTCCTACCGGTCCGAGAGAAAGACAACACTGAAAAGCTTGCTGAGTTATACTTGAAAGAAATCGTGGCACGTCATGGAGTGCCTATCTCAATTATTTCAGACAGAGATGGACGTTTTGTCTCACGGATCTGGCAATCCTTTCAGGAAGCCTTTGGATCTCAACTAGATCTAAGCACGACCTTCCATCCACAAACAGACGGTCAGAGTGAATGGACCATACAAATGCTGGAAGATATGCTTCGCGCATGTGTTATGGACTTAGGCGGCAGCTGGGATACTCACCTACCTTTAGTTGAGTTTTCCTACAATAACAGTTATCATATGAGCATAAAAGCTGCACCCTTCGAAGCTCCATATGGCCGCAAGTGCCGCTCGCCCTTATGTTGGGCAGACGCTGGAGACAAACGTATGGTTGGTCCTGAACTTGTGCAAGAGACAACCGACAAGATTATGCAGATCTGAGAGCGCATTAAGGCGGCTCGAGATCGACAAAAGAGCTATGCTGATCAAAGACGAAAACCGTTAGAATTCGAGGTGGGAGACAAAGTATTGTTAAAGGTCCGCCTTGGAAGGGCGTAGTAAGATTCGGAAAACATGGAAAGCTGAATCCACGATACATCGGACCATTCAAGATTTTGGAAAGAATTGCTACCATGGCTTACAAGTTGGAATTACCGGAAGAACTTAATGGAGTACATGATACGTTCCATGTATCCAACCTCAAGAAGAGTCCAATACAAGAAACAGTGATCATCCCTGCGGATGAAGTGCATATCGACGACACACTCCGATTTACAGAACAACCCGTTGAGGTTACAAACTGGAAAGTCAACAAGACCCGAAGGAGTAGTGTCAAGCTTTTCAAAGTACGTTGGAACTCTAAGCACGGACCCGAGTACACATGGGAACGTGAAGACCAGTTTAAAGAAAAGTACCCCCACCTGTTCAAGAAGACTCCTGCGAGAGTTAGTTCAGCCTGAATTTCGAGACGAAATTCTTTTAACGGGGGGAGACTGTGACAACTGGCACCAAGCCGGTAATTTCCGTACACTTTAATTATTATTTAATGACTGCAATTATGTGCTTAAATGTCAACAATGTCTGATTACACACTATACAAGTGAATTCATGCACGTTTTATACTACAAAAATTGCTTTATGCATTAATGATAGCGTTGCGTCAGAAATACTAGTAAACTCACCGGTAAGACACATTGTGTCAACAAATCTGCAGAAAGCAGTCAGACAAAAGAATTGGGGCCTAGATCTAGGTCCAACATCAAGAATACATTAAACCGAAGAGTACATACAAGGGTTAACACACCCGAAACACACTTTAAATGCTGAATTTTAGCAAAATTCAGCATTTTAACAAGATTGTACCATGTAGAAATATGACTAATTGATCCAGAATACTTTCCTAAGTGTCGGGAATTGAAAGTATCACAAAAGGGGACATAAAGAACACTAAACGGTGCAATTTAGCACTTTAACGAACCTGTATTTAACCGAACAACCGGACATTACCCGAAACATCAAAATATTACTGGAAGCATTGTTTTAATGTTTCTGAACTAGTTATGGTCCCCGAACACCATAACACCCCTTATAACATAATAACACATTAAATTCCTAAACTTTACACTTCAAACCTAACATGTTTATGTAATTAGTGATTAAAATTTACACTTTGCCCCCCCCCTTGTTTATGGACGGTCATGGGTGGCCCCACCTTGATCTTGTGAGATCTCTCTTGATCCTTTATAATCTCCTAAGATCCCCCCAAGATTTGTGTAAGGATTTGTCATGTACTTGTTGAACATAATATACAATGGTTAAAGGGATTGGATGGTTATAAGTACACAAGACCCTCACTTCAACTTCACCAACAAACTCTCCTCCTCCCTCCATTGTTCTCGGCCGTATCCCCCTACCCACAAGGTGCAAGAAGGTGTTTAAGAAGGTTTAGAGCTTGTGGATCTTGAAGGACCTTCTTCATTTGCTTTTATCCAACCCTTTTGTAATCTTCAACTTCTAGTATTCTTCCCTAGCCTTGTTGCTAGTGGTGAGCCCTCATGATCTCTTATTACTTCATATCTTGATGGTTAAAAGATGATAAATATTGTTAATCACAAGAACACTAAAGAACATGATCATGATACTTTAACATAAGCTTAAAAATATAAGATTACATGTTGAATGTGTTGATTTGCTTCTTGTTGATTGATTGTTAGTGTTAGTGATGTTAGACATCATATGGAGCCGACTAGATTATGATTAGATACATGATCTAGTAAGTTAAAGTGGTGATCTTGTGAAAGACCAAGATCATCATACTTTATGTCTTCATGAACTTGAATGATGAAATTGATTTTCATATGTGAAGGTGATTTAAACAAAACACAAATCTTGTAAATAGATTATTACAAGAATAATTTTCTCAAGAAACCAAGTTTATTTATAAGATTTACAAAGTCATGGTTTCTAAATAAACTAACCATATTTTTAGTATTTAAACAAGACTAGAATCATGTGAGTAACAAGAAAAATACAAAGGAAATATTTTTAGCTAAATTATCTTACAAGTTGTAAATGACTAAATCTTTTAATAAAGTGATTTACAAACAAATAACCATGTTTTTAAGGGTAACTAAACCTATTAAATAACATGGTAAGTTACTACAAGTTTTTACAAAAACTTCAAGTTCATGATGTAGTGTAATTTACTTGATTTTGACACTCGGAAAGTGTTGAATAAGTTGATGATTGTTGTGATGATTTCAAAAGAAAATAAACACATGTTTTGAAAACATGGGAAACCTCCATTTTTAGGGGAAACTATGTCAAAATTTTTATAAATTTTGACACTTAGAAAAATATAAGTTTGGTGAAACTTATTCCCTAAAAATTTACCTAAAAATATTTACCAAGGTTTCCCTAATTTTTGAGTAAATTTCAAGCTTAAGAAATGACGATTTCTTCAAGATAAAAATTGATATTAAGTATGTATATTTTTGAGAAAAAATATATATTTATTGATCACCAAATTTTGTGCTAAGTGTATGTAGTATGTATTATATGTAATAGTGTATTAAGACTTGAAAATACGCTAAATCCTCCTAAGGAATGAAAATACAAAAATACACATACTACATGCTTAGACAAATACAAGAGATTATATTTATGAAAATATATTTCTTAAAAGATTACGTAACTTGGACAAGTTATGAATATGAAATGAAGTTTTGGACAAAATACATAATTCGGGTGAAAAATACAAGATACTTATATTTATTTTTGAGAAAATAATATAAGTAAAATACATAGATAAAAATATAAATTATTTTTAACACAAGAACACATACATAAAAGATGATGACTTGTACTTGTGCGATACAAGTCTAGTGACTAACGTTAATAAAACACCCTTAGGTCACGACGCTATATAAGCAAACTCGGTGAAGTTTACGACGCAAGGAACACAAAGTTGTGAGTTCATGCTCCCCCTTTTCTTTTAACTGTTTTCATTTTTATAACTTCGGGGGTGAAGTACATGTTACTAAATGTTTACAGAACAGTGAGTTGTGTCCCCACTTTTAAACTTTTACATACTTTTTAAACTTGGGGAAAATACATGTGTTATGGTATGATGGATACAAGAACTAGAGAATGATACTCGAAATCGTGTCACGAATAGGGTACCATAAGCACCATTAATCGTGTACATACTAAGACCGCAGAACAAAAGGTTAGATCTAATGGGTTTTCGGGTAGCCAAACTCTTGGTGATAACTAGTACCAAGTAGTGCTTTTGTGTCTCAGTCGTGAATCGACAACTAGAAAAATGCCTATGGATTGGATGCGTCCTATGTCCTGTCACATGTTAATGGCCTTGCAACCCATTAACAAACTCGATACTTACAAGAATACTTGATTTATACAAGATACATACCATGTTTTCATACAAAGTATACAAACGTTTAATACAAAAACTGCATGAATTCACACCAACATTATGTTGACGTTTTTCCAAAAACTCACATGTATTTCAGGTAACTAAAGTGGATGTGCGTGCGGTCATACCCTTGCTCTGGATGTTGTTTATGTTTGTCTCTGAATAATTTTGTAGACTTTTCAGACAACGTTTTATGAAGTGATGTAAACACTTAATCTATGTTTTTCAATGTTATTGGCATTTGAAGTTATTTTTACGAGCATGTAGTATGTTTACCATTCGTATGCAATGAAAACCTTTCATGATCACACCTCGTGCTTCCGCCTTAGAAAGGGGTGTGACAATGGAGGGTCAAGATCAAGGCACGAAATGCGAGAAACGATCCTAACGGTTCTCCGAAATCTATAAATACCCAAGCTCTCATTCCATTTTCCTCACACCTTGATCTGATTTTATGATCTAAGTTGAAGCTTTATGATTTAGATTGTTGGTGCATACATCTGTCGACTTCGTCTTGTATCGAGTATAGTACTAGATTGTTAGATCAGGGCACGTTGTACGAGAAAATAGGATGTTTAAGATTGTAATATATGTGATTTCGCTTGAAAGGGTGATTTCGCTTGAAATGACCATTGGTCAGTTTCAAGCGGAATCAGCAGGTTCATATTTCGCTTGAACTTATTCAAGCGGAAATGACCTTTAGAGCGAAATCAGTTGAGTCAGTTCTTGTTTCCGGTACCGAGGTGCTGCCGAAGTGCCATTTGATTGTAAACAGTTCCTGATCTTTATACAAGGCAAATTTAAGTGAATTAAGCTGTTTTCCACATCTGTTTCTTAGTTTCCGCCTCTGAAACATATTAGAACGCCTCTGATCGACTCGTTCAGGTCCTTACACGATCCTACAATCGATATCAGAGCTCAGGAGGAGGAGTTCTTTCCTATTCAGCTTGAAAATTTCTGTTTCTACACCTTCTTTTCAAAAACAACAAGATTTCATGGTTAAAGTTGGCCAATTTTTTCACAGAATGTGTAAAACTGCAATTTAACAAACCCTTGAAAGTTTCAAGACAAAATTCTGCTTAAAAATAGTAAAAATGGACCATAGTGTTGATTCTGCTTGAACGAGTAGTTGTGGTTTCGCTCGAGATTGACTATTCCGCTTGCAAATTTCAAGAGAAATCTGTTATTTCGCTCGAAATTCTGTCTAATTTCACTTCAAGGACCTATTCCGCTTGAAAGGTTTCAAGCAAAATCAGTGTTTTCGCTCGAATCATCTGATTCCGCTCGAAAAGCTTTATTCCGCTTGAATTTCAAGCGAAATCAGGTTATCTCGTTTGAACTTTTTATTCCGCTTGAACAACTGATCTCGCATGAAGTTGTCTTTTCAGGTGATTCCACTTGAACAGGGTTCGTGGTTGAAGTTTTGATTTCGCTTGAACAGGTTCCGCTTGAACAAGATATTTCGCTTGAAAAGTGCTGATTTTGAAAAACGTGATACCAAATCATGGAAGAAGAGTTTTACAACGTGTTTGCCACATCCCCGAGTACTCCAGCTGCAATTGCTCAAAACATGAACTTAGAAAACGAAACCGGAACTTTACAAAAACCCCCGAAACTTATGGGAATTGAAGAGTACCATGGATGGAAGAATCGATTTGAGAACTGGGTTCAGGCAAACCATCTGAGAGCTTGGGAAAGTATTGAAACCAAGTATGTTAGACCACAGTCTGCGTTAAATGTTGACAAAATCATCTCAGAATTTTCAGAAAAAGAGAGAGATAGTTATAAAGGAGAGAAAATGATGATTAGTCTCCTACAGCAAGCAGTCAAAGAAGACATATTTATTTTGCTTCAGCATGATGGGAGTGCGTTTCAATTTGGGAAGCACTTAAGAAGAAATTTGAAGGAAGCATAGAAATGCTCAAAAGTAAAGCATCATTGCTAAAAAAGGAGTTTGAATTGTTTACTAGTATGCCTGGTGATACTACAAAGACTCTTATTAAGAGATATTGTCATCTTGTGTGTACCATGTCTCAGCCAAAAATCACTAAAACTCTAGCAGAATGGGTTGAAAAGCTAGTTGACGCTTTACTGCAGAAAGAATGGGGTACTTATCTCATGATCTTAAAGAATTCTGGAGAGTTTAGTAGATTGTCAATCGGACAGTTTATTGAAAAACTTGAGGCACAGGATCTTGAACAGCAGAAAATTGCCAGAATGAACAGCTCAACTCATCAACAGGATATCAAACTGTACTACAAAGGAAATGTTCAAACAGTTGAAGCAAGTCCAAAGATCCAAACCGCGTTTAGTTCAGGAAATTCATCTGGATCAGTCAGTCAAAGTTCAGTCAACACTAGTGGATTTTCAAGTGTTAATCCTCCAAGTGTTCAAAGTGAAAATGTTGGTAATGGACATATGATTCAATGAAATGTGGCATTACATCTTCAAAATGGACAAAATTTTTCGGAAGAAGTTGTGAAAAATCATATGGCATTGCTGGTTAATGCGTTGGAATCTTACAAAGGATTGATTGCTGGAAGAATTGGTAATCTGATGCTTAAAAAGGAAGATTACGACCAGATTGATGCAGAAGAATTGGAGCTTATGGATATAAAATGGGCTTTAGCTAGTGTCCTGGGAAGAGCTGAAAAGTTCAAAATGATTACTGGAAGAAATGATTTTTTGGATGCTCATCTTTCAGCTTTAGGCTTTGATAAATCTAAAGTTACTTGTTTTAAATGCAGGGAAAAGGTCACTTCAAAAGAGAGTGCAAAAATCAGGAGACTAGTGGAGCAAAGAATCCTTTTGGAAAAGATGATTACTATCGGAAGGCTATATATAAGCAAATCACTCATCAACCGCATCAACAGAAGGATTCACAAACTGCACATGGAAAAATGATCGAAGATGCAAATAAGAAGGCTTATTATGGCATTATTGATCAAGATGATGAGAAAATGGCTGAAGGTTTTAGCTGGGACAAGTACATTCCAGCTGATCCAAATGTTAAAGCTTTTATTGCTCAGATTGTTCAAAAGCCAGAGTTGATGAAGGAATGGATGGCTGTGTTATCTGATGAAGATGAAAAATCTGTTTCTTCAGAAGATAATTCAACAGAAAGCAGTGATGATGATGAAGAAATTAAACAGATAAATGTTGGAAAAACTCATTTATCTTCTGACAGTTTTGAATTTTATTTTGCAGACAAACTAAAGAAACTCAAAGAGAGAAAAGCTGCAAAAGACAGGAAAGAAATCAAGATTGTTGAGAAGATAGTTGAAGTAGAAAAGGTGATTGAGAAGGTGGTGGAGATTGAAAAGATAGTTGAAGTCACAAAACCTTGTCTTACATGTTCAGAATCTTGCAAACAATGTGAAGAAAAAGACGAGAGGTTTAGTGAATCAGAAAAGCTGAAAGAAAAGTTGCTGTTTGACAACAAGAGTTTGAAAGAGTCATATGATGTATTAAACTGAACGGTAAATAGTTTGCAGAAAACTAATTCTGAAAGAGAAGACGCTTTGAAAATGATGAATGCAACAATGATGTCGAAGCAGAAAGAAATTAATTTTTACATTGAAGAATGTGCAAAATGGAAGCAAGAATTGGATGGTGAAAAAGTTAAAAATGAAAGAATCAGACGATTATTGAGAAGTTATACAAGTTCTGATTACTTAATTGACATAATTTATCCAACTGTTGCAGGTTTTGAAGCATATAAAGACGAACAGCCAAAGAAGAAAAAGGATACTGGTAAGAAACAGAGTGGCTGTTATAATAAGTGTCCGCCTCCAATTTGGGAAGGGTACTCACCTAGAAAACCAAATGAGGAACAAGTAAAAAAGGCGGTCAATATAAAGTTAGAGTCCGAGTTAACCGATGTATTACCAGACAACATTAACATCACATTCACAGCGTCTGACACAGATCATGAGTCCGAATTAATTAAAAGAATGGTCGATCAAGTGTTGGATAAGGATGAGGAGTCAGAGTCAAAGTCCGAGTCAGAAAGTTCGTGTTTGTCAGTTGGGAGTTCGAGTTCGTCTGAAAAGAGTTCAAAATCGTCGGGAAAATAGGTTTATAGTAAAGAATTTTTGTTACCAAAATCCAATTTGAATGACGAAACATTTGAAGTTGCATATACTTTGAATGATTCTGACAAATTATATTTTGATAAAGAGTTTCCAATAAGAGGTGTAAAAACTAAATTCATCAAAAAGGTTTTCAAATTAACAGAAATTAATATTTCTGGAATAAAAGATTTAATTTTTTCTGAAAAAACCTAAAAAATACACCTCAAGGGTTCAACAAAAGATAAACAAGAAAATGGGTTGCAATTATGGTTTAGAATTTCGAAAGAAACCAAACCATAATGGTAATTTCAAAAAGAAAGGTCTTGGTTTTATTCCACCTGAAAATTATAAAAATGAGAAAATCTCTAAAAATACAAAATTTGTTTCAGGTCCGTCTGCTGAAGAGGAAAAGAAGAGTTCATTCTGAAGACAATCAAATCAAGAATTTCTTGCTGAGAAGAAGAAAAACGAAGTTCAGAAAAAAGAAACCAGAACCTGTTTTGGATGCAATGAAGTTGGTCATATTGCATGGAATTGTCCATTAGCAACAAAAACTAAACATGGAGTTTCTGGAAAACTGAAAGAAGTGGTTGTTGATAAAACCGAACCACCAACTGAGAAATTTAAAGTGTTCAAAAATTCAAGTTATGAAGTTGGTGAGTGTTCAAAGAAGTTTTACAGGAGAAGTGTGAAGCTTGACAACCAAAAGTGGGTTGTTAAGAAATCTGAGGCAAAATCTGGCGATGAACCTGATTCCACAAAATCAGAGGAGCCACATGTTGTTGAAAAGAGTGAAAACTCAGTTCCTCCAATGGATGATGATAATTTTCCACCATTAAGGACTGAAAATTTTAAACAAAGAATTGAGAAAGTTGATATTTCAAATCAATTTTATTCTGAAAAGAATGAATTTGATATGGAGAAAACTTTTAATGGAATTGTGAAGAAAATTTTTGGGAAGATGATCGATAGAAAGGTTAAAGGGGTAAAAGATTTTTATGCCACAAAGAAAGCAACATACATCCCAACTAAAGAAGAGTTGGTATCACCCAAGGCTGGTCAGGCTTGGGTGGACATTTTCTTTCATTGAAAAATTTGACTTGCCGAAGATCCCAAGTTTGTAATCGCGGATCAGGAATCGGCATCATTCTTGATATAATAGATTATGTGAATGAATTTTATAGTTGATAAATTTTTACAGGTTGTGACTTGCCGGAGCTACCAGGTAGGTAAGTGTGAAGCAGGAATCGGCATCTTGATTGGTAAAATGTTATTGTGTAGATGTTTTATTCCTGCACTGGGTCCAAGTGATTTTATTTTACAAGTGATATAGAGGTTTAATTGTGCATATTTGCAAGTGGTAAATCAGGGACATTAAGTTGTACTTGATTTTCTACATATGATTAAAAATTTGAACAAGATGATGAACCCTATCCTACAAGTAGTAAAAACAAACTTATTTTCCGGAAAAATCATTTTGATTAAAACAAACTTAAGTGTTTTGAAATCTTAATGAGAAAATGGTTTGTTGTAAGGGGGAGTTCTGATTGTTTATGCCAAGTGGATGGCGAATTGAAGCGATTGATATCGGTTGTCATTTTACTTGTATAGTTTGTTTTCAAATTTTTTAAATGTGTTTGCATTTTAGGGGGAGTAAAAATTTCAGAAAATCCAAAAACATTAGAAAATTTGAAAAAGCCAAAAACATGATAAAAATCAAAAATGAGTTTAGTTGTGAAAAAGAGGAAAGGATAGTACATCAGTGGACTGTCACAACACGCTAAAGAAATGGAAAGATAAAATGTGATAAACAATCTCACTGTGGATGTGTCAGTAGGTTTTTGCACATTTAGTAGATTGTGACGAGATATAAATCTAAATTTCAAACTTGCTTATATCGTGGGGAACAACTTCTTGGATATATGGGTAACCCCCGAGATCTTGTTTGAAAGGTCCCTCTTTCTGAGATACTAGGTCTTTATGCTCAGTGATATCTGGGGTATTATCCCGGGACTTCTGCTGAATGGAAATTCTGACCTAGTCCCAGCATAATACTTTCCGCATTGCTTAAAATGAGCACCGCCCTCAGCATAAAAAAGATGATGAAACATTGAAAAATGCTAATCATGTGCTATTGAAGAAAAGACCCTCTAAAGGGTACACACCAAAAGACGAGCCATCATCTATCTGTTGAACGGAAGTTCTGACCTGAGCTCTCACGGTTTCGCATCTAGCCCCTTTACAGATATCATCTGTGGTATGCTCACCTGTAAGACTGAATATTGGGATCTGGATACGGGAGTATATTCAAGTAGTGGGACACGCGAATAAGCTTAAGTGCTTAAGACATTAATATCGTATCTCAAAACAGTTAAACTTTGTGTGAAAATTTAAGAGGACCAATATACAGACAATCTAAGTAAATTGTTTAGAATTTAAAATGAAATGAAGCTTAACGGTGTTGGTGATATGTCTCAAGAAACTAATATGATCCTCTTACACAAACTCACAAAAATATTGTCTGTAAATATTTCCTTTCTGCATTGCTTTAAATTCAAAAATCCAAAAATATTTTCAGTGTGTTTTAGCATAAACTTTAAAAAAAATCCAAAAAGATTATTGACAACTAATGTTGAAAAGCTGATTTTCAAAGTTCCAAGTGCTAAACATGATGACATTTTCGTGAGGAGAAGTCTGTGTTTAAAAGCAAATGTGTTTTGATCAAATCTACAAGTGGTTCATTCAGAAATCTAGCTAAAGTTGAGGGGGAGTCTGAATACTTAAATTCTAAATTGAGGTAGAGATTGTGCAGATAACCTGAGCTGGATGAGAGCCAGGTCACGATCTTGGAGCAACATCAAAGAGAGCATATGATTTGAGAAAAGCCAGGTTCCGATACCTGAGGATTCTGAATCTGAGAATAGAGCCAGATTATGATCCTGAATCTGATGATGTTGATGAACTTAAGGAATGCCAGCATGTGACACCTGTGTCACTTCAACCATCAAACAAATACCAAGCCAATGAAATATTGTATTTCATACTTGGGATCTGTATAAATATGTATATCTTTTGCACGTATCAATTCTTGTTCGATTTCGGGCTTTAAATCGCTTTCTGGAAGGTTATACGCGATCTGATGCGTAAATATAACCAGTTTAATGCAACAAACACTCCGGAACAGTGAAATAGGCTTAACATACCTTAAATAACCATTACAAAACTTAGAAATAAGTTTTGGATGGTTTGGTATGCCGAAATCAAGTTTATTCGCTTATAGGGACTAAATTCGACAAACTGCGAAAGTATGTCAATTTATACTGTAACAGACCTTCCGGAACTTGATCATAAGTTAAGTATGCCCTAAATATTCTTTACATAGCTTAGAAATAGGCTTTGAGGTGTTTGGTGCGCAAAAATAAACTTTATGCTCATTCAGGAAATAAAAGCGTCAAAAAGTGCATAAGTTTGCATTTTCGCGCATATTTTACGTTCTGAATACTTCCAGACTTCCAAAAATTTATGTAAGCATTAAAATATTTTATTTTAGTGTTTGGTATGATAAATTCCATTTGTCGCTTAATTTGGATTGTTTTTGCGTTCGTTACGACTCCCGTCGTAATTAAGCGAATAACGCAACCGTACGACCAAACGAACCGACATCCGTGATGTCTTTGAGCATATTTTAAGTTTCCTATACTTTAATATCATTTTAGAGCCTTGAAATGAGGTTAAAGGGGTTTAAAAGTGCCAAAAAAATCAAGTTTTACAAGTGTAGGGACCATTTTTGAAATTTCTGGCAGATTCAATGAACCTAGTCCACTTTGAAGTGTTAATGGTTTTCACCCATGGTTTTGCAAAACCATGGGATGGTATTCAATGAACATAGTCCACATTAGGGGCTCCCATGGTTTTTGAAAACCATGTGCCCACATGTAAGGTCTAGATCAAATCACGTTTTTCGACGAACGATCTTAACGGTTCAAGGAAATCTATAAATACCCCTCACCCATTTCATTCTTCCTCACATTTGAATCTGATTCTACACTCTCTAAGTGGAAGTATATGCTTCCTACCTGAGAGTGAATCGGGTTCGAATCTTGCGGAGACCTTCTGTAAGTGTTCTTTCGCGTTTTTCATTCGTTTTAGCGTTAAAGTCAAACTGTGTTTGACTTTCTGCATTAACCAGTTTATGGTCAATGAGAAGTTCGTTTGAACTTCATAACGTGAGCGTAATCACGATGGTTATAGTCCCTAGTAACTATACCTACTGATTACCACGTTATCTAGGCTCAGTGACGAGTCGTAGTTTCGGCCAAAATGCGTTTTCTCGCGTATTTTGTAACCAAACTACTCTAGGGTATTAAAACAGTTTGTTTTAATACCAAACTTGTTTTCTAACTTTACTAAACATGTTCTAGCATGTTTAGCTCGTCGCTTTTAGATTTGTGCTTGTTTAGGGTCGTAAAGGTAAGCGATCTAATCAATCGATTATGCTTACGAACCCGACCCATTGGTCGATCTTTAGGATCCGACCAAACACATTAGGTGACCATAGTTGTATAGGGAATAACCTTCCGAGGTTATACCTTATGGTCACGACGTTTAGTTAGTTATATGATAGGTAGTTTATATGCCTTAGGTAAATTACCAAAATGCCCTTTTTACGCATAAATTCATTTTAAGTCTATGTAACAAAATTTTTGACATCTAAACTGATTTAACAACAATATTAAACATGTTAAGGCATATCTTTCTTGTCATAGGACTAGTTAGGCATTCCAAACGCGTTTTACGCAAACGACGCGTTAAAGTGGCATAAGCTACCTAAACGGGTCGTAATGGGTCAAAAGCACTTAGGATAGGTTTCGTTTTAGTACGTAGGCTTTGTTAAACCATATTACATAAGTTCCCATACTTATTTGGTTTACGAACCCTTGTACTACCCGATCCTCCGATAGGTCCGTTTATTAATGTAGATACCTATATAGGTGCCGTTTGATTCCGTGATCTTCTAGCTTTGCTTGGTGGTTATCCTAAGACTTCTAAGCACCCTCAAGTGAGTACATAGACCCCTCTTTTACTATTTACAAACATTTTGGGGTGAAACACATGTGCCTACTTGTTACTTTCATGATTTCATGCTTTTATATCATATACTTGCTATGTTCATTAGTACACTATTAGTACATGATTTCATTATGTTTTTGCTATGTATGCCCATTGTGTGCATATTTAGTGCATCGTTTTACATAACATTTCATGCTATGTATGTTCATCATACTTAGTACATTTTACATCACATGTTATGTATGCCCACATGCTATGTATGCCCATTGTGTGCATACTTAGTACATCGTTTTACATAACATTTCATGCTATGTATGTTCATCATACTTAGTACATTTTACATCACATGCTATGTATGCCCATTGTGTGCATACTTAGTACATCGTTTTACATAACATTTCATGCTATGTATGTTCATCATACTTAGTACATCGTTTTACAAGACATCTTATACTTGGTATCATGCTATGTATGTCCATCCGTCGCATACTTAGTACATTGTTTGTGCATTCTAACCTATGGTTTGGTTGTTACATATTTCACTTGCCATACATGACATTTTGTTTACACAATACTTGATTGACATTTGACAACGGTTTAGACATGGGCAATTTACATTGGTGGTTTATGTGGGTAAGTGATTTGAGTAACGAGACGTGTGTAATGTGATACAAGCATGGTGGATACGCCGCTGGTACTTCCTATATATAAGTGCTTGTATTATATTACATGGCGTAGCGTTATTTAAATCATTCATTTGGATTTATAAATTTTTACACAAATAACATATTTTTCACAAGACATTGTTTTACAAAACAGTTTGTTTTATACAAACTCATTTTTACTTGGTTATTCATTTAACCTTACATCACTCTTTTAACTATACATATCTATCATCAATTTTCAAATGTTTTATAAAAGCAAACACTTAAACTGGATTCATGACAAGTTTTTGGCTAAACATTTTCTTAAACCTAAGTCATGGATCCTATTTTTCATAAAACCTATGTACTCGCCGGCATTTTTATGCTGACGTATTTTCACATGTGTTTCAGGTACAATAGTTGATGATATTTGATGATGATATTGATGCATGCTCACATAGGATTGGACGAGACCTTAGTGACATTAAAAGATGCAAGACTAGTTAATTTTTGTTATGTTTCTTTATTGTTAAGACATTGTAACTCATTTAATTCAATAAAACGAAATTTGTTTAATCCATGGTTGTGAAACAATGATTCTGTTACAACACTCCCCGACGTTTCCGCCACGTTTTGTTGTTTTACGTGGTCGGGGTGTGACAGAAAAGTTGGTATCAGAGCCAATGGTTATTGAGAATTAGGTTATTAGTAATGCTTTGACCTAGACTATAACCTTCCTAGGACCCTAACACAAGATTCTTGTGTTTAGATTTTAAAACAATACCGTCACCTATCCTTAGGTGACAACCACAACCAGAACATAAATTTGAATCTGCCTTGAAAACTAATCATCTGTTCTAGGATGATTGAATACTAGGCTTTGAACCCTTTGTTATAAGGTTTTGAACCCTTCCAGTTTGACTCATATTTGGCTTAGTGCCTTTTGAGTTTTCAAACTCGTCAAAGTTTGGGTCTAAATAATGTGAACACGTGCAAACTGGAAGAGTGGGTGCCTGTACCCTGAGTTTTCTGTCTAAGGCTAGAGTGTTCGTACAAATCCGCAGTATCGGACCAGTCACTCTTACCTGGGAACTTTTGGGGTGAGTGTCCACTTATAGGCGAGCATGTCTTCGCGATACATCATAAGGACCTATTTACTTTGATTCAGCCTTTGTGTGTCATTTGTTTGCTTCGTGGTTCAAACAAATGACCACCACCCATGTTTTTGGTCGGAATTTGTAACATCCTATTCTTACCCAATGCCACTTCACTTGTTTCCCTTTTTTTAGAATGCCTCCACGACGCAACAATCAGATACCTATTGAAGATCTAGCAGCTGTCATTACGCAGCAAATGACTGCTGCAATCCCGAACATCGTTGCTCAATGCAACCAGGCTCTCAACAACAATAATGCCCCTTGCAACTTCAAGACGTTCAACTCAGCTAAGCCATCAAAGTTTTCTGGGACTCAAGGAGCGACTGCACTTCTGCAATGGTTCGAGAGTCTAGAGAGCACCTTCAGACATGTTCAATGCCCAAACGAGCGAAAGGTAGATTTCGCATCTAGTGTCTTCGAAAAGCGGGCTTTGACATGGTGGAACGGTGTAATGAGAGATAGGGGTGCCGATGTGGCGCTAGCTCAAACCTGGGAAGAGCTTCGAGCTTTGATGATGAAGGAATTCTGTCCTCGTCACGAGATCAGGGCCTTAGAAAGGGAATTCGATGATCTTAAGCAAGACAGCGGTGAACATCGAGCCTACACTGATCGATATGAGGAGCTGAGCCTGTTGTGTCCTTCCATGGTTACGCCTTTGGATAAGGAGATCGAGAAATACATTGATGGCCTCCCTGACTCAGTTCAGGACATTGTTACTAGTAGTAACCCCACTACGGTTAGGCAGGCCATTGAGCTATCTGCAACTTTGACTGAATCTCAGATCAGGAAACGTAAGCTTTTCCGAAAGGGTGACAAGAAACCGGTCAAGGAATCGAAACCAATCGAGGAATCAAATACCATGGATGAACAGACTGGATCCCCTAAGAAGACAAGGAAGCGAAAGGCTTCTCAGAACTTCGCCATGGTTACTCACAATGATCAAACCGTCCTCAACCAACCAGCTCAACCCCCTGCTAGGAAGCCCTACAATGGAACTGCACCCTTGTGCAACCAATGTAGCCTACATCATCATGCTGGTGTGAAGTGCCGCACATGCCAAGTTTGTGGACTCATAGGCCATACAGCAAGGGTTTGCCCAGCTGCAGGTGCACCAAATCAAGCTGGCAACAATCCTGCTCAAGGTCGTTTTCCACCAGGTTCTTGCTTCAACTGTGGCGAGATAGGCCATTTCCGGAGAAATTGCCCAAAGCTTGCTAATACGAATCCAGCGCAAGGATGAGCATCTGACCGATTGGAAGACAACACTGTTTAGAAATAATCAAGCTTTATGTATTATTTTCTTTTGTTGTCAAAGATCTATGAAACAGTTGTTAACATTGTTTATAAATAAATCTTTTTTTGCAATGTGCAAATGTGATGGCATGTGCAAACAGTGTATCCCCTTCAATACCGACAATCAAGGAGCCGTATTCCTTGAAGAACAGGCTACCCCCAAAATCCTTCCATTTTATGATCTATTGCGTTTTCTTGAAAACGAAATTGAATATTTGGTAGATCATTCTATCTTTATAGATAGATTCTTGAAAGTGACTAAAGTGCCAAATGAAATCCACGGATTGGATTCCTGGTGTGCTTTAAGTATCCGCGTCCAAAGATAACAAATTAATAACCAAGTTAAACAATTATGTGATTATGTGCTTATGTGTTCCCTTTTATGTTTTTGTGATCCAATTTTTGTTATCCAAATCCTCGTAGAATCTTCCATATCTTCGTATGAGGGATTCATAGTAGGATATCCAAAGGTACTATATCCTCAATGGGCTTTTACGTGATAGTAAGGACCCTTGAATTATATTGTACTATTCCATAATTAGACCCCCTGAGTGGTCTAGTTAAACAGATTGATCCAAAAATCCAGTTAGGAATATCATGTGATGATATAGCTGAAAGGACTCCATAGGAGGTCTAATTGAAGAGATCATTTATTGATCTAGTTAAAAGGACCCTATGGTAGTCTAGTCACCCTCATCACAAGTTTGATATTCTTCCCCAAAACATTACAAAACAAACTGTGCGAACTGTGCAAGGAATTACGTAATTATGGACGCGTACATAATTATGGAATTTAGTGCACAGAAACCACAGCGAGTTTTGTCATGAGTCTAGAGTGAACCCCGTTCATTTCCAATTCTGATGAAGCACCCGTTGAAGAAAAATGAACTAGCTATTCATTTTTCACTTCTAAAAGGATATCCGTTGATGGAAATGAATATCTGTTTGATTATCTTTCATTTTCATTTCTGAAGAAGCAACCGTTGGAAATGACTCCGTTTGTTCATTTTCGTTTCTGAAGATTATCCGTTAAGGAAATGAATATCCGTTTGATTATCCCTTCATTTCCGTTTCTAAGGAAGCAACCATTGGAAATGACTCCGTTTGTTCATTTTCGTTTCTGAAGAATATCCGTTAAGGAAATGAATATCTGTTTGATTATCTTTCATTTCCATTTCTGAAGAAGCAACCGTTAGAAATGACTCCATTTGTTCATTTTCGTTTCTGAAGATTATCCGTTAAGGAAATGAATATCCATTTGATTATCCCTTCATTTCCGTTTCTGAGGAAGCAACCGTTGGAAATGACTCCGTTTGTTCATTTTCGTTTCTGAAGAATATCCGTTAAGGAAATGAATATCCGTTTGATTATCCTTTCATTTCTGTTTCTGAGGAAGCATCTGTTGAAAATGACTCCGTCCATTCATTTTCGTTTCTGAAGAATGTCCGTTAAGGAAATGATAGGATTATCCCTTGCATATCTCTGGTGGTTATTTGACACAAAGTCACGGACAGACTCCTACGAATAAATTTCGGGATGAAATTTCCTAAAGTAGGGGAGATTGTGACACCTGTGTCACTTCAACCATCAAACAAATACCAAGCCAATGAAATATTGTATTTCATACTTGGGATCTGTATAAATATGTGTATCTTTTGCACGTATCAATTCTTGTTCGATTTCGGGCTTTAAATCGCTTTCTGGAAGGTTATACGCGATCTGATGCGTAAATATAACCAGTTTAATGCAACAAACACTCCGGAACAGTGAAATAGGCTTAACATACCTTAAATAACCATTACAAAACTTAGAAATAAGTTTTGGATGGTTTGGTATGCCGAAATCAAGTTTATTCGCTTATAGGGACTAAATTCGACAAACTGCCAAAGTATGTCAATTTGTACTGTAACAGACCTTCCGGAACTTGATCATAAGTTAAGTATGCCCTAAATATTCTTTACATAGCTTATAAATAGGCTTTGAGGTGTTTGGTGCGCAAAAATAAACTTTATGCTCATTCAGGGACTAAAAGCGTCAAAAAGTGCATAAGTTTGCATTTTCGCGCATATTTTACGTTCTGAATACTTCCGGACTTCCAAAAATTTATGTAAGCATTAAAATATTTTATTTTAGTGTTTGGTATGATAAATTCCATTCGTCGCTTAATTTGGATCGTTTTTGCGTTCGTTACGACTCCCGTCATAATTAAGCGAATAACGTAACCGTACGACCAAACGAACCGACATCCGTGATGTCTTTGAGCATATTTTAAGTTTCCTATACTTTAATATCATTTTAGAGCCTTAAAATGAGGTTAAAGGGGTTTAAAAGTGCCAAAAAAATCAAGTTTTACAAGTGTAGGGACCATTTTTGAAATTTCTGGCAGATTCAATGAACCTAGTCCACTTTGAAGTGTTAATGGTTTTCACCCATTGTTTTGCAAAACCATGGGATGGTATTCAATGGACATAGTCCACATTAGGGGCTCCCATGGTTTTTGAAAACCATGTGCCCACATGTAAGGTCTAGATCAAATCACGTTTTTCGACGAACGATCTTAACGGTTCAAGGAAATCTATAAATACCCCTCACCCATTTCATTCTTCCTCACATTTGAATCTGATTCTACACTCTCTAAGTGGAAGTATATGCTTCCTACCTGAGAGTGAATCGGGTTCGAATCTTGCAGGGACCTTCTGTAAGTGTTCTTTCGCGTTTTTCATTCGTTTTAGCGTTAAAGTCAAACTGCGTTTGACTTTCTGCATTAACCAGTTTATGGTCAATGCGAAGTTCGTTTGAACTTCATAACGTGAGCGTAATCACAATGGTTATAGTCCCTAGTAACTATACCTACTGATTACCACGTTATCTAGGCTCAGTGACGAGTCGTAGTTTCGGCCAAAATGCGTTTTCTCGCGTATTTTGTAACCAAACTACTCTAGGGTATTAAAACAGTTTGTTTTAATACCAAACCTGTTTTCTAACTTTACTAAACATGTTCTAGCATGTTTAGCTCATCGCTTTTAGATTTGTGCTTGTTTAGGGTCGTAAAGGTAAGCGATCTAATCAATCGCTTATGCTTACGAACCCGACCCATTGGTCGATCTTTAGGATCCGACTAAACACATTAGGTGACCATAGTTGTATAGGGAATAACCTTCCGAGGTTATACCTTATGGTCACGACGTTTAGTTAGTTATATGATAGGTAGTTTATATGCCTTAGGTAAATTACCAAAATGCCCTTTTTACGCATAAATTCATTTTAAGTCTATGTAACGAAATTTTTGACATCTAAACTGATTTAACAACAATATTAAACATGTTAAGGCATATCTTGCTTGTCATAGGACTAGTTAGGCATTCCAAACGCGTTTTACGCAAACGACGCGTTAAAGTGGCGTAAGCTACCTAAACGGGTCATAATGGGTCAAAAGCACTTAGGATAGGTTTCGTTTTAGTACGTAGGCTTTGTTAAACCATATTACATAAGTTCCCATACTTATTTGGTTTACGAACCCTTGTACTACCCGATCCTCCGATAGGTCCGTTTATAAATGTAGATACCTATATAGGTGCCGTTTGATTCCGTGATCTTCTAGCTTTGCTTGGTGGTTATCCTAAGACTTCTAAGCACCCTCAAGTGAGTACATAGACCCCTCTTTTACTGTTTTCAAATATTTTGGGGTGAAACACATGTGCCTACTTGTTACTTTCATGATTTCATGCTTTTATATCATATACTTGCTATGTTCATTAGTACACTATTAGTACATGATTTCATTATGTTTTTGCTATGTATGCCCATTGTGTGCATACTTAGTGCATCGTTTTACATAACATTTCATGCTATGTATGTTCATCATACTTAGTACATTTTACATCACATGCTATGTATGCCCACATGCTATGTATGCCCATTGTGTGCATACTTAGTACATCGTTTTACATAACATTTCATGCTATGTATGTTCATCATACTTAGTACATTTTACATCACATGCTATGTATGCCCATTGTGTGCATACTTAGTACATCGTTTTACATAACATTTCATGCTATGTATGTTCATCATACTTAGTACATCGTTTTACAAGACATCTTATACTTGGTATCATGCTATGTATGTCCATCCGTCGCATACTTAGTACATTGTTTGTGCATTCTTACCTATGGTTTGGTTGTTACATATTTCACTTGCCATACATGACATTTTGTTTACACAATACTTGATTGACATTTGACAAAGGTTTAGACATGGGCAATTTACATTGGTGGTTTATGTGGGTAAGTGATTTGAGTAACGAGACGTGTGTAATGTGATACAAGCATGGTGGATACGCCGCTGGTACTTCCTATATATAAGTGCTTGTATTATATTACATGGCGTAGCGTTATTTAAATCATTCATTTGGATTTATAAATTTTTACACAAATAACATATTTTTCACAAGACATTGTTTTACAAAACAGTTTGTTTTATACAAACTCATTTTTACTTGGTTATTCATTTAACCTTACATCATTCTTTTAACTATACATATCTATCATCGATTTTCAAACATTTTATAAAAGCAAGCACTTAAACTGGATTCATGACAAGTTTTTGGTTAAACATTTTCTTAAACCTAAGTCATGGATCCTATTTTTCATAAAACCTATGTACTCGCCGGCATTTTTATGCTGACGTATTTTCACATGTGTTTCAGGTACAATAGTTGATGATATTTGATGATGATATTGATGCATGCTCACATAGGATTGGACGAGACCTTAGTGACATTAAAAGATGCAAGACTAGTTAATTTTTGTTATGTTTCTTTATTGTTAAGACATTGTAACTCATTTAATTCAATAAAACGAAATTTGTTTAATCCATGGTTGTGAAACAATGATTCTGTTACAACACTCCCCGACGTTTCCGCCACGTTTTGTTGTTTTACGTGGTCGGGGTGTGACACAGCACATCGTAAAGGGGAGTCTGAATATATTTGAAAGAAGATTTGAAAGAGTATTACCCAGAGACTGATCAAGATTGAAGATAAGCAGACTCGACACATAAGACTCGTCAACATCTGAGGGGGAGTCTGTTGGTGCATACATCTGTCGACTTCGTCTTGTATCGAGTCTAGTATTAGATTGTTAGATCAGGGCACGTTGTACGAGAAAATAGGACGTTTAAGATTGTAATATATGTGATTTCGCTTGAAAGGGTGATTTCGCTTGAAATGACCATTGGTCAGTTTCAAGCGGAATCAGCAGGTTCATATTTCGCTTGAACTGATTCAAGCGGAATCAGTTCCCTATATATACCTTTAGAGCGAAATCAGTTGAGTCAGTTCTTGTTTCCGGTACCGAGGTGCTGCCGAAGTGCCGTTTGATTGTAAACAGTTCCTGATCTTATACAAGGCAAATTTAAGTGAATTAAGCTGTTTTCCACATTTGTTTCTTAGTTTCCGCCTCTGAAACAGATTAGAACGCCTCTGATCAACTCGTTCGGGTCCTTACACGATCCTACATAGATCAAGTTCTTCCTAGCTTGGACCCTTTGTAAGTTTCTTTCATGCTTTTTTTGCGTTTTTAAGCACGAAAGTCAAACAGTGTTTGACTTTCTGCTTTGACCAGGTTATGGTCAACACAAAGTTCGTTTGAACTTTGCAATGTGAGCATAATCACGATTTTTATAGTCCCTTGTGACTATACCTACTGATTACCACGTTGATTAGGTGTAGTGACGAGTCATAGTTTCGGTCAAAATGCGTATTCATGCGTATTTTGCAACCAAACTATTCTTAGGTATCAAAACCTTTTGTTTTGATATCAAGCTTGTTTTCTAACTTCGTTAAACATGTTTTAATATGTTTAACTTGTCACTTTTAGTTTAGTGCTTATATAGGGACGTAAGATAAGCGGTCTAAACAACCACTTAGACTTTCGAACCCGACCCATTTGGTGGTTCATTAGGATCCGACCAAACATATTTTGTGATCATAGTTGTATAGAGAATAACCTTCCGAGGTTATACCTTATGGTCACTTCGTTTAGTTAGTTGTATTATAGGTAATTTATATGCCTTAGGAAAATGACCAAAATGCCCTTTTTACGAATAAATTCATTTTAAGCATATTTAACATAAATTTTTATATCTAAACTGATTAGGTAACATTATTTGACATGTTAAGGCATATAATACTTGTCATAGGACTAGTTAGGCGGTCCAAACGCGTTTTACGCGAACGACGCGTTAATGTAGCGTAAGCTACCTAAACGAGTCATAATGGGTCGTAAGCACTTAGGTTAGGTTTCGTTTTAGTATGTAGGCTTTGATAACCATATTACATGAGTTCCTACACTCATTTGGTTTACGAGACCTCATTTTATCCGATCCTCCGATTTAGGTCCGTTTATTAACATAGTTACCTATATTAGGTGTCATTTGATTTCTGTGATTCCTCTAGCTTTGCTTGGTTGTTAGTCAAGACTTCTAAGCATCCTCAGGTGAGTACATAGTCCCCTCTTTTACTGTTTTCAAATGTTTTGGGGTGAAACACATGTGCCTGCTTGTTACTTCCATGTTTTTCATGATTTTATATCATATGCTTGTTATGTTCATTAGTACATATATAGTACATGATTTCATTATGTTTTGCTATGTATGTTCTCTTAACATGCTAGCACATTGATTTTTGTATATTACATTTTGTTGCGTATGTTCACTCAGCATATGGACACATTGTTTTACATTTTGAACCGTTGGAACTGTTTGATTTATGTGAACCGTTAGTAACTGTTTGATTATTTGAACCGTTTGGTATTGTTTGAACCGTTGGGTTAGGGAAGAGATTAGGTAACAGGGCGGGTGTAATGTGTTAAAAGCATGGTGGATACGCCGCTGGTACTTCCTATATATAAGTGCTTTTAATACATTATATATCGTTGCGTTATCTAGATCACTTGGGCAAGGTTATCAAAACAAAGTTATATTACAAGGTTTTTCTAATCATATAAACCATACGAGTTTTATTAACGAGTTTTTACGAGATGTTTTACAATTTGATTTAATAAAATAAATGTTTTGGGTTAAGAATCATGGCTACGAGATTTTATAAAGTATAACCAACTTGATTTGAGTTGGTTAGTTATGTCGCAATACTATACTTTTCAAAACAACGTTTTTAATTAAGTATTGCAACATGTAAACTAGCCATGGATCTGACATTCACATAAAACCTATGTACTCGCCGGCATTTTTATGCTGACGTATTTTTGCATGTGTTTCAGGTACCATAGTTGGTGATATTTGATGATGATATTGATGCATGCTCACATAGGAACTAACGAGGCCTTAGTGACTTAATAGCAATGAAAGTCTATTTGTTCATGTTTTGTTTCTGATTTTCAATGTAATGTAATACATTTAATTTAATAAAACAGAACTTCAATCCATGTGTTATGAAACAATGATTCTGTTACAACACCCCCCGACGTTTCCGCCACGATTTGTTGTTTTTCGTGGTCGGGGTGTGACACTTATGACCCATTATGACCCGTTAAGGTAGTCTACGCTACTTTAATGTGTCGTTCGCGCGAATAGGCGTTCGAGATGCCTAACTAGTCCTATGATAAGTATTATATACCCTAACATGTTTAAATATGTTGTATAATCAGTTTAAGTGTCAAAATTTAAGTTACATATGCTTAAATTTAAATTATGCGTGAAAAGGGCATTTTGGTCATTTTCCTAAGGCATATAAACTACCTATCATATAACTAATTAAACTAAGTGACCATAAGGTATAACCTCGGAAGGTTATTCCCTATGCAACTATGGTCACAAAATATGTTTGGTCGAATCCTAATGATCGACCAAACGGGTCGGGTTCGAAAGTCTAAGCGGTTGTCAAGACCGCTTGACTTACGACCCTATATAAGCACTAGACTAAAAGTGACGAGTTAAACATGTTAAAACATGTTTAACTAAGTTAGAAAACTGATTTTATATCAAAACAAAGTGTTTTGATACCCGAAAATAGTTTCGCCGCTAAATGCACATAATCGTGCATTTTGACCGAAACTTTGACTCGTCACTTCTACTAATCAACGTGGTAATCAGTAGGTATAGTCACAAGGGACTATAACCATCGTGATTACGCTCACATTGCAAAGTTCAAACGAACTTTGTCTTGACCAAATCATGGTCAAAGCAGAAAGTCAAACATTGTTTGACTTTCTTGATTGAATACATAACCAAGCATGAAAGATTACTTACAAAGGGTCCAAGCTTGGAAATAGAACAAAGAAAACTCAGGTATGAAGCCTTCAACAAGTGTGAGAGCTTCAACTTAGAGCAGATTTGTGAAGAAATTGGAATGAGCAAGGAACAAGGTTGAAAACCCATGGCTATTTATAGATTTCTTGAATAAATAAGATCATTCCAAGTGTCTTGAAACATAATCTTGGCCTTACACTTGTTGGACAATACTTGGGCAACTTGGGGAACACATAAACCAACTCATGTTATTCAAAAACCATGGTTAAAAACAATGAGAATAGGCTGGTTGGATTAATACAATGAATCTGCCAGATGAGTCTGACGCGTCCCGCATAAGAGTAAGCACAATCTTACGCGGCCTGCGAGAGAAGTTTCAGAAAATGTCAAAAAAGTCCCTGCATGCATAAAACTTGGTTTTTGATGCATTTAACCCCCGTTAACCCCATTTCAAGGCTCTACAATGATGTTAACGTATAGGGAACATGAAATATTTTTTAAAAGATCTCAGATGTCGGTTCGTTTGGTCGTACGGTCATGTTATCCGGTTAATTACGACGAAACTCGAACGGACGCGAAAAACGATCCAAATTACGCGGCGAATGGTATTTTTGCATTCCAATCACTAAAATAAAATATTTTAGTGATTACAAAAGTTTTTGGATGTCCGGATATGTTCAGAACGTAAGATATGCGCGTAAATGCAAACTTATGCACTTTTTGACGCTTTTAGTCCCTATTGATCAAATAAGCACATTTTCGCATACCGAACCCCTCAAAGCCCATTTCTAAGCTATATAAAGGATATTTAGGGTATATTTAGCTTATGATCTTGTTCCAGAATGTTCGTTACTATACGAATCGGCAGACTTTCGCAGTTTGTCGCAAATAGTCCCTGTGATCGAATAAACATGTTTTTGCCATACCAAACCCTTCAAAACTTATTTCTAAGTTATGTAAAGGTTATTTAAGGTATTTTTAGCTTATATTGCTATTATGGAGTGTATGTCGTGTTAAATTGATTACGTTTACGCATCAGTTTGCGTATAAATTTCTAGAAAGCGCTTTAGAATTTGAAATCGAACAAGAATTGATATGTGCAAAAGTCAACTGTATTCGTACAAATCCCAAGAATGAATCACAAGATTTCATTGGATTCGTATTTATACGATGGTCGTAATAGCACAAATGCCACACACACCTCCTCCATCCCGTGAACAGATGTCACACTTTGTCGACATGGTTAAGACGCTTATATATAGGAAGTGCCAGCAGCGTATCCACCACACTTAACCATGCTTTTAATGTTATGGCACCATTAGAACTTACTACGATCTCCATGCACTTACCAAAATAATCCCATGTGCACCCGTGATTAGTCTAGTCCTTGCATGTTTATCGTAACTTATTCCATGGACGCGTAGTCGAGGTAAAACATATTATATCGTGATATACTATATGGTGCTAGTAATAGAATCTGTGTGTGAACCTAGTCTAGGTGTGAGGACTCGAGAGAGAGAGAGAGAGTCGACATCGCATATGGAGGCGACATCGAACATTAGAACAATTATAAAGTATACGTATCTGCATCGGGTATCGTACCATTAACCACGTCGTTCTGCGCCTGGTTGGTGTTGATGTTGAAAACTTTTGCTTGGCATGTGGTTGCTATTGGGGCTTCTGCTACGGGTGTTGCGGCTGCTGTAGCTACTGGTGCGGCGGCTGCTGGGGTTGCAGGCTGCGTTGGCGTTGCTGGGAGTGTTGATGTGTCTTGGTGTCGCGGCCCTGTGCGGAAGTGGCTGGTGAAGTGACCAAAATAGTTGCAATTGCTGCAATAGCGGTAGTTGGCTCCAGTCTGGTGGTGATAAGTACATTTCTGACACAGGGGAAGAATCCCAGTGTAGGCACGTCTTGGGTGGACTGGAACTACTCGGAGAGGTTCAGGGTTTAAAACTGTTTGGGGTGGAGGTGTTGCTGAGCAATTAAAGCTCGAGTTCTTTCGCTTGCGGCTGCGCTTGTCGGTGTCTTGCGGCTGTGCGGCGTCGTCAGGTGACTCGGTGGTAGCTTGGTTAGCCTTCTTGGTGGAATCCTTGGAGAAGAATCCAGCCAAGACTCGCTTGTCATTGATTTATGTGACCAACAGATAGGTTTCTTCGCTGGTAGCCGGTCTTGCAGCTTCGACAAAATCGCCCACACACTCAGGTAAAGCACAGATGTACTTCTTGATGGCCTTTTCGGGAGTGTCGACTTAGCTTAGGCAAATAATACTGAGTTGTTTGAACCTGGCTGTGAGGCCGGCGTTGTCACCTTCAACTTGCTTGATTTCCCAAAACTCGTTTTCTAGTTTCTGGACTTCGTAGGGAGGGCAGTACTCTTCCTTCATGAGCTCCTTCAGCTTGTTCCAGGAGACTGCGTAGGCTGCCTCGCTTGCAGATTTGTTACGCTCGGCTGTCCACCAGTCGAGGGCTCTTGATTGAAATACTCCTATAACGCATGTGGTACGAAAATGCTCGGGGCACCCACTCTGACGAAGGGTGACCTCGATGGCATCGAACCACTGAAGCATCTGAGATACACCTCCTTCGCCTGTGAAGACCATCGGGTCACAAGCTTTGAACTGCTTGTAGGAGAAGGTAGTCCTTGGCGCATTGGTCTTCGAGTCTTCCAATGTCTGAGAGTCATTGAGGGATTGAATCTACGAGACGACTTCAGGAATAACCTTGGCCATTTCCTTGGTCGTGAGCGAGGCGATCCTCTTATCGACGTTTCTTCGAGCTTGGCGTCACGAATTGGAAACGTTCGAAGACATCTAGACAAAGAGAGAGATTTGGAGTGAGATTCAATCATAAAGGTTTTGAGAATGCGATGCGATTTAGCACGTTAACACTTGTTGTAATTGATATAGTAATACGTATTCACTTAGGAGACACATAGGAGGAACGAAATTCCTAGATTCTCATGTATTCACATAAACACATATAATCGTATATTATATACATATATACAGGCATATTTGTATAAATAGCGTGAGGACACGTGGGAGAGAGAGTTGTAGACTTTAGTTTTGTTGCGGATATTCAGCTCTTGTTTTAGATTGCGATGGCTGTGTGAGTTGTTCATATAAAAGCGGGGAGTGAAAAGCGGTAAGAAGAAATCGATAAAGCATAAATGTTCACATTGAAAACACATAAACATGATAAAAATTCAATGATGCGTAAAAATCGACGATTGCAGGCTTGAAAATAAATAGAGTGTCCTGGGTTTTGAGACAGCGACTACCCAAAGTGATTCAACCATTCTCAATAAGTTCGAGTACACACTTTGGCCTAATAGACTATGCTCTCACCTCGTTGCGGTGAACGGCATGCATCCTTCAGTTACAACATGACTCAGCTCATTAGAACAGTTGAGACTTTGGTGAGATCTTTGAAAATCAAAGTAGGGAGTGGAACGTGTCATTAAGATGCGGGTTTCACTCCTAACTTAACAACTTCGCTCCTAACTATGGTTAAACAACCACGAGATAGAGATGGAGATTTCCGTTGAGACGTGGATATCACTCCTAACCCAACAAAGAAGCTCGTGCTGAGAGTAAAAATACACGGGGTGAGTGATCTTATCGAGAGTTCTTGGTTTTCACACCTAGTCTCGACACAATCACTCGTTTGTGTTATACGAGCGTTTTCAAAACGTGTGTATTGTGTTAGCCTTAGGAAAGGCAAAATAGTTTTTCAACCTTAGAAAAGGTTGCCTTCATACGAAGTTGTAGTTTGTGGGTTCGTACGAAGGTGTAGCATAGTAGGTTCGAATGAGAGTATAATAGTATGTAAGTTCTTACGAAGCCCCAAGTGGGTTCATACGAAGGGTTTGTTTTGGTACTTAAACTATAGACTAGGTCTGTTCTACACGACTTGACCTAATTCCCTGTAGTTATGGCTCTGATACCAATCTGTCACACCCCAACTGATGGCGGAATCATCGGGGCGCGACACTAGGCAAATCAGATTGCTCAAGAGAATCCATAACAACTATTAAGTGACAGTATTTTTAATACGTTTAATATCCCATACTATCAAACAAATAATTCAAAAATAGTCACTACAGACATCAAAATCTCTTAAACAAGTTCCAATCCGACAACCTAGATTTTTATTAGATGAGTTTCTAGACTTCCTATCCTTTTTGCAGCATAACAATCCATCAACCTGTCACATACATTAAAATAAAAGTCAATACATAAAGTAATGGTGAGTACACAAGTTTGCATAGGTATAGTATAAAAAGCGTTTACGCATAACCAGCATGTGACACGTAACGGGCGAAGCATGTAAACTACCAACAATGATACATCCTAACCACGTGACTGCGAGTAGAGTATGCGCGACACACGTTCACCGAAGTGAACACGTGAAGTAACGTATGTGATCCTTAGCAACCTCTGACAAATCAGGTGCTGAGTCCAAACTATAGTACTATCGTTGGTAAAGGCAGTCGGGCAAGTAATCATTGTACAAGTATAGCAACAAGCATTCAACTAATCACGTATGGCATGCGGGAGCGGTTAGCGTTTATAAATTGTTTGCGTGGTGTGTTGTGTTTTGATAGAGAACGTATGTAACACCCAAAAGTGCGTCAAACGAAAATGGGTTCGAGTATACTCACAGTGCGTGTCCTAATCAAGATACACGATCTGCTTGGATTGAAGGGTGCGTCGGGTCAGCCTGCGTATGGAAACAACTCCATAAGTCTTCCTCATGGCTGAACGGTCGTAGATGGGGTGTTGAGCGGGTTAAAAATTTGACAGTGCACCCGAACGGATGGATGCCATCCGGATGGATGGGTGCCATCCGGACGGATGGATGCTATCCGGACGGATGGGTTTAGTCCATTCGGACGGATGGGCTGCCTTGTTAGATCGATAAAATCTGATGTATAACTTGGTATTTTAAAACAGAAGGAAAAATTTGGAGTGGGGGCAAGGTCTATCCAGACGGATGGACATGGTCCATTCGGACGAATGGACTATGGTTGAGGTTTTGTAAAATTTTCCTTAGATAAAAAGTTTTAGTTATTGGAGACGAGCGTGTTGACGGATTCAAAGAACGGAAAACACCAAACCCAATTCATTCGGACGGATGGGCCTTGCCCATTCGGACGAATGTTCTGTTCTTGATGTAAATTCATGTTTGACCCGTTAATCGGTTCATCTCTTCGGTGGAAATCTGTTAGTGCATATGTCTGTTGACTTCGTCTTGTATCGAGTCATGTAACTGGATTGATAGACCAGGACACGTAGTTCGAGAGAAACAGGAAACAGGTCTGAACCAGCAGGTTCATGCGACCTGGCCAGTTCGTGAGAACTGACCAGTTCGTGCGACCTGGACATGACTGGTTCGTGCGACCTGGCTTCTCCTATAAATAGTGAGTCTTGGGTCTTCATTTGTAACTTCTGATTCCGGTAGCGAAGCTTTTCCGAAGTGTCGCCAGCTCGTGTAACATTGTGAAATCAATACAAACGACAGTTAATCTACTTCTAAGTGTGAATCAAGCAGCAATGAAGATCAAATCACTGAATTCCGCCTCTGATTTGGTCTAGAACTCTTCTGATCGACTCGTTTTGATCGAATCCCTGATCCTACAAGTGGTATCAGAGCTCAGGAGGAAGAGTTCTTACCATTTCAGCTTGTCTTCATGGATAAAATTTGTTTTCTACTCATCTTTCTACACTTCTTCATCAAATTTACTAAGATTTCACGGATAAAATGATCTGATTTTGACATATAACACGTAAAACATTGTTCTGAACAATCCGTGAACAAATCAGAACCTAATTCATCTTAAAACTTGATAAAAATTGACAAAATGATGAAATTTTGAACCAGATCGTTCGAACTAGGCTCAGATCGTGTGAAAAATTGACCAGATCGCGTGAAACTATGTTCCAGATCGTGCGATGTGATCCAGGTCGTTTGAACCTGATCCAGCTCGTGTGAAAGTGTATCAGGTCGCATGGGTTGAGTGTATATCTTATCAGTTCGTGTGGTTTGTCACATCAGGTCGTTTGGAGGTAGTTCTGATCGTTTGAAAGATAGTCAAGTCATACGAAGTGGTCCAGACCGCACGAGGTGGTCCAGACCGCACGAAGTTAGTTTAAGTCGCTTGTCATTGTGAACCAGGTCGTTTGGAATTGGTTCAGGTCGCTTGAAAGCTTCCAGGTCGTTTGAAATTTCTGAACTTGAAAATTTTTTGCACCGAAACATGGATTCTGAATTTTACAATGCGTTTGCTACCCCAATCACTATGGCTCAGAACGTGAACTTAGAGAATGAAATGGGCACCATGCAAAAACCGCCTAAGCTCATGAATATCAAGGAGTATAGTGGATGGGTGGAACGTTTCGAAAATTGGGTTCAAGCAAATCACTTAGAGGCGTGGGAATGTGTTGAAGAACGATATGTTAGACCGATTGATGAAGACAGAGAGATTGTTGCGATTAAATATTTAGATGACCAAGAGAAAAAGAAATACAAAAGTGAAAAGATGATGATCTGTATATTGCAACAAGCTATTAAGGAAGACATCTTGATTTTATTGCAACACAACGGAAGTGCACCCTCAATGTGGAAAGCACTAAAAACGAAATTTGTTGGAAGCTTAGACATGATCAAGAACAAAAAATCACTTTTGAAGAAAGAATTTGATCTATTTCGTGGATTAAAAACTAAAAACACCAAAATGATAATAGAAAGATATTGTAACTTGGTGGTTAACATGAAGCGGTTGGACATCAAGAAAGATAGAGAAGAATGGGTTGAAAAGTTAGCCGATGCAATGCCACAAGATGTTAGGGGCACGTATCTTATGATTCTAAAGAATAATGGTGAATTTGCGAATCTGTCGCTGAGCAAGTTTATTGAAAAACTCGAAGTTCAAGAGATGGAACAACGGAAGATGGTGAAAATGAATAATTCTAATGGTGAACAGGACATTGGTTTGTACTACAAAGGAAGTACGATTGATAAGACCAACATTGCACCAAAGATCGAAACTGCATTTAACGCAAACAGTTCTTCTGGAGGGTCATCTCAAGGATCAAACAACAAAAATATTGGATTCTCTTCATATCCATCATTTGATCTACATTTTTCAGCAACCAATTCTAAATCGCAAAGCTCATACAACAATAATGGCCAAGTTATACAATGCAACATTGCATTACATCTTCAGAATGATCAAAATTTCTCAGAAGAGGTTGCCAAAGGTCATATGTCTTTATTGGTGACTGTATTAGAGTCTTATGAAAGTTTGGTAGCCTGAAGGATTGGTAATCCAATGTTGACCAAAGAGGATTATGATCAGATTGATGCAGAAGAGATGGAACTAATGGATATAAAGTGGTGTATAGCTAGTGTGTTGAGAAGAGCTGAGAAGTTTAAACAGGTCACTGGAAGAGATGATTTCCGTGATGCTGGAACTTCACCTTTAGGTTTTGATAAATCTAAAGTTACTTGTTTTCGTTGTAGGGAGAAGGGCATTTTAAGCGAGAATGCACAAATCCGTGAAGCAAGTGGAGCTCAAAATCCATTCGGAAACAATGATTATCATCGAAAAGCGATTTATCATCAAATTGCTCAACAGCTGCATCAACAACAATCGCCACAAACTTCACATGCTAGGAAGGATCTGATCGAAGAGCCATCAAAGAAAGCTTATCTAGTTCATCAAGAAGATGAAAGAATTCCAGAAGGTTTTAATTGGGATCATTATGATCCTAACAGAACTTCAGATTCTAAAGCATTTGTTGCTCAAATTTTTGATGATTCAACTGCTGAAGATGAAATAGCGTATGCTTATTACGAATCTCAACAATTCAGTCCTAAAAAGAAAGAAGATGAACCAGTTTCAAAAGAAGAGGCTTCAGAAAAAGCACCAATCTTTGATCACTCATCAGATGAAGAGAGTGATGATGACAGTGAAGAAATTCGAAAACTTGAATATTATAAAAGAGAATTTTCACCTGATAGATATAATTTGTATTTTGCAGGTAAAATGGAAGAGATCAAAGAAAGACAAGCTGCGAAAAAAGAAGAATCATAAGGCAGCAACTGTTAAAGAAAAGGTCAAACCCGAGAAAAATGTTTGAGTGGTAAGAAGCAAGTTAAAGAAACTCCAGCTATCAAGGATGAAAAGGAAGCTGATACTGAAAAGATGCCTGAGAAGTGTGAAAATTGTGATACTGTGAAAAGGCACAACAACAAATTGATTCATAACATGAACAGACTGAAAGAATCTTATGATGTTTTAAACAAAGCTATGAATCAATATAGCAAGTCAAGCAATGAACAAGTGATAGCTATGAAGACACTCAATGGAGCGTTCATGACGAAGCAGAAAATCATCAATCAGTACATTGAGAAATGTGCTGAACTTGAAAAAAAATTGGAAACTCAGAGGATAGAAACTGAGAGGGTAAACAGGTTATTGAAAAGTTATTCATGTGCTTCTTATGTGATTGACAGGATTTACCCTACAGTAGAAGGCATGAAAGCGTTTGAAGAGGAGAAATCTGAAGTAAAGAATACTGGTAAGAAACATAGTACCAATTATACAAGGTGTCCACCTACGCTTGAAGAAGGATATTCTCCACGAAATCCTAATTCAGAAAGAGTCAAAAAGGCAACCAATCTAAAGTGGGAATCTGAACCTTCAGATGGATTGCCAGATAATATTGACATCACATTCACTGCATCTGACACTGATCAACAATCTTAGTTGATTAAGAAAGTGGTGGATCGTGTGTTAGATAAAGATGAAATCGAGGAGTCAAAGTCAAAGTCAAAGTCTGACACTTCAAGTACAACAGTTGAAAAGGCCAAAAAGGGTTTACAATAAAGATTTTCTGATGTCATAAAATAATTTGAATGATGAAACATTCAAAGTAGCATATACTTTGAATGATTCTGACAAATTATATTCTAATGAAGAATTTCCAATAAGAGGTGTTAAAACTGAAATGATTAACAAGATTTTCAAATTAACAGAAATTAATATTTCTGAAATAAAAGATATAAATCTTACTGAAAAAACCTAAAAAATACACTTCAAGAGTTCAACAAAGATTAAACAAGAAAAAGGGTTACAGTTCTGGTTCTGGTTATCGAAAGAAACCAAACCATAACAGTAATTTCAAAAAGAAAGGATTAGGTTTTATTCCGACAGAAAATTATAAAAATGAGAAAATTTATAAACCAAAAACTAAATTTGTTTCAGGAACATCTTCTGAAGAAGAAAAAGAGATTTTGTTCAGAAAGTAGACGAACAAAGAATTCCTTGCTAAGAAGCAAGAGGGAATGAAAAATGATGTTGCTCAGAAGAAGGAAATGAGAACCTGTTACCGATGCAAACAAGTTGGTCACATCTGTAGGATCGTTTTCAGACCCAAACGAGTCGATCAGAAGAGTAATTCACCAATTCAAGAGGCGGAAACTAATGAATCAGTGTTATTTCAGCCGTATTCACTTTAAACTGTTGATTTTATTGATATACAATCCTTTTACAAGCATGACAACACTTCGGCAGCACTTCGTGGCAAACCGGAAGACAATCACTTATGATTTCGCTCCAATGATCACCTATATATAGGGGTTCTTATTCCGCTTGAACAAGACATGATAGGTTCAAGCGGAATCACATCGTTACAACTCAAGCAAAATCATGATCTAGACATCTCAAGCGGAATCCGAATATTATGTGGTTTCGCTTGAAATGACAAGATGTCATTTCAAGCTGTCATTTCAAGAGGAATCACTTGCAAATACCAATTTCTTGGATTCCGTGCCCTATACTAACCTATTCTATACAAGACTCGATACAATACGAAGGCGACAGACGGATGCACCAACAAACTCCCCCTCGGATGTTGACGAAGTCTTCGGTGTCGAGTCTTCGGTTGTCAAACCTTCAGTCTTTATCAGTCTTCGTGCTTCTCTCCGAAGTATTCTCCATTGTAAGCATCTTTACTCAATCTTTATCATCAACAAACTCCTTTCCCTCAGATGTTGTATCTTTAAAATTCATTAGCATCAACAATCTCAGGACCAGAATCTGGCACTTTAACCTTCAGACTCCCACTCTCAATCTGCTGGGATCTTAGTCTGGAAATCACAGATTTAAGATCGTTGCCTAGCTTTTATCCTGCAAATCTCTACCCAACGCATAGGTTTCTCAATGATTAAAACTTTAAAATTTAGAAACTATTGTGGTAAACATTCAAAATGATTTATTCTTTGAAATCTTCTTTAAATCATTTCACTCACTCTTTATCCAAACCTGTTCATCAAGTTTAGCACTTGGAATTTTGAACATCAGCTTTTCAACATCAGTTGTCGAAAATCTTTTTGGATTTTTCAAAATTTTATGCTAAAACACACTCAAATCTTTTTGGATTTTTGAATGAAAGTAAATGCAATAAAGAAACTATTTACAGACAATATTTTTGTGAGTTCGTGCAAGAGGATCATATCAGTTTTTGAGACAAATCACCAACAGTGTTAAGCTTGATTTCATTTTAAGTTCTAAACAATTCACCTAGATTGTCGGTATATTGGTCCACTTAAATTTTCACACAAATTTCAATTGTTCCGAGATACGATATTAATGTCTTAAGGACTTAAACTTATTCGCATGTCCCATTACTTGAATATACTCCCGTATCCAGATCCCAATATTCAGTCTTACAGGTGAGTATACCACAGATGATATTTGTAAAGGGGTTAGATGTGAAAACTTGAGAGCTCAGGTCAGAACTTCCGTTCAGCAGAGAGATGACGGCTCGACTTTAGGTGTGTCCCCTTTAGAGGATCTTTTCTTCAACAGCAATGATTATCAATTTTATTGTTTAATCATTTTTGCTGAGGGTTGTGCTATGTTTCAAGCATTTGCAAAAAGTATTATACGGGGATTAGGTCAGAATTTCCATTCAGCAGAAGTCCCGGAATAATACCCCAAATATCACTGAGTATAAAGATCTAGTATCTCAGAAAGAGGGACCTTTCAAACAAGATTTCGGGGGTTACCCATATATCCAAGAAATGTTCCCCACGAGATAAGCAAGTTTTGAAATTTAGGTTTATATCTCGTCACAATCTACTAAATGTGCAAAAACCTACTGGCACATCCACAGCGAGATTGTTTATCACATTTTACTATACATTTCTTTAGCATGTTGTGATAGTCCACTGATGTACTATCATTTCCTCTTTTATGCAACAAAAACTCATTTTTCATTTTATCATGTTTTTGGTTTTTTTCAAATTTTCTAATGTTTTTGGATTTTCTGAAATTTTTATACTCCCCCTAAAATTCAAACACATATAAAGAAAATTTAAAACAAACTTTACAAGAACATGAAAACTGATATGAATCGCCCCAATTCTCCATCCACTTGGCATAAACAATTAGAAGTCCCCCTCACAACAAACTATTTTCCCATTAAGATTTCAAAACACTTAAGTTTGTTTTAATCAAAATGGTTTTTCCGGAAAATAAGTTTGTTTATCAACCACTTGTAGGTTTGGGGTCACTTCATCACTTTGTTTACCAAAACTTTTGAATGATAGTTAAATCAAGTTCAACTTAATGACCTTGATTAACCACTTGTAAGATCAACTATCAAACATTTTCAACCAATTACCATCTGTTGGTTGAATTCTCAAGGTTTTCCTACTCCACACTTACCAACCTGGAAGTTCCGGCAATTCATCCTTCTCAATTTTAAATTTTAAAAAAAAAATATTTTCAAGAATGATGCCGATTCATGCTCCACGATTACCAACTTGGAAGCTCCGGCAAGTCAGGTTTCTATTCAACGAAGAATATATCCACCCAAGCCTGATCAGCCTTAGGTGTAACCTTTTCAGTCTCATTTGGGGTAACATCTTTCCTTTTTGATTGATAAAACTCTTTAACCCCTTTAGCCTTCCCCTCAATCATTTTTCCAAAAATATTTTTCACTACAGGGTTAAAGGCTTTTTCAATATCCAAATCTTTCTTTTTTGAAAAGAATTGGTTTGAAATTTCAACTTTCCCAATTTTAGATTTCAAATTTTTAGGACTTAGTGGTGGAAAATTCACATCATCCACTTGCGGAACTTGCTTCTCTTCTTTGACAACAACATGCGGCTCCTCTGATTTTATGGAATCAGAGTCATCACCAGAATTTTCTTTTGATTGCTTAACAACCCATTTTTGGTTGTTAAGTTTCTCCTTCTTTTTGAAAACATTTTTCGAACATTCACCAACCTCATAAATTGAATTTTCAAAAACTTTAAGTTTGTTCGTTGGTGGTTCGATTTTTTCAATCATCTTTTCTTTCAGTTTCTCAGAGACTTCCTGTTTTGGTTTGAATGTTTTTGGACAATTTCTAGCAATGTGACCAGCAGTTTTGCACTGAAAACAGGTTCTCGTTTAGATCTTCTTCTGAACAACACACTTCTTCAATTCCTCTTGCTTCTTGGCAAGGAGTTCTTGGTTTGTTTGCTTTCTGAATGCTTGTTCTTTCTCAGCTTCTGAGGATTTTCCTGAAACCAACACAGTTTTTGGTTTATAAACTTTTTCATTTTTATGATTTTCCGGTTGATTAAATCCAAGACCTTTCTTTTTGACATTACCATTATGGTTTGGTTTCTTTTGGAAACTATAACCACAATTGTAACCCATTTTCTTGTTAATTCTTTGTTGGTCTCTTGAAGTGTGTTGTTTAGGTTTTCCAGAAAGTTTTAAATCTTTTATTTCAGAAATATTAATTTCTGTGATTTTGAAAACCTTTTTAATCATTTCGATTTTAACACTTCTTATTGGAAAAATCTCATCAGAATATAATTTGTCAGAATCTTTCAAAGTATATGCTACTTTGACCAGTTCATCATTCAAATTACATTTTGTTAGCAAAAATTCCTTATCATAAACCCGTTTGTCCTTTTTGATTGTTGACTTTGACATATCAGACTCCGACTTTGACTCGGATTTGGACTCCAGTTTTGACTCCTCAATGTCATCTTTATCCAACACCTGATCGACCACACTTTTTATCAACTTTGACTCATGATCAGTGTCAGATAATGTGAACGTGACATCAATATTTTCTGGCAAGTTATCTGACGACCCAGACTCCCATTGTAAGTTAATTGCCTTTTTGACTCTTTCGGAATTTGGATTTCGAGGCGAATATCCATTTTCGACCGGGGGCGGACATCTATTGTAGACAACACTTGGTTTCTCACCAGAAATTTCTACTTCATCCTCTTCTTTTGTCTCAGACTTCTTTTCTACTGAAGTCTTCTCTTCATCAAACGTCTTTAGTCTTTCCACGATCGGGTAAATCCTGTCAACAACAAAAGTAGAACATGAGTAACTTTTCAATAGATTGTTAACTCTTTCAGTTTCAATTCTTTGTGTTGCCAACTTCAATTCCAGCTCAGCACACTTCTCTGTGTAGAAGTTGACATCATCAAACTGTCTCATGTAAGCTCCTTTGAGTGTATTCATTGCAACAGCTTTTTCATTGTTCGATTCGGTGTATTTGTTCATTTCTCTGTTCAATGTATCATATGATTCTTTCAACCTTTTAATGTTGTGTAGCAACTCGTTGTTTTACTTGATCAAAGAATCACAATTCAAACACTTCTCTGGAACTTTGACTGCTTCAGCATCAGCTTTGATTTCAAATTCTGGAACTTCTTTGACTACTCTCACTTGAACTGCTTCTTCTCTTTTATTTTTCTCAGCTTCAGTTTTTCTTCTTTCTTCTTCTTTTTCTTCTTCATATCTTTTCCATTTCTTCTCTTCATCTTCCCTAATTTTCCTGTATTTTGCTGCCCAATATTCATCATAAGCATTAGCAACAAAGGCTTTAGCGTTTAGCATCTCTTTGGCCATGAATTCTTGGTCTGGGCAAAAATTGTCCCAACTGAAACCATCTGGCAATTTTTCATCATCTTGATCTGCCAAGCATACTTTACTGTTCGTTGGAATGTATTTATCCCGGCTGAATCCACCATCCTTGCCCTGATTAACCAGACACGCTCTCTTTGAATCTTCAATTTCTTTTCTTCCATGTGCAGTTTGTGCCTGATGCGGTGACTGTTGTTGTTGATATGGTTGTTGTGTAACTTAATGATAAATCGCCTTTTTGTAGTAGTCATTGTTTCCGAAAGGATTTTGAGCTCCACTCGCTTCACGATTTGTGCACTCTCTCTTGAAATGCCCCTTTTCCCTGCAACGAAAACAAGTAACTTTAGACTTATCAAAACCTAAAGTTGAAACATGAGCCTCGCAAAAATCATCTCTGCCTGTAATTTGTTTGAACTTTTCATCCCGTCTCAACACACTAGCCATGCACCATTTTATATCCATCGGTTCCATTTCATCGGCATCAATTTGATCGTAATCCTCTTTAGTGAGCATTGGATTCCCGATCCTCCCTGCAACTAAGCCTCCATAGGATTCAAGCACTGTCACCAACAAAGACATATGACTTTTAGCAACTTCCTCAGTATAATTTTGATCATTTTCAAGCTTTAAGGCAATGTTGCATTGAAGAACTTTGCCACTCTTTGTTGTAGAAAACTGTGGATCATAGGTTGGAAATGAAGAGAATCCTGTTGTGCTGCTTGATCCCTGAGAAGAACTTTCAGAAGAACCTTTTGCATTAAAAGCAGTTTCAACCTTTGGAGAGAAATTTGTCTTCTCACTAACACCACTTTTGAAATACAAACCAATATCTTGTTCTCCATCATAGTTCTTCATCCTAGCAATCTTCCTTTGCTCCATCTCTTGAGCTTCAAGATGTTTGATGAACCCTCCCAGTGTTAGATTGTTATATTCAGCTCTATTATTCCTCAACATCATCAAAAACGTTCCCCAAACATCATGTGGCAATGCATCTGCCAGTTTCTCAATTAGCTCTTCTTTACTTTTGTTGATGCCCAATCTTGACATGTTTTTCACCAAGTTACAGTATCTTTCAATAATCTGCTTGGTGTTTTCGGTTCTCAAACCACGAAATAGATCAAATTCTTTCTTCATTAATGACATTTTGTTTCTTACCAAATCATCATTACCAAGAGACTTTGCTTCTAATTCTTTCCAAATTGAATGTGCAGTACCATCATGTTGAAGCAAGACCAGGATGTCTTCTTTAATCGCCTGTTGTAACAAACTAACCATTAGCTTCTCATCTTTGTACTTCTTTTTCTCATCAGGACTCAATTCTCTAACTGGTATCATCTTTCGATCACTGCCAAGGGGTCTAAAATATGGAACTTTAGTACGATCCCAGGCATCCAAATGATAAGCTTCAACCCAGTTTCCAAAACGTTCGTTCCATCCATTATAATCATCAATATCCATAAGCTTGGGCGGTTTTTGAGTTGTTCCAGTTTCATGTTCAAGCAATGTACTTTGAGTAATTGTCATCGGACTAGCAAAAGCATTGTAAAACTCGTCGTCCATGATTCAATTTTCAAAAGTTCACAATTTTCAACTTTCAAGCGGAATACCAAGAACACTTTCAAGCGAAACCTTCTTTTGAAGCGGAATCAACAAAGTATGTTCAAGCAGAATACCAACTGAGTTGTTCAAGCGAAATATCCTTTTGAAGCGGAATTAAGTGATACTTCAAGCGGAAACACAAAGCTTTTCCAAGCGGAATCAACCTTTAAGCGGAATCAGGTCGAATTTCAAGCGGAACCTCTGTTTCGAGCGGGATCAGATAAAATCTTCAAGCGAAATCATAGTTTTCAAACGGAATCAAGACAAAATCCAAGCGGAATCACAGTGATGTCATCTTTTCTGAAAATTGATTTCAAGCGAAATATCAAAAATCTCAAGTTTTAGATTGATTTTACTTCTGAAACTTTCAAGGATTTATCAAAACATGATTGCGCGTGTTATATGTGAAATTGAGCCGATTTTACCGTGAAAATTTTTATTTTTTTAAGAAGAAGGTGTAGAAAAACAAAAAACACAGCTGAAATGGCAAGAACTCTTCCTCCTGAGCTCTGATACCACTTGTAGGATCGTTTTCAGACCCAAACGAGTCGATCAGAAGAGTAATTCACCAATTCAAGAGGCGAAAACTAATGAATCGGTGTTATTTTAGCCGTATTCACTTTAAACTGTTGATTTTATTGATATACAATCCTTTTACAAGCATGACAAAACTTCGGCAGCACTTCATGGCAAACCGGAAGACAATCACTTATGATTTCGCTCCAATGATCACCTATATATAGGGGTTCTTATTCCTCTTGAACAAGACATGATAGGTTCAAGCGGAATCACATCGTTACAACTCAAGCGAAATCATGATCTAGACATCTCAAGCGAAATCAGAATATTATGTGGTTTCGCTTGAAATGACAAGATGTCATTTCAAGCGGAATCACCTGCAAATACCAATTTCTTAGATTCCGTGCCCTATACTAACCTATTCTATACAAGACTTGATACAAGACGAAGGCGACAGATGGATGCACCAACAACATCGCCTGGAACTGTCCAATGGCAACCAACATAAAACAGGAAGTTCCTTCTAAACTCAAAGAAAAAGTTGTTGATAAAACTGAAGCACCAACTAAAAAATTTAAAATGTTTAAAAATTCAACATATGAAGTTGGTGAGTGTTCTAATAAGTTTTACAAAAGAAGAGTGAATCTTAACAACCAAACGTGGGTTGTTAAGAAATCAGATGTTAAATCTGGTGATAAATCTGACTCATCAAAGTCAGAGGAGCCACCAGTTGAGCTAAAAAGTGATGATTCCGTTTCGACAATGGATGATGCAAATTTTCCACCATTATCAAACGGAAACTTAAAACAAAAAATTGGCAAAGTTGAGATTTTGTAACGGCCCAATATCCGAATTTTTATATTTGCTAGCATTTTTTCCATGTTATATCATGAAATAAAAATAACTAGGCTACTTAACCCAATTATTTACTTAATTAAACAAGTAAGGATATATTTCTAACCTTAAAACACAACTTCCATAGTAGAGGGACCGAAGTTGTACAAGTAAACAGGTTTATATAAAAAAATTAAACACAGTGATTGTGTTTGGTATGTGGGTCGCAAGATAGGGGCAGGAGCAAGGGGAAACCCTTCTCCTTCAATTACTTACAAGAACTCAAGAATTGAACCTGATTTTGAGAAGAAATCGAATGAATGAGGCTAGATACAACTTAATCTAAGTGTATTGATCATAAGGTAAGTTGCAATCTATGATTTGATGATCTTGTATGAAGTGGGTTTATGATTAATCCGTGAAATTGTGTGAAATTAACCATGTATGTGTGTTAGAATCACCGTGTAGAACATGAACTATGTAGGATTCTAAGAAATTTGATGTTTTGGGATAAAACCCACTTGTGCTAGTAAGAATGGTGAGATGAATGAATTACTATGTTCAATTCTTGTATATTTTTGATGTATGGTGTACTATATGATCGATTCTTATCAGTTAGATTGAGTAAGATTTGAAAGAAATTGTGGTATTTGATATGTTTAATGTTATGATTAGAAGGGTACATGTTGTAAGTGATAAACTTGATGTAGTATGTATGAACTAGGAAGTTAGGCATAAACTACTTGTACATTATGCTTAACTAGTTGTACAGGCGCCAAGTGTTTGAGGAAATGTCTCAATGACAATATTATGTGAAAATGTATACAAGTAGTGGATGAATATGCATACAATGTGGAAGTGGTTATATTGTAGGTGGACTTACAAAAGGAATGCGTGTAAGATTGAATTCATGTGGGGGTTTCGTTAAATTACCATTTGAGTAGGAACGTGCACTAGTGATTCGCATTGTATGATACACCTTATGAGTTAAGTGGGTGGTTTATTTGGGATTATGAAACAATATTGGTATTAATATATATAGCAAGTAAAGATGGTAGATTCATGTTGATTATTATTCCAAATATGGTCGTCTATTGTGAGATCATAAAAGTATTAGCAAAGTGTTGGATTGAATATATATATATATATATATATATATATATATATATATGTGTGTGTGTGTGTGTGTGTGTATGTAAATGATCAATCATGTGGTTGTATGTGCATTGCATTATGAGTATGAATTATATATAGTGTCACTAGTGTAGTCTATTATGTTGACATGGAAGTACAAGGTTTAGTCGAAAGTTCATAAGATAGGTCGTTGACTTTTGAAAGTCAAACCTTGCATAAGTCGTATGGCAGGACTCTTGTCAAGTTGTAATGCTATAAAGTCGTATGGTGCATGTATAACAATGTGTGTTATATGCAATTATGTGAGGAATTATAAGAGTTGGAAAAGATGTGATTTCGGGTATATGTCTTATGTTTGTTAGGCTTGACTAATGAAAGTCAAATGTGAGTTATGCATTCGACATGATCATTTAAATGTACAATCATATATACTAATGAGAATGTGATTGCGGTGACATGAAAGCATAGGGATCATGTGGAAATGGGCTCAAGCAAGAAAGGCAAACGGGTTAAAAGGAGGCAAGGGAGCGGATGCGAATACGGATGCAAAAAGGTAAGTGATTTCCGTAATCACTTCTTAGTTGTTTGAGTAATATAATGTTTTAATTAATTAAACATGATGTTTGAGGTTAATTATGTGTCGAAGTCTTTCGTCGTAGATGATGGGATTAAAGTTGACTAGAACGCCCTTGATGGGTATATTGGGCAAACGATCTTAAAAGTAGTTTAGAAACAAGCTATTCGATTAGTGTAATGTTTTGGTCAAGTATGAAAGTGGGTAGAATGGTTTTGTAAGTCATAGACCATTTAATACGCAATCACCTTAACGGGTCAAAATAAGCTTTGAGCGAAAATGAATATTAAGCCAATAGTGCGTAAGTTAGGAATTTCTTTAATCCGGATATGGGATTTCAAGTCCACATGATAGAATGTGAATTTAGAAGCATGTAGGAAGAAACGGGAGGTTAAACGGGTAAACGGTTCAAAAGTTATGCGCGTTTTAGTGCATACGGACGACGAAACGGAACTGCAGAAAAATGCAAAATCTAGAGGGCGTCGACGACGGCCTTAGGGGCGTCGCCGATGGGCTCTAGAAAGTCAGTTTTTGGCTGACGGGTTATTTGGCTGTCTACGGAAGTTTTGGGCTACGGGCAATTGCAAGGGCCGTCGCCGACGGCCTCCCCATGTTCAAAAACCTGAAAATTGTTTTCTAAGTTGATTTGGGTATAGTAGGCTTCGGTTTATTATCCGTGGACCACGGCGGGCCTCCCAAACATGATGTTGATCGTCCCTTTGACGTTTATGGGCTATAAATCTAAGTCTAAGTACCATGTAACTAATGTATGGGTATATAAGAGGTATGTAAGATCTTGAACGTGTATGTGGTAATGTATGTGCGTAAGTAGATGTGTATTTATGTATATGTGAAGATATGTATGTGTATATGTATGTATGTGGAGACCTAGTAATGAATGTGCGTGTGTAGATGTGTATTAGGAACACATGATGGTACGTATGAGTGTATGCATGTATGTAGAAATATAGGAAGGTATGTATGTATGTAGATGTGTAAGTATGCATGTAAGAATGTATATATGTATGTAAGAATGTATGAGTAATACGATATTAATAGTGTGCTTTGAGAATGAAAAGTAATGCAGGTACATTACTGGAGCCTCACCAGGAAATGGATACGCAGATGAAATGCTTAAAGATTATGAACGATAACGAAATGGAAAGTTGTACGAGAATGAATCTTGTTTATATATATACTATGTACTAATGTTATGAATGTATGTGGTGAGTGCAGGTGGTACAGAATTAGGGATCAACATGATGGAAGGCTAGTGATTGAAGATCGAGTGATAGAGACATGGATTGTACAGAATGGGTGGTCATGTAATCTGTATTAGTATGTTATTATCGATACGTTAATGAAAAATAAACAATGTAGTTCCTTACATAAAGATGTTTTTAAATGATTTTCAAATATAAAGGAATGTTTAAGAAAGAAATTTTATGGCGCGTATTTCCGCTGCAACTTTTCGATAAAAACGTGTTAGGGTCTTACAAGTTGGTATCAGAGCCCGGTTTGAGAGAATCAAGTAGAAGGAGGTAAATACTTGAACTCAAACCGGTGTGCTCTCGTGACCAAGAACTCGTACAATCCAAGACTCGATCGAGGCCTGAAGGCAAAAGCGAATGTAAGTATGTATTAGATTATGTATTTAAATGAAACTAATAGTATGTTATGTGAAGGGTAAGCGCAATTGTTTGGAAGGGATGATCCATGAATGCGGCCTAGGACAAGGCATCAAGGCAAGTAATGAGACGAATTGACCCCGGGTACATAAATCTAACGTGTGGGCGTATGAAATGGTATAATTAAGCAAGTGAAAGAAAAATTTTAAACGAAATAAAATAACGACATGGTAAATAAGTTTTGAAAATGTTACACGTGCCGAAACTAAATTCTTCGGACATAAGGTGGCGATTACGCGAAGACACAAAACTAGTACGTGGAATGTGAACCTGACTAGTACACAAGAAACGTATGACGTTCGTGAGACCGTGATAATTGTTACAGGTATGTCCGATAGAATTAGGTAGCAGGTAGGCGTGTGGGTGAAATGGGTAGTAAGACTCTCGGGAGATTGAGAGTACTATGTAAGAGTGAAAGGTGTGAGTGATAAGAATGAGGAATGTTGAATCTGTAAGAAAGTTCAGATCAACAATGTATGAATGAAATGTTTGAATCCGCGAGACGGATTCAAAGAATGAAAGATATGAATGCAATGCTTGAATCCGCGAGACGGATTCAAGGATTGAAAGGCATGAATGAAATGTTTGAATCCGCGAGACAGATTCAAATAATGAAAGATATGAATGCAATGCTTGAATCCGCGAGACGGATTCAAGGAATGAAAGGCATGAATGAAATGTTTGAATCCGCGAGACGGATTCAAATAATGAAAGATATGAATCGAATGTTTGAATCCGCGAGACGGATTCAAAACATAGAAGGTACGAAAGGTATGAATAATGTGTTCGAATCCACGAAACAGATTTAAGACATAAAAGACGAAACTAGTCTACATAAGAAGAAGTCGATAGCTTGATCTGTCACACCCCCAAAATCCCACCTGCGGAGTACTACCGCTTGGAGGCGTGACTGACCAGGATCCAGCCACCAATCATACTGAACAAGCATATAAGTAATCATAAAAGTTTAACCAATACGATTGGTGTTCCAACAAAACAAGTTTAAGTTGTAAGCGGAAGCATAAGTTTAAAGTTATAACATAAGTTCGAATGTTTTCAAATAGAACATGGTACGCAGCAATCCGTGTCCCACAACGACTCTCCTCCATGCAAGCTCCATCTGAGTACCTAAGGTCCTGCAAAGCATGTAATAACGAGTCAACAACTAGTTGAGTGAGTTCACGGTTGGGTGTTCGTTTTAGCTATTTCGAAAACAGTTTCCTTTAACTGGCATCCTGCCGTGGGGGTTACCCCATAGTTTAAAAACGTGACATATTCATTCCCAGTTACTCCGGCACTCCAGCCGTGGGGGCTACCCCATGTTAGTTATCAGGCATTTCGGCCGTGGGGGCTACCCCATACGTACACTAGACTCGTTACCATATCGACTGCTGACTGTAGTCATGTTTATGTGCCCTGAAAACATCAATGTCTATCATCATTGACGTGCCCCAGATCCATTAGTTCACGCCCGTCCTCTGCGGCACGGTGTGAGGTTTGTCAGACCTAAATAGCGCTATCTAACTAATGACCCGCTCGCCATTGGCCCGGCGATTAGTCGATACAAAAAGGAGGGACTTCGTGATAGAGTTTTAGTCTAGTACGAGTTATCCGTCCATTCGAACGAGGAATCACATTCCTGAACCACTGACGTCCTACCCAAGGAGGACGAGGAACCCCCGTTCCTTAACCCCGTTCCCAACCTAGGGAATCTCATGCTTTGTAGAGGGTGTGAACTCACCTTGGTTTGCTCGGCAGTTAATCACGGAAAGTCAATTAAGTTGCAGGTAATCAATTAGGTCCTATCACAGGTATTATTCGTATCAGATTCAAGCCAAGCAGTGCACGTATGTTCAACACGTATTGTACACAGGTAATAATCATGGCAACACGTTTAACATAAACAGTTCACAGGTAACAGTCAAATACCAACCCAAAGTCCAAGTGTGAGGCCCAAACAGTTGGGCTCGTAGTAACAGGCCCAAAACAACACGTCAACAGTAATACAGAAGTCCTTAAGTCCGGCCCACTATCCTAGGCCCATAACTAAGCAAGCCCATTAGTGCGGTTTCGAGTCGCAACCGGACTCGCAAACATGGTTGCGGGTCATGCTGTTTATGTTGCCCGTTGGTGGTTGCGAGTCGCAACCTGTGTCGCAACCACGGTTTCGGCTTGTGCTGTTTTGGTCTCGAGTCGTAACCGGGCTCGAAACCATGATCTCGGCTTGTCATGTTATGGTTGCGAGTCGTAACCAGGTGTTCTCGACTCGCAACTGGTGTTGCAATGTGGAGATTTCGAGTCGCAACCAGGGTTTCGACTCCCCAACATCTGCTGATTTCTGCACAGTTTGTACTATCCAATAGCATTTGAATATCATGCAACACAAACATTGTACTATCCACTAAAACATGTTTTATTGTCTAAACATTCATGAATTCAGATCAAACAAGCAGAATTCAAACATTCAAAGCACATTCAAGCTGTTCTTCGTGTTCTTTAATCACTCAAACACATATTCATCATATTCATAACATACTTAACCCTTATTCTACAAGATCATGAACTATCATTCACTATCATGCATCCTATCATGACAAACATATTCATTAGCCGATTCGTTTAGTATAAACACCCAAACCTTTCGGATCCAAATCCAAGTACAACCGATAACATCATTTTCATTAAGGCATACTACACATTTTTATCATAACTAAGCATTAACTCTTCATCCTTATCAATCGGTTATAACACATAGTAATGAAAACACCTATGAATCAATTATTTTGAACTTTGAACATCATGCATATCTCAACAACATCATCTTGTCAATTAGCTTTATCATGCATCACAAAACACAACAAGAATCAACCATATTCAACCATAAACATCGAGAAACACTAACCGGTTGATGAGGTGCGTGTGTGAGTCGATCCAAAGTCCAAATCCGAGGGTTCTTGTGCCAACCGATTGGGTTCGAGAGCTTGGAGGTGTGTTTGTGTTTCTAGGGTTTTAGTAGGAGAGTGTGTAGAGGAGGGTGAGTGTGGTTGCCCAAAGAGTGACAAGGTTGGCAAGGGGTTTGCTATATATACTAGTTCCACAAGGTGCACCCTAAAGGGCTTACTAGCCGGTTAAGGAGGTCACGGCCCAATGGCCCAAACCGGTCACTAGGTTCTCGGCCCAAGGCCCATTCGGTTACTATACACTCGAGACCTCATGGTCTCGAGTCGGGTCCTTTGTTCTCGGGTTGGGTTCTCGGTTCACTTATAACACGTATAAATATATATGCACACAAACAAGACACATTTCACATAAAAGGTTCACGTTTATCATTAAGTTAATCGGTTGACCAGTCACATAACGTACAAGCATGTTACATCGAGACACAAGAAAGGTTCTAAATTTCGAGTTGTCACATCATCCCCAAGTTGAAAGAAATTTCGTCCCGAAATTTGATGGCACTCACTGAGGAAGCTAGTTAAGTTGTAAGGTTTTCCCGGTTATCCTGGGGTGTCACATCCACCCCCCGTTGATCTGGAATTTCGTCCCGAAATTCCGTAGCTTCAGCCTCAGTAGCGGTTGTACTGTTCTCAAACAGTTGGGGATACTTTTGTTTCATCCGATCTTCGCGCTCCCAGGTGAACTCTGGGCCGCGACGTGAGTTCCAACGAACTCGAACAAGAGGTATTCTAGTGCTCTTGAGGACCTTAACATCCCGGTCCGTGCTTTCGACTGGTTCTTTGACGAATTTCAACTGTTCGTCGATCGTGAGTTCCTTCAGAGGAACTACGTGCGTCTCATCTGACAGACACTTCTTCAGATTCGACACATGGAAAACGTTGTGAACTGCACCGAGTTCTGCTGGTAAGTTCAGTCTGTAGGCCACCTTGCCTATTTTCTCTATGATTTCGAAAGGTCCAACGTATCGTGGGTTAAGTTTGCCTCGTTTACCAAAACGAACCACACCCTTCCAGGGTGAAAATTTGAGTAATACCCGCTCCCCAACCTGGAGCTCAAGTGGTTTCCTGCCCTTAGCGGCGTAGGCCTTCTGACGGTCTCGAGCGGCCGCCATGCGTTGTCGTATTTGAGCAATCCGCTCAGTAGTGTCTACCACATGTTCTGGACCAGTGATTTGACTATCCCCCACCTCTGCCCAACAAAGAGGTGACCGGCATTTACGTCCGTACAATGCCTCAAACGGAGCAGCTTTAATGCTGGTGTGGTAGCTGTTATTATACGAGAATTCCACGAGTGGCAGATGCCTTTCCCAGCTGTTGCCAAAGTCGATTACACAAGCACGTAGCATGTCTTCTAATGTCTGGATAGTGCGCTCGGACTGCCCGTCCGTCTGTGGGTGATATGTTGTGCTCATATCTAGACGTGAACCAAAAGACTTGTGCATTGCTTGCCACAGTTCCGAAGTAAAACGTGCATCTCGATCAGAGATGATAGAGGTGGGCACCCCGTGCCTCGAAACAACTTCCTTGAGGTATATTTCCGCTAAAGTGGAGAATTTATCTGTCTACTTAATTGCCAAAAAGTGTGCGGATTTTGTGAGTCGATCCACGATCACCCAGATAGTATCGTTTCCGCGCTGTGATCTAGGTAGGCCAGTAATGAAATCCATGGAAATCTGTTCCCATTTCCATTGTGGTATCTCCGGTTGTTGGAGTAGGCCTGAGGGTTTCTGATATTCTGTCTTGACTCGCGCACAAGTCAAACACTTGCTGACGTAAGTTGCGATGTGGACCTTCATGCTAGGCCACCAGTACGTAGTTTTAATATCGTGGTACATCTTATCCGAACCAGGGTGTACCGAGTAGCGAGATTTGTGCGCTTCATCCATCACAAGTTCTCGTAAGTCGCCGTAGTGTGGGACCCAAATGCGTCCTGTTACGTAGTAAGCACCGTCTTCCTTCTGTTCTAAGCGTTGTCTTGACCCGCGTAGGGCTTCGGCTCTAACGTTTTATGGTTTCAGTGCTTCTATCTGAGCAGCTCGTATTTGCGAAGGTAGACTAGAATGGATCGTGAGTTGTAGAGCTCTTACGCGCTTAGGCGCAGTGTCCTTTCGACTGAGGGCGTCAGCCACTACGTTGGCCTTGCCCGGGTGATACCTGATAGAGCACTCGTAGTCGTTCAGCAGCTCGACCCATCGTCGTTGCCGCATATTCAGTTCCTTCTGCTTGAATATGTGCTCTAGACTTCTGTGGTCGGTGTAGATGGCGCACTTGGTTCCGTACAGGTAATGCCGCCATAACTTAAGTGCGAAAACAACAGCTCCCAGCTCCAAATCATGCGTCGTGTAGTTCTTCTCGTGATCTTTGAGTTGGCGTGAGGCGTAAGCTATGACTTTATCTCGTTGCATCAATACACAACCAAGACCTTGAATTGATGCATCACAGTAAACCACAAAATCTTCTGTGCCCTCTGGCAGTGAAAGGATAGGTGCACTACAAAGTCTATCCTTTAGATGCTGAAAAGCTAACTCTTGTGCATTTCCCCAATGATAAACAACGCCTTTCTGCGTTAGCGAGGTGAGAGGCTGCGCGATCTTAGAAAAATCCTTAATGAATCTCCTGTAGTAACCTGCCAATCCCAAGAATTGGCGAATCTCCTTTGGTGTGCGAGGCGCAGGCCAGTTCTTAATAGAGTCCACTTTGGATGGATCAACGTGAATCCCATCCTTGTTCACCACATGCCCTAGGAAATGGACTTCACGAAGCCAGAAGTCGCATTTCGAGAACTTTGCGTAAAGCTGTTCCTTCCGAAGGAGTTCCAGAATAAGTCGTAGATGTTGTTCGTGCTCCTCTTTACTCTTAGAATAGATCAGGATGTCGTCGATGAAGACTATAACGAATTTGTCCGGATACGGCTTGCAAACTCGGTTCATCAAATCCATGAAAACTGCGGGTGCGTTCGTCAGCCCAAACGGCATGACCAAAAACTCATAGTGCCCATATCGAGTCCTAAAGGCTGTCTTAGAGACATCCTCTTCCCGAACTCTCAGCTGGTGATATCCCGATCTCAGGTCGATCTTTGAATAGTAGCTCGACCCCTGCAACTGATCGAACAAGTCGTCAATGCGAGGTAGAGGATAACGGTTCTTCACAGTTACCTTGTTGAGTTCTCGATAGTCGATGCACATCCTGAAGGTACCATCCTTCTTCTTCACAAAAAGTACTGGGGCTCCCCAAGGCGATGAGCTAGGACGAATAAAACCTTTATCCAGGAGTTCTTGTAGTTGCGTAGAGAGTTCTTCCAACTCTGATGGAGCTAAACGATAAGGTGCACGTGCTACAGGCGCAGCTCCAGGAGCTAGTTCGATCTGAAACTCGACTTGGCGATGGGGCGGAAGACCAGGTAATTCCTCAGGGAATACCTCAGGATAGTCTCGTACAACTGGAAAATCTTCTAGCTTCTTCTCTTTCTCTGTGGTATCAGTAACTAGAGCCAAAATCGCAGTGTGGCCCTTTCGTAAGCATTTCTGGGCCTTAAGAAGAGAGATGATGTTCTCAACAGCGCTTCTCTTGTCGCCACGAATCATGAGTGGTTCACTACTTAAACCAGGAATACGAACGATCTTCTCGTTGCAAAGAATCTCTGCTCGGTGTTGGGATAACCAATCCATCCCAATGACAACGTCGAAACTACCCAAGACGATAGGAATAAGGTCAATAGAGAAAGTCTGGTTAGCGAGAATAAGTTGGCAACCCTTGACTACGTGCGAGGCCTCCAAACTCTTACCATTAGCTAGTTCTACGGTGTGCTTGGTGTTCAGGGGTGTTGGAATACGCTTAAGCATTTGACTAACTTCTAGTGACACATAGCTAGTATCGGCACCCGAATCAAATAAGACTGTAACATAAAAGTCGTCGAGAAGGAACTTACCCGTCACCACGTTGGGATCATTCCTTGCTTCACCTTGACCAATCACGAACACTCGTCCCCTGGCACCATTGTTGTTGTGGTTCCCATTGTTACCATTTCCCTAATTGTTGTTGTTGTTTTAGTTCAGTTGGGGACAATCTTTCTTGAAGTGGCCTTCAGCTCCACACTGAAAGCACCCTTTGTTGTTACCCTGCTGCTGTCGCTGGTTCTGCTGAGGTTGCTGACGATTCTGATTGGCGGGGTATGCGCTCCTGCAATCCTTTGCAACATGGCCAGGCTTGTTGCACCGATGACAGTTGCCCCTGGTGCATGGCCCACTGTGGTGTAGGTTGCAACGATTGCATTTGGGGTGATTCCCCTTGTACCCACCATGACTTTGACCACCCGACGATTGCTGACTGGGGCTCTTGTGGTCGTCAGTCTTTCTCTGCTGAGACTGAGATTGCACAGAAGTTGAACCCCTGCTTGAAGTTCCATCCCATTTCCGTTTGTCCCCACTAGAAGTACCAGAAGTAGTTGCAGCACCTATGCGCTTTGGTAACTTGTTCTGCTCCACCGCTTGGTCAGTGAGACGGTGAGCCAACTGAACAACCTGCTGAATAGTAGTCAAGTTTGCTGAAGTCACATGACTTTGGATCTCTGGCACTAAGCCCTTGAGATAGAGTTCAATTCGCTTATAGGGAGGGTCCACCATAGTAGGACACAACAAGGCAAGCTCATGCGATCTCTTAGTGTATGCCTCAATCTCTGACCCCGTCATCTTGAGATTGTAGAACTCATCTTCCAGTTTGTGAATGTCATCACGACTGCAGTATTCCTCTCTGATCATTTCCTTGAAATTCTCCCATGGGGTGGCGTTGGCAGCAACCAACCCTAACATCTGCACTTGAGCATTCCACCACGTGAGGGCCAAACCCTCGAGAGTACCAGTAGCATACTTCACCCTGTGCGCTTCAGGGCATTCACACATTTCGAACACAGATTCCAGTTTCTCAAACCAGTGTAGGAGACCTACTGCTCCTTCAGTTCCGCTAAAAGTAGTGGGTCGACAGTCCATAAAGGTCTTAAATGTGCACACCGGTGCCTGAGCATGATGACCTAAGGTGGGTGAAAGAAAGACAGAGTTTAACACAAAGGTTGGTTCACGAGAGTAGGATCCAAATGATCCTAGAACAAATTCGGACTGCAGGATATACCTCCTGCGTTTGCAGCTGCAAGCGCTGCGGCAACTCGTTCGTTGATCAAAGCCGTCAACTGGGCTTGTGTCATGTTAACGCGTCCAGACATGATTCTTCATAACAAGAGTAATACGTGTGAGAGAGGTTCACGAAAGTACGATAGTAGGACAGAGTAAGCACGCATGTGTTCAACAACAGTAGTTATACTAATTAAGCATACCATGAGCAATGTACTACGTAACTAACAAGTAGGCAATATACGCACATCATATTACCTAGAATGTCGAGCCTTGCATGCGGAGTGAAGTGTCGTTGTGGACCGTCGAGCACTATACCGGTTATAGTCTGGTTTTAACAAAAATGTTTCCCCTTTATTAAAACCTAGTTCACTATAACCAATGGCTCTGATACCAATCTGTCACACCCCCAAAATCCCACCTGCGGAGTACTACCGCTTGGAGGCGTGACTGACCGGGATCCAGCCACCAATCATACTGAACAAGCATATAAGTAATCATAAAAGTTTAACCAATACGATTGGTGTTCCAACAAAACAAGTTTAAGTTGTAAGCGGAAGCATAAGTTTAAAGTTATAACATAAGTTCGAATGTTTTCAAATAGAACATGGTACGCAGCAATCCGTGTCCCACAACGACTCTCCTCCATGCAAGCTCCATCTGAGTACCTAAGGTCCTGCAAAGCATGTAATAACGAGTCAACAACTAGTTGAGTGAGTTCACGGTTGGGTGTTCGTTTTAGCTATTTCGAAAACAGTTTCCTTTAACTGGCATCCTGCCGTGGGGGTTACCCCATAGTTTAAAAACGTGACATATTCATTCCCAGTTACTCCGGCACTCCAGCCGTGGGGGCTACCCCATGTTAGTTATCAGGCATTTCGGCCGTGGGGGCTACCCCATACGTACACTAGACTCGTTACCATATCGACTGCTGACTGTAGTCATGTTTATGTGCCCTGAAAACATCAATGTCTATCATCATTGACGTGCCCCAGATCCATTAGTTCACGCCCGTCCTCTGCGGCACGGTGTGAGGTTTGTCAGACCTAAATAGCGCTATCTAACTAATGACCCGCTCGCCATTGGCCCGGCGATTAGTCGATACAAAAAGGAGGGACTTCGTGATAGAGTTTTAGTCTAGTACGAGTTATCCGTCCATTCGAACGAGGAATCACATTCCTGAACCACTGACGTCCTACCCAAGGAGGACGAGGAACCCCCGTTCCTTAACCCCGTTCCCAACCCAGGGAATCTCATGCTTTGTAGAGGGTGTGAACTCACCTTGGTTTACTCGGCAGTTAATCACGGAAAGTCAATTAAGTTGCAGGTAATCAATTAGGTCCTATCACAGGTATTATTCGTATCAGATTCAAGCCAAGCAGTGCACGTATGTTCAACACGTATTGTACACAGGTAATAATCATGGCAACACGTTTAACATAAACAGTTCACAGGTAACAGTCAAATACCAACCCAAAGTCCAAGTGTGAGGCCCAAACAGTTGGGCTCGTAGTAACAGGCCCAAAACAACACGTCAACAGTAATACAGAAGTCCTTAAGTCCGGCCCACTATCCTAGGCCCATAACTAAGCAAGCCCATTAGTGCGGTTTCGAGTCGCAACCGGACTCGCAAACATGGTTGCGGGTCATGCTGTTTATGTTGCCCATTGGTGGTTGCGAGTCGCAACCTGTGTCGCAACCACGGTTTCGGCTTGTGCTGTTTTGGTCTCGAGTCGTAACCGGGCTCGAAACCATGATCTCGGCTTGTCATGTTATGGTTGCGAGTCGTAACCAGGTGTTCTCGACTCGCAACTGGTGTTGCAATGTGGAGATTTCGAGTCGCAACCAGGGTTTCGACTCCCCAACATCTGCTGATTTCTGCACAGTTTGTACTATCCAATAGCATTTGAATATCATGCAACACAAACATTGTACTATCCACTAAAACATGTTTTATTGTCTAAACATTCATGAATTCAGATCAAACAAGCAGAATTCAAACATTCAAAGCACATTCAAGCTGTTCTTCGTGTTCTTTAATCACTCAAACACATATTCATCATATTCATAACATACTTAACCCTTATTCTACAAGATCATGAACTATCATTCACTATCATGCATCCTATCATGACAAACATATTCATTAGCCGATTCGTTTAGTATAAACACCCAAACCTTTCGGATCCAAATCCAAGTACAACCGATAACATCATTTTCATTAAGGCATACTACACATTTTTATCATAACTAAGCATTAACTCTTCATCCTTATCAATCGGTTATAACACATAGTAATGAAAACACCTATGAATCAATTATTTTGAACTTTGAACATCATGCATATCTCAACAACATCATCTTGTCAATTAGCTTTATCATGCATCACAAAACACAACAAGAATCAACCATATTCAACCATAAACATCGAGAAACACTAACCGGTTGATGAGGTGCGTGTGTGAGTCGATCCAAAGTCCAAATCCGAGGGTTCTTGTGCCAACCGATTGGGTTCGAGAGCTTGGAGGTGTGTTTGTGTTTCTAGGGTTTTAGTAGGAGAGTGTGTAGAGGAGGGTGAGTGTGGTTGCCCAAAGAGTGACAAGGTTGGCAAGGGGTTTGCTATATATACTAGTTCCACAAGGTGCACCCTAAAGGGCTTACTAGCCGGTTAAGGAGGTCACGGCCCAATGGCCCAAACCGGTCACTAGGTTCTCGGCCCAAGGCCCATTCGGTTACTATACACTCGAGACCTCATGGTCTCGAGTCGGGTCCTTTGTTCTCGGGTTGGGTTCTCGGTTCACTTATAACACGTATAAATATATATGCACACAAACAAGACACATTTCACATAAAAGGTTCACGTTTATCATTAAGTTAATCGGTTGACCAGTCACATAACGTACAAGCATGTTACATCGAGACACAAGAAAGGTTCTAAATTTCGAGTTGTCACAGACCATGCTTGCGTTAAACAAGTCATATAAGTAAATGTAAAGCAAATGAACGAAAGAATGATGAGAATGAAAATATTCGAATATTTATGTAATTACGGACCAAACAAGTAAATATTCCTTAAGTGGTATGATCCAAATTACGTTTAAACTTTCATATATATATATATATATATATATATATATATATTATATATATATATATATATGAATATATTTATGCAAATGTGTTGCATACAAGAATGGTCGAAAGGATAAATGGGTCATATGGGTCAGATGGCGATCGCTATTTGAACTCGATAGTTAATGTGTTGATTTGTTAAGTTTATACTCATAGGTGAGTTTGATGAATGGACACGCAAAGTCACTAATCGGAAAGGAATGATCATCGTAAGGTATGGATAACGAATCAATGGAATCTACTTCCGTCAGGTATGTATAAAAAGGGTTGTAGCTTTAGTAGGAGGTTATGACTCGACTAGATATGGATGTGTCATAATCGAATGTATATATGCAAAACTGTAATGCAAAATGTGGAATGAATTTCAAAATGTCCGTAATGATCGTCGGGTGGTACTGAACTTGAATGCTCGTGACTGTGGAAATTCTGATAGAATATACGAGACGGAAAGTATCGTTAAGAAATGCTGACCTTGATGCTCGGCTTGTTGGCCATGTTCATTTGAACAAGACCTTGTAGAAAAGATACGCATGGCATAAATAACAATAGTAACCATGGAAATAATGCTTAGTCTTCGTGTTAAGTACGGATAAGTAAGTTTAAGAAGGGTGATTTTAGTGGTAATAATAAGTCTTTGAATGATTATAGTATGCGTATGATAATATATCGACCCCTCCTAAGAGCTTAAAGGTAATCAGAAGTAATGATAGTAATGGAATGTTTAGGATGGCTCATAGTGAACAAAATGAAAGATAACATATGATGTATGAGTAGTATGAAATAAATCGATTTATTTTGATTAGTAAATATATGAATGTAATATGCTTAAATAGGAAGTTAGAAACAAGCCATAGACTTAGGTTTGTACGATTATATTTATTCATGAATAAGACTTTTGGCAAAGATCCCGAATGTATTCATGTTGTATTGAACATCATGAATGGATAAATGAAAAAGTAAGAGTAGTATTGGTCTACTAAGAATGAGAAAGGTTTCGGGGGACGAGACCTTATTTAAGGGGGATAGACTTGTAACGCCCCAATATCCGAATTTTTATATTCGCTAGCATGTTTTCCATGTTATATCATGAAATAAAAATAACTAGGCTATTTAACCCAGTTATTTACTTAATTAAACAAGTAAGGATATATTTCTAACCTTAAAACACAACTTCCATAGTAGAGGGACCGAAGTTATACAAGTTAAAAAGGTTTATATAAAAAATTAAACATAGTGATTGTGTTTGGTATGTGGGTCGCGAGAGAGGGGCAGGAGCAAGGGGAAACCCTTCTCCTTCAATTACTTGCAAGAACTCAAGAATTGAAGCCGATTTTGAGAAGAAATCGAATGCATGAGGTTATATACAACTTAATCTAAGTGTATTGATCATAAGGTAAGTTGCAATCTATGATTTGATGATCTTGTATGAAGTGGGTTTATGATTAATCCGTGAAATTGTGTGAAATTAACCATGTATGTGTGTTAGAATCACCGTGTAGAACATGAACTATGTAGGATTCTAAGCAATTTGATGTTTTGGGATAAAACCCACTTGTGCTAGTAAGAATGGTGAGATGAATGAATTACTATGTTCAATTCTTGTATATTTTTGATGTATGGTGTACTATATGATCGATTCTTATCAGTTAGATTGAGTAAGATTTGAAAGAAATTGTGGTATTTGATATGTTTAATGTTATGATTAGAAGGGTACATGTTGTAAGTGATAAACTTGATGTAGTATGTATGAACTAGGAAGTTAGGCATAAACTACTTGTACATTATGCTTAACTAGTTGTACGCGCCCCAAGTGTTTGAGGAAATGTCGCAATGACAATATTATGTGAAAATGTATACAAGTAGTGGATGAATATGCATACAATGTGGAAGTGATTATATTGTAGGTGGACTTACAAAAGGAATGCGTGTAAGATTGAATTCATGTGGGGGTTTCGTTAAATTACCATTTGAGTAGGAACGTGCACTAGTCATTCGCATTGTATGATACACCTTATGAGTTAAGTGGATGGTTTATTTGGGATTATGAAACAATATTGGTGTTAATATATATAGCAAGTAAAGATGGTAGATTCATGTTGATTGTTATTCCAAATATGGTCGTCTATTGTGAGATCATAAAAGTATTAGCAAAGTATTGGATTGAATATATATATATATATATATATATATATATATATATATATATATATATATATATATATATATATATATATGTGTGTGTGTATGTATGTATGTAAATGATCGATCATGTGGTTGTATGCGCATTGCATTATGAGTATGAATTATATATAGTGTCACTAGTGTAGTCTATTATGTTGACATGGAAGTACGAGGTTTAGTCGAAAGTTCATAAGACAGGTCGTTGACTTTTGAAAGTCAAACCTTGCATAAGTCGTATGGCAGGACTCTTGTCAAGTTGTAATGCTATAAAGTCGTATGGTGCATGTATAACAATGTGTGTTATATGCAATTACGTGAGGAATTATAAGAGTTGGAAAAGATGCGATTTCGGGTATATATCTTATGTTTGTTAGGCTTGACTAATGAAAGTCAAATGTGAGTTATGCATTTGACATGATCATTTAAATGTACAATCATATATACTAATGAGAATGTGATTGCGGTGACATGAAAGCATAGGGATCATGTGGAAATGGTCTCAAGCAAGAAAGGCAAACGGGTTAAAAGGAGGCAAGGGAGCGGATGCGAATACGGATGCAAAAAGATAAGTGATTTTCGTAATCACTTCTTAGTTTGTTTGAGTAATATAATGTTTTAATTAATTAAACATGATGTTTGAGGTTAATTATGTGTTTCGAAGTCTTTCGTCGTAAATGATGGGATTAAAGTTGACTAGAACGCCCTTGATGGGTATATTGTGCAAACGATCTTAAAAGTAGTTTAGAAACAATCTATTCGATTAGTGTAATGTTTTGGTCAAGTATGAAAGTGGGGAGAATGGTTTTGTAAGTCATAGACCATTTAATGCGCAATCACCTTAACGGGTCAAAATAAGCTTTGAGCGAAAATGAATATTAAGCCAATAGTGCGTAAGTTAGGAATTTCTTTATTCCGGATATGGGATTTCAAGTCCACATGATAGAATGTGAATTTAGAAGCATGTAGGAAGAAACGGGAGGTTAAACGGGTAAACGGTTCAAAAGTTATGCGCGTTTTAGTGCGTACGGACGTCGAAACGGAACTGCAGAAAAATGCAAAATCTAGAGGGTGTCGCCGACGGGCTCTAGAAAGTCAGCTTTTGGCTAACAGGTTATTTGGCTGTCTATGGAAGTTTTGGGCTACGGGCAATTGCAAGGGTCGTCGCCGACGCCCCTAGGGCCGTTGCCGACGCCCCTTGGGCCGTCGCCGACGGCCTCCCCATGTTCAAAAACCTGAAAATTGTTTTCTAAGTTGATTTGGGTATAGTAGGCTTCGGTTTATTATCCGTGGACCACGGCGGGCCTCCCAAACATGATTTTGATCGTCCCTTTGACGTTTATGGGCTATAAATCTAAGTCTAAGTACCATGTAACTAATGTATGGGTATATAAGAGGTATGTAAGATCTTGAACGTGTATGTGGTAATGTATGTGCGTAAGTAGATGTGTATTTATGTATATGTGAAGATACGTATGTGTATATGTATGTATGTGGAGACGTAGTAATGAATGTGCGTATATAGATGTGTATTAAGAATACATGATGGTACGTATGAGTGTATGCATGTATGTAGAAATATAGGAAGGTATGTATGTATGTAGATGTGTAAGTATGCATGTAAGAATGTATATATGTATGTAAGAATGTATGAGTAATATGATATTAATAGTGTGCTTTGAGAATGAAAAGTAATGCAGGTACATTACTGGAGCCTCACCAGGATATGGATATGCAGATGAAATGCTTAAAGATTATGAACGATAACGAAATGGAAAGTTGTACTAGAATGAATCTTGTTTATATATATACTATGTACTAATGTTATGAATGTATGTGGTGAGTGCAGGTGGAACAGAATTAGGGATCAACATGATGGAAGGCTAGTGATTGAAGATCGAGTGATAGAGACATGGATTGTACAGAATGGGTGGTCATGTAATCTGTATTAGTATGTTATTATCGATACGTTAATGAAAAATAAACAATGTAGTTCCTTACATAAAGATGTTTTTAAATGATTTTCAAATATAAAGGAATGTTTAAGAAAGAAATTTTATGGCGCGTATTTCCGCTGCGACTTTTCGATACAAACGTGTTACGGTCTTACAGATTTCAAATCAATTCTTTTCTGAAAAGAAAGAATTTGATGTTGAAAAAGCTTTTAACCCTATAGTTTTAAATATTTTTGGAAAAATGGTTGACGGGAAGGTCAAAGGGGTAAAGGAATTTTATGCAAAGAATAAGAAAGGAAAGAAACCGAGTGATGATGACTCGGAATCACCCAAGGACCGCCAGGCTTGGGTGAATCTCTTTAACTGAAAATCCTGACTTGCCGGAGCTCCCAAGTTGGTAATCGTGAAGCATGAATCGGCATCTTTCTTAGAAATGAAAAATGTTTGTGTGAAAAAATTCTACATGTGATTGTTTTTACAAGTGGTAAAAGAAAAAAGGGATTCATTCGTAAGCTGTTGAAAGAACAAAGTGATGAATTAAACCCTGTGATGTGTGAAATCAACAAAACTAATTTTCTGGAAAAACCATTTTGATTAAAACAAACTTAAGTGTTTTGAAATCATAATGGGAAAATAGTTTGTTGTCAGGGGGAGTTCTGATTGTTTAAGCCAAGAGAATGGAGAATTGAAGCAATTCACATCAGTTTGTCATTTTATTTGTACAGTTTATTGCGTTTATTTTCAAATTTTCCTTGAAAATAAAAAATTGAAACATATTTTTGATTTTAGGGGAAGTAAAAATTTTTAGAAATTTTGAAAATTTGAAAAATCCAAAAAACATGATAAAATCTAAAAATCCAAAAACATTGAAAAATCAAAAATGAGTTTCGTTGTGAAAAAGAGGAAATGATAGTACATCAGTTGACTATCACAACATGCTAAAGAAATGGAAAGTCAAAATGTTTTTAAACAAGTCTCACTGATGATGTGCCAGTAGACTTCCCACGACTAGTAGATTGAATTTGAGATATAAACCTAAATATCAATACTTGCTTATCTCGTGGGGAACATCTCTAGGATATATGGGTAACCCCTGAAATCTTGTTTGAGAGATTGCCTGATTCTGAGATACTAGGTCTTTATACTGTTTGATATCTGGGGTATTATACTTGTTCTTCTGATATTGCGGAAGCAATGGCCTAGACCTCGTATAATACTTTATGTGCTTTAAAAGCTTACCCTCTGCATAAAAATTGAAAAAAAATATCGAAAGATATGAATCAATTGCAGTTGAAGAAAAGATTCCCTCAAGGGAACACACCTAAAGTCGAGCCTTCATCTCTTTGACTGAACGGAAGTTCATACCTGAGCTCTCAAGGTCTCGCACTAACCCAGATACAGATATCATTATGGTATACTCACCTGTAAGACTGAATCTAGGGAATTTTGATACGGGAGTATATTCTGAGGTGGGACACGCGAATAAGTTTAAGTCCTTAAAACAATAATCTGTATCTCGAATCAATTGAAACTGGTGTAGAAGTTTAAGTGGACAACAATACTGACAATCAGAAGTGAATTTGTTTAAAACTTAAAGTGTTTCAAGCTCAATGGTGTTAGTGATTTGTCTCATAAACTGATATGATCCTCTTACACAAACTCACAAAAATAATGTCTGTAAATATTTCTTTATTGCATTTTTTCACACTGAAAATCTTAAAAAAATGTGTTTTAGCATAAAATTTTGAAAAATCAAAAAGATTATATTTCATCTTATTTTCGACAACTGATGCTGAAAAGCTGATTTTCAAAATTCCGAGTGCTAAACATGATGAACAACAGTGGGTTGGGAGAGTATGTTTAGAATGAAAAATGAAGTTAAGGCTTGAGATAATATGTGAAACTAACAGTAAAATCAGTATTAGTTTAATCAAGGTCATTAATTTGAACTTGATATAACTATTGTTTATGATTGAATAATATCTACAAGTGGATTCTAAAATTGTAACATTTTAACAATTGTGAAATTTACTATTTGGTAGAGGATTGTGCAGGTAAAAAGCTTTGAAAGAGCTAGGTTTCGATTCCTGAGTATTTTCGTATGCAGATTAGAGCCAGATTTCCAATCCTATTGCTACGGAGAGCCAGGAGTCGTTCCTGAATATGTGAAAGCCTGTAGATAGGAAGATTCCAGACTGCGATACCAACAGTGGTCGTGCAAGGCAAGGACTACAGGTGGCTGCTAGGGTTTCAAGCTCTTTAGGTTTTGTTTTGTAAAATATGTTTTAATTATGTATAGAGTTTTACTGAAGTATGTATTAATTCAATTATTGCAACCTCTTATTTACCGATCCTTCTCTTTTTTTATCTCTTGTGTTCTAAGTGTAGGTAATTGGCATCAACTCTACAACCTTGGCTGGCTAATGACAGAGTACGCATCTCTACGTGTTGCTTACATTGGCGAGGTTGAGGAACCTAACAAAGATGCAACCAAAAGAGTACCCGTCCTCTGAAGGGAAAGCATAAGAAACACTGCATTCACCTGTAAGTGGGTTGCATAATGTGTCCATTAATGCATTGTGCAGGCTTTCAGCAGCTCTGAAGATTCTGCAGTATGCTTCAACTTCGGCTATATCTCCTGGAAGCGGGCCCACCCAAGGTAACTGTGTCAAATTGTGGGATCTATGTCTAGAAAATTACAAACAAACAAATTAGGTTCTGCAACACTAGCAGAATGCAAGAGATAGAAATGGCAAAATCTTGAGTTCCAACAAAGAATTCTCATGTTTCAAGTTTCTTCAGTTCCAACAAAGAATTCTCATGTTAATATGGTGGATTCTCTGATTAGCGATAAAAGGAGTCTTTATTTGGAGCGCTTCCAATGGGATACATGTCACCATATAATGGTTATGGGTATCAGGTTTGTTTTATCATAGTCACTGAATCACTGAACTACTTTTATTGTGTGGTCTTTTTTAGTGGCTATTTTCATTTGGCATTGAAGTTACTATATGAATAAGAGTTGATTTTGTAAGTAGGCTACTGGAACTTATGGGCTCATGCAGTATCGCCTTCCCCCGGTGCAGAATCAGCCCGCTTTTACCAACCTGAGCCCAACTCAAGCAAGTGCATTACGAGCAGGCTCTCCAAGAAACTTTGCGGTTCCACCAGCCGGTTATATGGGCTCTGCTTATCTAACCGTTCCCAGGCTTCAATATCCTCTGGCGTTTTCTGGCGGAATTAGGCCTTTCAGTGGCCCGTCTAGCCCAGTACCACCAGAAGCTGCAAATAACCATGCCGCTACTTCTTCAACTGTCAGTGGAAGTGCCCCAGATCATGTTGAAGGTTGTTAAAAATCTTTTTTTGTGGATCACTTCTTTATTTTCTTTTGAGCTCATGTTACATATTTTACTTTTGATTTTGGTTATAACGTATCTGAACTATAGTTATAGCTAGAATGAATGAGTTGTGTTTTAGGAGGATCATGGAATCCTTTGGAAGCACCAAGACTGGAGAACTGGTTTAGCTGAAGTAAGAAGATCTCGGCGACTCACAATGTCTTTTATATGCACTGTGGCTAACTTACAAAGATTGTTCATGTTCTATCTTCTTATGTTCATTTTTTGATTTGATATGTATTGAAGGATGGAAAGATTGAAGCTGAAGTTAAACATTGTACACTCCCATGATAAATATTTGAGGTATATGATGTTGAACAAATATTTGAGGCTTTTTTAATCCATGATAATTATCCCAGACCACTAATCAATATTCAATAGTAGCAATATTTTTTTGGTTACTTTCAGGATCTCTGTGTTCATGTGTAGAAAAATTAGTGGGTCAAAAGTTGCTTGATTCACCCACATGTGTAGTGAGAAGTATCTCCACACCATACACCCCCAACACATACGGTGTGTATGAATGGGTTTATTTAGATTCTAACTTTTTAGTTGGTCAAGTAACTTATTGGTTTGTTTATGTTTTGTTGATGGGCAGTTAGAGATCTTTATCCATATCATTCCGGAAGATGCTAGCTAGCAACGCTTTGACCATTATTGATATTGGAATTGAATGACCGAAGCTCATGAGTAACAAAAGCCTATTAGCTATACACAACTTTTTATTATGTTAGCTTCTCTTCTCGCTATCCGTGGTGAATACAGGGTTTATTTTGTGAGGTTGCATCAGGTATGTTGGGAAAAAGAGAGATATGGCAAGGGATGACGGCGAAGAGATAAGCTGCGATGGGTTAGGTTGCATCAGGTATGTTTTCTTCTCACTAGGAACAAGTAGTTTTCAGTTTCGTGAATTCGATTTTTTTTATTTGTTTCTTTGTGAAATCTGATTGATCTGTAGAATCATGTCCTACTAAATCCTTTTCAAGTTTAGGGTTTTCAGGGAAGTTGAAGTCAATGAAGAGTTTTGGTCAGAAGAAGAAAAAGAACGATGATTATTATTATTACGATGATTTTCATGATGATGATTCAGTTGTATCATCTTATGGTGATGATGGTGGTGTTTATGATAGGAAGATGACATCATCTTATGGTTCTGGTGAAATGTTTCTAACTATTTCAAGGGAGTTGAAGCCTTCTACACCTGCTAGGGTTCGTAAGGTATATTATATATGTTATCTTTAATTTCAGTTTTCAGAATTAATTTATGTTTAATGATGTATCTGAAATTGAAATAATTGTTATGTTCTAAATGTACTTAGGTTATATGTGTGGTGTTTGATGTATTTAGGGGAAAATATTGGCTAAATTTTCGCCGTATGTATACGTGCGTATAGAAGTGTGTGACGCTTTGATGCATTTTGATCCCAAAAGCTGATGTGTGATATGTATATGAGGATTTTGTTATCAAAAAAATACACTAATATTATGCGTTCTGATCCCATCGCGCATTTTGCGTTTTGGTAGGCACCTCATGGGAGTACATTTCTCGGGAAAGCTGGTAACGTAGGTCTTGAAGTTTTAGACACACTGGGCAGCAGTATGAGAAATTTAAACGCTAATAGTGGATTTGTATCCAATATGGCTTCGAGAGGAGATAAAGTATCGGTTTTAGCATTTGAAGTAGCTAATACCATTGTTTAAGGGTCCAATTTGATGCAATCCCTTACCGAAGAAAGCATCCAGATCCTTAAAAAGGAGATTTTGCATTCAGATCTAGAGAGTTTGTTCGGTTTGGAAATATGTGGGCTGGCATATATACATGTTGACGCACAATATGACAACAATAGAGGTAAAAAGTCACACATTTGATGACAATTTACAAGGGTTATCAGGTTCTTTTATGCGTCGATTTCTTTTTTTTTTAAATTGTTAGAAGAAAGTTCTTAGACTAATTTTGATGTCTCTATGTTCTGTACTGACCCTTGGTAATTTTTCTATTATTCAGGTGATTTAAGAGAAAACACACTGCTTTAGAGGCTGGAACTTAAGGTATTTTACTACATGCCCTGTTGTGTGTAGACACGGTTATTGTTCTTTAAGTTGGAAGATCTAAAACAGTCATGTTTTTTTGGAAATAAGGTTGTATTATATTATGTTCTTACAAGTTTTATGGTTATCAGCAAACGGCTGCGGGCATCAGTCACATTTCATTTGGTGGAGAAGAATGAGTAGCTCCTAAAAAGGCACTTTATGAGGCTACGCAGCGGGAGTTAAGTGGTACATTAGATAAGGAGTCAGATTCAACGTTGAAAAAAACAGTTTTCAAATGCAAAGAACTAGGAACTTAGTGGACATAACATATTTGCACCACCTCCTGAAATTCAACTTCGCCCGTTGGCTACGCGCGCATTGGCGTTGAGAGAAATTTCTTACTGGCGACTATACATGTATGATTTGTGATTTACAGAAATTTCTTGCTGGCGACTGGTGGGAGAGCGATCAGCACATAGAATCAGAACCGCGTACCTAAGGTCAGTTTTACGACAGGATGTCACCTTTTTCGACACAGAAATTAGCACCAGTGAGATCATGCATGGGATCTCAAACAATGTTGCTCAAATCCAAGAAGTTATATGGGAGAAGGTACAAGGATTAACTGAATTTCAGTTAACTTTATATGTGCTTATAATTATTAATAAGCTTTGGATTAGTTGGTTTTCAGATGGCGCACTTTGTTCATCACCTGTGTACTTTCATATGTGGCTACATCGTTGGGTTCAAAGAGTCATGGAAGGTCTCTTTGGTAATTCTTGGAGTTACTCCGGTAACAATGTTTTGTGGCATAGCGTATAAGGCAGTTTATGTCGGTTTAGCTACAAAAGAAGTGGTACTTACTTCTATAACATGTATTCACATCCATGCATGCATGCATACTTTTTAATCACTCGAATTTGATTCGTGTATATTTTATTACTTGCAGAACTCTTACAAGAAAGCTGGTGGCATAGCAGAACAAGCCATAAGCTCAATCAGAACTGTTTTTTCTTTTGTAGCAGAACAGAAAGTAGCTGATAGATACGACACATTATTGCAAGAGTCCATTCCTGTGGGAAAGAAACTTGGTTTTGCAAAGGGTATTGGAATTGGCGTAATATATTTGGTTACTTATTCTACATGGGCGTTGGCTTTCTGGTATGGATCCATATTGATTTCAAAACATGAGATATCTGGTGGTAAAGCCATAGCTTGCTTCTTTGGAGTCAATGTTGGTGGCAGGTAAATGATTTAGCAATGCAACTTGTAGAATAAGTGGGGTGTTTGATATTGCTTATTAAAACTGTTCACATGCTCGATGATAAGCACCGTTTGAGATAGCTGATATAAACTGTTTATCTAATTATTTGTGAGTGAAATAAACAAGTTTATTTCAATAAGCGTATAGACGGTTGCGCTACTAAGAAATCCCAAACAAATCTTGATACTTGGTTTTTTCAGGGGTTTGGCGCTAACATTATCATACTTTGCTCAATTTGCACAAGGGACTATAGCAGCTAGCCGAGTATTTGAAGTTATAGAGAGAATCCCGTCCATCGATCCTTATTCTCCTATGGGGAGAAGGCTCTCAAATGGACCAGGGAAAGTTGAATTTAAGAATGTTTTTCTTATCCATCTCATCATGCTTTTGCATCCTTACACCACAACCACTTCTTTAACTCTAATATATTGACTAGATCTTTACCATTATTTCACCATATTTTTATGTATGTGGGATTATTGTTAATAATAAATAGGCTTTGTTTTGTTAGACAAATGTTGCAGAACCGGTGAAGACGGCAAAAAAGATCCCGAGCCAGAAATTCACAAAGCTTTCTGGAAACAATATTTTCAAAGGTGACGAGGTGCCAGCATCGGCAAACCACTGAGCTCAGCAAAGCTTTGAGAAATGAGTGGAAGTAACATCTTTGCTGACGGAAAAGCGGAATTTAGAGACTATCTAGGGGCTCGCAAGCCGCCAGGTGGAGATAGTAGCATTGCTTTGGTTTAGGTTCTCACACATTTGTTTTCAGTATCATTGTTTATTTTTCATGTCTTTGGTAGTTGGTACTTGGTGGTGCTATTCATATGGATTTGACTGTGCATTTGTGGCTCTTTATCATCTATTTTTCTTAGCGTATATGATAGTTTATGGACCCAGTATGTGTTCTTTTGGCTAATTAGTGCGATTATTTTCATAATTATGTCTATCGTCTGCATGGATTACTTTCTTTTTTTTTTTGTTCTTTTTTAAGGATTTTTTTTCATCACTCATTTTAATCATAAATAATAATTATATAAATAACTTTCTTGAGCCCGGGAAGCAATCCCGGGTGATAACCTAGAAGTCTTTGGTAGCTTATAATGTAAACTGTTGGTTTTTGATTTCATATAACATGTTACTTATTTTTTATCATTTTATTTAAGTATTTATTGCTTATAAATAATAAGTGACATGTATAACTTTCTCGAGTCCGAGAAACATTCCCGGGTAATAACCTAGTATTATATACACATACAAAAACAATGGGTGGAAGAATAAATTCACGCATCTTGGGTTTATTTTTTTATTTTGTTTGTTGGGATTGAGTTTATTGTCCAGCAAGAATAGTGTAGGTACCTATGAACATTGTACTCTCATTTGTTTATCTTTGCTTTACGGATTTAGAAAACGGCATGGGTATGTTTAATTATGGTTTTTTGGATAGCCGGTTTGAGATTACACGTTATTACATGATATTTTAGAAATTCTTGAGATGTTTGTCTGAGGTGATATATTATTCAATTTGTTATGTTTAATATTTTGCTATTACATGATGTGTTAGAAATTCTGGAGATGTTTGCCACACTTGGAAGGGACTATTGGCCTTTGCGAAATAAAAAACAACGTACGTTTGCAAGGTTAGTTTTCTGATCTGTTATAATTCGTTAGCCTTTCATTCAAACGGATTGTTCTCGAGTTTTTTTATCTGCTATAGATATGATATGTGTGCATGCTATCATTAACGACTAACAAGTAACGATTCTGCGTCGGTTCATTGTTTTCAATTGGATTGTTTTATCAGTTCCGTTTTTGGTCAATTGAATGGTATATTAATGTTTCTTGATCATCTAGTTAAAATGATTGTTAATTTGATATGCATAATGATTAGAACGAGGTTGAATTTAATGTTAGCTAGAGCAAAACATTTGAATGTGGGAATTGGTAAATTGGAGCGTGGTTTTATAAAATTATGTTTTAAGATTTTTGAGTGTTAGTTATTTAATAATTGGTTGAAGATGGACATGTCTTTTGTTTTTGAAATTTTACTGAAATAATTGTATTTTGTTTTGGTATTAACATTTTATAATCCTTATTGTTGGTACTATATATGTCTAATTCTTTTTAAAGAAAATTGCTTTAGGCTTAGGTTAATAAGGTTGAAATGATTACAAATATGGGTGTTTCTGGAAAATGGATTAGAGCGCTCTTTGGATTAAAGAAAAAGAAAAATCACAAAGTCCAAATGAAGATGGATATGCTAGTGTTTATGTCACCTTGTTTTTTTTTTCCAACTCAAATGGAATAGAGTGTTACATCATAATGCTTAAGGGTTTGTTCATCCTTTTCATCTATACTTCTTTTTGGATTCCATACATAGTTAATTGCTTATCTAATATTAGTTTTAAGTACAAAGGGTCGGGCAGCGGTCGTATGTTTTTTAGATTGAATGATGTGTGGTGACATATTTTTTTCGTGCGTCTCGCTCCTCAAGTGTGCCTTTAAAACTAAGACCCCGAAGTCGAGTTAAATGTAGTACAAAACCATTCAACCTTGATTGTACTAGGTGGAATGTAAGAAAAAATTGGTTTTTGCTTTATGTGAAACTGAACATAGGGTACTTCTTCTATTGTTCTTAATTTGTAAGCCCCCTGCCACAAAGCGACAGGGTAAATCCTAGTTTATATAAAAAAAAGTAACACCATTAGAAGTCAATCAACTCTATTGAACTATTCAAACTACTCATTTCAACCCATTCGCCCATTATAAACCTTTAACTACCACTTGCAAGTTGCAACAATATCTTCATCACACTTATGAGTTATGACTGATTTATCCAACCCATTGTTAAATGGGCCGGCTGTCCTTTTCATGCGCATCTCTTTGGGCCACAATATTTCCGTATTATTTAAACTTGTGATTTCTATTACTTCAAGTCTTCAATAACTCAAAAGTAGTTCATGAGACTGTTGTTCATGAACAAAGAAAAACAATGTATTTCACCAAAATGTAAAACTTTGGATAAGTGTGTTGACTACCTAAGATTGTTGGTCAACCAACAAATTGTACATCAAATTTGTAAAGAATAAAAAAAAATATAAGTCCTGATAAGATCTAGTGCATTTGCATTAATACCCGTACTAACTTTTTTTCAACAAGGTAAACTTGTACGACTAAAACCGGCACTTGAAATGATCCTCGAAGTTCTAGCTTGTTGAGAGCAATCCAAATTGTGTTGATTCATGATTGTAGCACCATGGATTGTACCCTGTCCCTATGGAGCTTGTGTTGTTCATCATGGTCTCTTTTTCTTCTTCTTCTTCTTCCACATGATCATCAGGAGGCATGTTTAGATCAAGAAAACCTCGAATTTCATAAACCGGTTTATCGAACTTCTCAATCAAATTAATATTTTGTTGATTCAGTTTAGCCTCAGCAACCAAATGTGATCTCTTGTGACCTCCCAAAGCTTGTCCAGATGAGAAAACCTTTAAGCATATTGAACACTCATAAGCTCCTACCACCTTTGTGTTCTTCAGAGAACCACCAATATTAAAACTTAATGCTGATTCATGATCATTTGATGTATTTTCACAACACCCATTGGTTATATGATCATGATCCAACACGGGTTCGCTTTTGATCGCGTCTTGATCAACGGATCCCGAATCAAAACAGCCTTTTAACTTCTTGTGACTTGCTTTGTGCCCACCAAGAGCTTGATAAGAGCGAAAACTCTTGTTGCAAGTAGCACACGCGAACTTTTGCTTGTTTTGATCATCGATTTGGCCTGCATTATCACTGGTTGTCTTCAACTTCTTCATCTTTTTATCCCATTTCCCCTCATCTCTTGAAAGCATGATCAAACACATAGCAATATCTACTTCTTGTTCATCATAAATATCTGAAACAACACTTGTTGAGGTATGATTAGCATTCATGGAGACCGAAGATGAAGTTGCATTCGCAATGGTGATAGTGGTAGTAGGAGTGGTGGTAACTATGGACTTTTTGGTTGCTCCATTTCTTGATCTTGATTTCCTCACTTGACCGATTTCCGGGCCCGAATTCTCCTTTTCGGTTTGACCAATCCAAGAATCTTGATCACAAACCATGGTTTTCGCGGTTGACACTTTGTCAGAATGGCATTTCATGTGTCCAAACAAGGCCTTCCAAGATTGAAAACATTTCCCACATTCTTTACAAAGTTTATCAAAATCATTCGAATCCGAAGCGTGATTGATGACCGCTTTTAGGGTCTTTTTCGGATCTTTTCGAAGCCCATAACCCAGATCATTCGAATCCGAAGACCCGTTTATCATCAAGTTTCCATCATTGTTATGGGCAGATGAGTGCTTCATGTTCTGATTATGAAAATCAGTGGAGTTGATCACGTGAGACCTCATGTGACCTCCCAAGGATCTACCACAAGGAAAGCTTTTGTTGCACAACTTGCACATATGTTTCATCCGTTGTTGATCACTTTTATTATTAGAATTCAACATTTTTATATAAATAAAGGTCAGAATTCAGATCAAGAAACTAGTTAAACTGATCCAAAAACAGAGCAGGATGATAAATTTCTTAAAGAAACTGAGGATCCAACCTTAAAAACTGAGAATTGAAGAACACCCAGATCAAGAAACAAGATCAAAGCCTCAAAGCTTCCATCTTTAAGTAGATTTACAAGAAACCCATCTGAGATTGCATTCATTCTTCACTAAGAACACAACTTTAAGAGCAATTGAGTGACCCCAAGATCAAGAAACAGGGTTAAAAGGTCAAATATTTGGTGGGTTTGGAAATTGAAGAAGAACCCATCTCAGATTGCACTCTGTTGTTGTTGATCAAGAACAAGATCTAATAGGGTTAAATGAGAACACAATAAAGCAGTTGAAGCTACTACTCGAGTAGTAGTGAAGAAATGAAGCAAAAAATATCAATATTTCTGAAAAGAGATGATGGGTCGGTCACCTTTCTTGCTAATGATGACGATGAGCAAGCACACCCTTCCTCTTTATAACTTTCTCTCTCTAGAAACACATGTATGAAGAGAGAGAGAGAGAGAGAGTGTTTGTAGTTAGAAGGAGAAATCCATGCATGAAAACAAGGATAAAAAGAGGCAAAAGCAACAATTGATGCCTTAAAAAATGCTTGTTCCGGTTTTGCCCCTATCGCTGCCAAAACGACTTAAAAACGTCCCCTCTCTCCTATCCGGATATTTTGTTTTTGAGCGTTTTATCTCAAAAACGCCTCTCCTCCCTCTTTCCTTCGGGTGAGCTCAAAAACGCCCAAAAAAAGATCACGCACGTGTTGCTCTAAGTGTCCCACAATGGTCATCCCCAAAGTTTTGGCCTAATGATTCTTGCCTTAAAATTCCTAATTTTGCCATGATATCTGTAACTATCTACCCACAGAAACATGAACAAAGTTTCCTTCACTGCAACCAATGAGGAAACGCCAAGTGTCACACTAGTTCCTAAACTATCTGGCCTAAGTTTGGAAAAGGGCAATTTGGTCATTTAGTTGTTGGTTAAAGAAGCGAACTGTTTTAATGAGAAATGGTCCCACAGTCCTACAAGAAATTTGTCAAGTAAAAGATTCTACGAGCCTGCAAATGGAAGCTAAAAGCTTTTTGTGCTTGGCAAGCATAGTAGGTAGTGGACTAGTAGTAGTTGGGTAGGGGTACTTTTGTCATTTCCTCTTAACACTTTATGATCCTAAAGCATAATAAACAAGTAAATTAACAATAATAATCCTTATAATTGTCTTCTTAAATAACTTGACTTCAAAGAAATCTAAAGTGTAGAGATCTCAAATTCTCAATTAGTAAAATATATCTTACAAGAATTTAACATTTTTAAATAAAATATTAAACCACTACTTATTAAGATGAAATCTCTCTTATCAACTAATACTTTTCGTTTTGTTCATAGAAGACTCACGACTTTGTTTCTAATCACCAAAGTGAAGACTTTACGGGAGTCGCATATTCTACAATCATCTCACCTAAGCATTTAACATAGAGTTTTTCTCTCGTCAATAGTCAATGCACCCAAAACAAAACAAAATTAACAATATCTACGATCAAACATTCATTATAATCTAGTCAGTTTGAGTGAATGATATATTTTTGGTGGCCAATTTAACCTAAGAGTTGGCTTTCACTCGTCGCACTAACCGTATACCTTAATGTCTTATTATAGTTAATCAATGTGTTAATCATTAATTGTATCGTTAAGCCTGCATCTTGGTACAATGTTTGTTTAGCTGTAGACTAATGATAACAAGAATACAAGTAACTTTTATTTTTTTAAGAGTGAATTGCAAAATTTGTCCTTTATCTTTATATCTGATTGCAGGCGGTGTCCTTTATCTTTAGAATTGACGAGTTTTGTACTTTATGTTTTAAAATCCTGCACGTTATGTCCTTTAGGCCTAACTCAGTTAATTTTTTGTGTTAATTCTGATCATGTGCAAACACATGAGAAAATTTTTATCAATTCATATTTACAGGGACTAATTGTGTAGATAATATAAATAACCAACCTTTTTTAAAAAATAAAAAAATACTTAAAAAAAAGGTGGCCCACCTTCTTCATCAAACACCACCACCAACACCTGCCATCGCCGGCCACCACCAACACCGGCCTTTGTCTCTTCCTCTGTTTCCATCTTCACTACAAAACACACACATAGTTGCAGAGATCGTTCTTAGTTCCATCTTCCTCTGTTTCTTTGGCCATTTTCCCAGAAAGATTTCCTATTTACCCTAACTATTTATTATTGCGCCCAAGGTGATTGCTCGTGAGGTTATTCGGACAGTTCGATTACGCATGTTGTCATTCCAGTTCAAGAGGAGACCGGGCCTTCGTCGACTCCTAGAGAAATGGCAGATTCCTGGAGGAAACTTAGAGATTGATCCAGGCTGAATAGTAGTGTCTTGCTTGTTTTTTTTATTGCTCGTTGTGAGCTGGGTTGTTTAGTTGGTTGTTTGTTTGGGTTGTGTCTGTTTTGGCCGTTTTTTTCTTGCCTTGGTATGCCGAGGTTTTGTGTGTAACAGTTCAGTTGCACAATTGTGCTTATTGATTTATAAAATTCACCGGGGTAACCCTTTACCCAAAAAACTATTTATTATTGCTCTAGGTTAAAAGCAGTAAATAACTTCATTTTAAAAATCCAAATAGCTAGGTGACTCACAACCCAACATACATAGATACCTTATGGGACTCACAAGGATGGGAAATAAACTACTGGGCTTGATGACAGAGGTCAGCTCCCAATCACTCATTACAGGAACTATACCATCACCTGGAATTTGCGGTACTAAACCGAACCACCAATATCCAAAGCAATACCCAAATGACCTTATCCATTGGATCACAGATGATCATTATAGTTGGTTGCACCGTTCAGTTGACAACAATAAGCCTATAATAATAGATATGTCGTCTATTCTTGGTCAGTCTCAGACTTACCATTTTTCATCTTCTTAGGCCATGTTATGGGGCTTGGTCGGTGCCACATCACCACCAATTGGGCCGCAAACACTGTTATAGACAAGGAACGTTAAAACATGGAGAGGGACTTGGGAGAAATTGCGGCTGTTAGCAAGACGAAAAGAATGTAAACAAGAGGGCACCGGCGCCGCCGATTTTCAACACCCGGTTCAGGGAACAACCCATCGGTGTTCAACGACACGTTATTACGCCACCACCACTCCTCCCCTCTCTCTATCAGCGCCACCACTCACACATCTCCACCCACCACCACTCCTCCACCCGCCACCACCTGTCGCCACCATCGTTGCAACCCCAACATCACCACCCACCCACCTACGAACGCTGCAACCACATCATAACCACCCACCCACCACCGTTGAAATCTTAACACATCAACATTACAACATTTCAGATCTAAAATTCAACCACAAAAATCCTCACTTCCGGCGCTAGTCAGACAATCGTCGTGTTTCTTCACTGTTTGGATGGTGAAAATGATAAGATAATGAATATGATTGTGCTAGCCATGAAGAATTTGAGAGGAGTGTTTGTGGGTTTTCAACATTCACCAAGTCTGAGGTCTGGAGAGTTTAGAGACAGAGGTCAGAGCATTCACATCCACTCCATCAATTTTTCACCCTAAATTACACTAAAAAACACTACATCTTTTCTCTCCTTTTCAATTAAATAATATTTTTTATACCTTTATCATTATGTTTTCTCTCTCCTCCACTCACAATCACTTTCAAAATATATTAAAAAATTATAGGGTGTGAACAGTGTCCCCTCAAATATACAGATGAACAGTAACATTTTCTCTCTCCTCCACTCACAACCACTTTTTATACTCTTTACATTATAAAAACTCCACTCACATATTTTAATGGGTTGGATGTGAATGGGCATTTCAAAGATTTATATTATTTACACAATCAGTCCCTATAAATATTAATTGACAAAAATTTGCACATGATCAAATTTAACTGCAAAAACTAACTGGGTCAGGTCTAAAGGACAAAACGTGTATGATTTGAAAACATAAAGTACAAAACTCGTCAATTCTAAAGATAAAGGACATCGCCTGCAATCAGGTATAAAGATAAAGGACAAAATTTGCAATTCACTCTTTTTTTTAATTAATTTGAGCCCTTACTTTTTTATTCTTTTGTCATACAAGTCCAACTCATGGCATGTGCATGTAATGTACATTATGTGACAAGCTTTCTCCTAATAATCTATCTAAACTAGAAAGTGTTTGGGGCGTAGTTTATTAAATAAAATAAATGTAATACCTTTTCTAAGCAAACTCAGTAGGCCTAAATAATGTACTGTTTTATTTGCATGACGTACAAGTGGTTATAGCATTTCGGTACAAGTGGCTATAGCATTTGTGTACAAGTTATCTCCCATCATGGAAGTTATTTCCAATGTCAAAGATACTTGTTTATAAAGCAAAATGTTTTGTTTTAGTTAAATGTGAAGAAGTTAAGTGTATTTTACTATTTGCTAAACAGCACAATGGAAAATGTGTCACAAAACAAAACCACAATATATCATGTGTTGGACCAAATCTAAATAAGACAGTTAAATGAACTCGCAAACTAATAAAACTCACGGTTATGCGTCTTAAATTTAAAAAAAAAAATCAATTAAAACCGAAACAATTGAGAACAAGTTTTAAGTTTAAAATGATACTTCATAATGGTATTCGGGTTCACTTATGATAGAGCGAAAGAGAGGGGAGGAAAGAGGGGCAATGACTAAAAATTTACAACACTTGAAGTAAAGTTTTGGTCATCTATTCCATGACATTTTTCAGGCAAAAGAAAAGATATAATATTATTGGTGATTATTTTCTATGTGTATTTATTAATGAGAAGTAAATGAACACAAGGGACATTTGATCTCATGAACAAATTTATTATGTATCTATTTTGTGGGACCATTTTCATTACCTTACCAAAGAAGGGACCCAACATCCATTTAGTCTTTATACCACAAGTGAAAGCAAGATGTTGAGCTTTAAGTGCATGAAGGAGACTCATAACTATTTTGAGTGCTTAGTTGCCCCAAAACCAATCTTATTGTATAAAGTAAACCATGTGAGTGCTTAATTGGCCATCAACATTAATTGGTGATTAATTACTTCTTAATCCCCATTTAATTATGATTATTGTTCTAATTATTCTTATTGTTACAATTATTATTATTTTTTATCTCCTCCCACATACACTCTCTTCTAGTGCATGGTGTGATTATGGTGTCATGTGTTTTTTTGTCACCAGCCATGCTTGCAAAATACTCTTAACAAAGAACCATAAATATCTGGAAGTGGGACCCACTCTCTTGGATCAAGCAAACTTTAAGGTTGATGTTTACGATGAAGAAATCTTATTTGTTAACTTCTTTTGCCTTATTTTATTGTTAATTATACAAGCCTTGATTTGTTTGACTTGTGGTGTATTATTTGTTGAAATAATAAGACATATTCTGTGAAGATAGCCAGTAGCGAAGCTTGAGATTTCCAGGGCAAAAGTCACCAGACCTAAAAATTTCTATAAAATTGGGGGGTCGAAAACGTATATACCCAAAAAATTCTATACGAAAACTACATCCTCTCCACTATTGAGCAAAAAGTTCGAGGGGTCGGCCGCCCTCTCCCGCCCCTTAAAAGCTTCGCTCATGAAGATAGCAACATTTCAGCTTTTCTTTGCAAATTGCAACTATATATTCAACTCAAGTGTATGGAAAAACATCAATAGTGACAGCGGATAGCGTTCTTTAGCAATGTTTCGAGATGGTACCGGAGGTGTACTTTTGTGTCGAGTATTGCACGTGATCATACATCTTGGAGTTGTTCTTTCTTCACCTTGCAAGTATGAGTGATTGTATACGAAGCACATTATGTAGGTGACATATTTGCCGCTTATCTATTGATGGTGGTTCGACTCGAATAAATTCATTAGGTATCGATACATTTATACGTTGCTTGATGATAACCTCTTCTAATGACCAACGGATAGCCTAACGGTTACCATTAGGGACACAACCATCGTGTAAAGCGTAAACCAAACAACTACATGTTGGATATGCCAAGTCAATGAGACACCTTTTTACCTCCATCTTCAAATTTCTTGTAAAGTTTTCCAGTTTTATAAATAAATAAATAATCTATTGTATCTAGATGCTTATTTCACGTGTTCAAATTAAAAATATCACATAGTCGCTATGCCACATGTTTCAAATGGATCAACCATACATCACCAACCATCCCGAGTCATGTGAGGGGCCTGTTTGGATGTCAACTACACCCAAGAATGTCAACTTCCAAACAGGCCCTCGCAGTGGCAGGGCTTGAACGAAAACTTAATGGGAGCCGGACTCTCAAAACCTAAATCGGTGGGAGCCGGACTCTTAAAATCCAATATTTTTACTACAAAAAAAAATCGGAGAACTTTCGGTAAAATTAACACAACAAACAAAAAATCAGTGGGGGCCGGGGTGAAGCTTCGCCAATGGGCCCTCAACGTAGAAAGTAACAACTTTTTTCTACCTCAATTGTAAATGAAGTTTTAACACGTAATTCAATATGTTTGTATGTACAATGTACAATAAATAGGGCTCCTTACCAGAACAAAGAATGAAGATAGACGTAAGTCGAGACCATAAACCGCCACCAATCATGCAAGCGGATCAAAGCCACCAACAAACACACCGTCCTGCTAGTGATTCAAGTCAAAGAAAGTCAAATCAAGTGAATCTTTAAACTAAAAGTTTAGTTGTAGAGGTCAAAGAAAGTCATGTTGACTTTTTGTTTGGATGTGCATTTTGAAACTGGTCATGTGAAATTGAATAATCCAATTACCGACTATGGCGTATGGAAAAAAACACTTTCGAAAAATAGCGTTTGCTGCTATTTTAAGTTTTAAAAATCATATGATTGAAGGTTTCGTGTTTTTTATGTATTTGGATTACTTAACAAATTATTTCAAAACGCATAATCACTTTAGAAAGCATATGAGTTATAATGAACAAAGAAACAAAAAGAAGAAAAAACTTTTACCTAAAATAGAATTTCGGTTTAATGTCATAAATCAACACCCTCATCAAGGCCTTTAGAACCGATCATCACGTTCGAATCTATTTGTTTATCGAATTTCTTTTTTCTCCGGGCTTCAAATTCTTGAAATCCTTCCATCTAAGATCAAATTCAAGATGTGATCATCACGTTTGACCAAACAAGTTTGACTTCTATAGCTAAACTGCAGAAATCAATAATTGTGAAAAGTTGAAGTTTACCGACTGGAATTCATCCATAGATATGGGATTATCATGCAATGAAATATTTTGTAGAGCCTTGCACGCCTTCAATAAACTCGGAGGTATCTGTGGAAATAAAAGTGTGAAAATCTTTTTTTTCCGGTGATCATGAATCATGATAACCCGTTAGGGAAAACTCACGGGGCCCACCAATACCCTGCTAACCAGTGAGACCAGGTAACTACAAGTGAATCAGGTGCTTACCACTGCCTCACCACTTGAAGGTTATGAAAATTTTTAACGTCAAGAGAAATTTGATTTTCTTGAACTACTGTTGCTTTTTCAAAAATACAAGAAAAATTATTATTAAATTTAATATATTAAAGTAAATATTAAAAAAATCTTGGATTTTATTCATTTGTACATTTCCTTTGTTCCTCATTTCAAAATGGAAAAGACGTTAATATTCCAAACAATATGAGTAATTATTTGACAAATGGAAGCTACCTGTTTCACCTTGTTATGATCCAAGGATAATGACTTCAAGTGAATAAGATTGCAGACTGAAGAAGGAAGTTCTTCGATGGAATTTTCTAAAACAACAACAAATTTAGAAGCACAAATAAATTAAAATGGGTCAAATAAAAGATATCAGCTATAACACAAATGGGTCAAAAGTAGCCCCAATTAATTTAAAATACAAACAATCTCCAAAATCACTTAATTAAATGGTTTAGGAGTTGTCTGTTTAGCTCTTAATGGTTACTGGTTCATCACTTAATGGTTCAGATTGTTTGTTTCAGGAGCAGATGTCTGAATGGTTCAGACATTTGCCTCTGAATGGTTAAGCATTATACAGAGTCTGAATGGTTAAGACCTCTACTCTAAATTGATCAGACATTTGCATCTGAACTGTTAAGCGTTGTACTGGCTCTTAATGGTTCAAACCTCTTACTGGTTCAATACTTAATGATTCAGACCTCTTACTGAGTTACTGGTTCAGCACTTAACCATTCAGAAGTTGCCAAACAGCCCCTTAGATTACTATAATAAAATATAGTTTTTACTTTTTTGTAAGCATATTTAACCGTTAACCGTTTTTTTAATGGAAAAAAAAGTTTGCAATGTGACTAGAAAATATGAAGACAATATGTACCATTTGCTTGTAGCTCTTCTAAAGAATAGCAGCTTCCAACAGATTCTGGAAGAAACTTCAGTTGATTGTTGGACACATTTAACAGCAACAACTGCATTTTCAACAATTAATTTCTAAATAAATTTAAAAATAATCCAAATTTCAATTGTAAGTTGGTAGAGAAAGTCATTTACATTGCGCAAACTTCCAATGGTTTCAGGCAGGGTGGTTAACCGGTTGCCTGAGATGGATAATCTCTCAAGTCTCACCAATTGTCCCACTGAATAAAAAAGTGTAAAAAATCAGTAAAAATTGTAACAATGTTTAAGAAACAATGACAAATAGATTCTCAACGTCTCAAGAAAAATGCAACATTTTAGTTTCGTGGGCAGATAGGGTAATGGGTCCAAACCGATCTTATTCATTTGTAAATAAATAAATAAATAATGTATCAAACATGATTAGAAAAACTCATTATTTTTTATATTAATCTATTTTTTTTAATAAAATGATTTAGAAAGTTTTATGAATAAAAAATACACTTTGAATGACTCACCCAATACCGATATGAAAATGGGTAGAAATTGCCAACTAGCACGGAAATACGGAATAAAATGAGTCATTTTTTTTACTTTTGGGTGGCAAATTATTTACCGTTCATTGTGTGGTTTTTAAGGGTTTAAAACGATAAACAGTATATAAAAAAAATGAAACTGTTGCAATTTTCATTGGATGGAGAAGGGGTATATGAACATTCGGTCTTATTACATTCATCAGGCAACATAGAAACTCTATTTTGATCGAGATTGATTAACTTTAAAGACTGCAGTTTGCCCATGTTCGTTGGAAGATGCTCGATTAGATTGTCAGCCAAAATCTGAAAATAGAAAATTGTTTAAAATATTAATACTATATTATTTAAAACAGACTCATAGTAGTCAATAGTCACTAGACACCAGGCAAAGCACAAACATAACGTATCTTAGTAAATGACCAAAGTTAAATGCATATCAAATTTAAAGAGCTATTTAGACAAAGAAGCACATATTGGCAATAAATTCAAGAAAACCATATCAAAATAAAATGTAAAATGTAATCTAAGATAAAAAAAAATACGTAAAATGTAATCGAAGACAAAAAAAATAAATACATATAATTTAAAAATTAGAGAAATAAAAAGAAAATTGGAAGCTTGAAGAACATACCAGCCTTTGCATATTTGTTAATTTGCTAATCTCCTCAGGAATGGCAGCTGTGAGAAAAAAAAAGTAATCAGAATTTTATAAGATCCTAAAGAATTCTGGCGTAAGTTAACGGTTGGTGAAGATGTTATCAACGCTCATGTTGACTTCATGCAAAGAGATGAATGTAATGTCAAATTTAGATTATTTAGGGCCTAATAGATAAAGATGAACAGTAAGTACATCTTTGTGGAAAAATAAAGAGGCTTTGTGAAATATGAGTGAAAGCCCTTGCATACGCCTCGGGTTGTAAATGAAAGGTTGATATGTAATAACGTAAAACAAATGAGACAGACGCAACTTCGGGTTGTAAACAAATCATATTTGGTTGTACAATGAGCAGCGCCTTGCATATGCCTTGCAGGTAGGGGTGAACGTTTGGCGGTTCAGACCCACCAGAACCAGAACCCGAACTACCGAACCTGAACCAGAAATGCATGTAGCTAAAGGGACCGTAAGGGTAACCTAGGACCCGAACCATATAAAGGCGCAAGAGCAAAAAGGGTCCTTAAAAGGTTACTTGATCATATGTAACATGCACCAGCAAAATGCAGCTTCTTGTTGTAAATAAATAAAGTTTATTTGCCAGTTTTTTCTAAAAAAAAAAAACAAGAAAGAGAGAAATAAATACCTATTTTGTTGTTTGTTAAATCAAGCGTCCGTACAGCTCTATCCAGCTCAACAACTTCATCTGGAAATGACTGTTTCATTAATTAAAAAAAAAAAACAAATTCAAGCCCTCAAATTAATCAAAAACTTTATCGAGAAATCAACTGAAATCCCAATTCATATACACTAATGCAACAGTAAAAAAACACACACAAATATTGCCCATTTTCAGAATTAAAAAAAAAATCACATCTTCAATAAACCCTAATCCTAATCCTGGACATCAATCAAACAAATTCAAAATAATAAAAAAACCCAAATCTTGAACAACATAAAAAACATTAACAGATAAATAGATAACAATATTTACCTTCAATTTGGCGTCGCGTAAGCCGACAATGCCGGTGGCACGCCACCGAGCCAAGCGGTCGGCTTTGGTGTCAGCCGTGTTGCTGGAAGCACAACCCATGAATCTTTTTCACAAAATACGAAGGGGGTTTCAAGTTTTGTTGAATAATAATTGGATAGTTTGAAGGGGTTTTGATGTGGGGTAGATCTTGATCGTTTGAAATTGTAATGTGAATTGCAGAAAACGATGATGAAATGGGAAAGACTTTTTGTTTGACAAAGGCCTAATTTTGACGACTTTTCCAATTTAGAAAATGGAATGATGATGAAAAAGTTGTGTTTTTAGTAAAACATATGTTGTTTTGCTTTTTTGGTAAACATCTATATATATATATATATATATATATAGGGGGCGGTTCCCCTAAGAAGCCTATTTTGCCTAAGTTGCCTAAGAAGCAATCTACACCATGTTTTTAAACAACCAATGGACCAGATTAAATCCCTAATATTAAACTAGATAAGTAAACAATTAAAACGCGCGGGGGTATTTTCGCCATAAACAAAAAAATAGTACTGGACAAAAAGGAAAGCAGTTATTGACGATTCAAAACAGTTCTTCTTCACTCTCTCTCAAAACTTCCCAATGGCTAAGAAACGTCCCCTAAAATCGACAATAAGAGAGACGAAAATCGAACAAACAACAACAAAAACAGCATCAACGATGGATTCAGAGAGTACGTTCCATTTTTTTTTTTTTTTGCATTTTGGTGTATTCGTTTCAATTTTGTACGGTTTTTCTAAGTTTCTTCGAAATCAAATCGATTACACAGGTTCTAAGAGATCTACAAGAAGCCAGAAGCATAAAGAAACAAAACCTGATGACGATTTCGAAGGTTTGTTAAGGATCTGTAAACGAACAGATTTCTAGGGTTTTAATATGTCTAAACTGATTCATGTTCTGCATTTTATAAAACAGATCCATCGTTGTGTTTTAATGAAATAGTGCTGGTTTATTTTTTGTGCTGGTTTATTTTATGTGCTGGTTTAACCTATGTGCTAGTTTAGTGTTTTAGAAATATCTAGCACAAAGTTGTGGTTGGTTTTCTGGTTTTGAAATCGGTGCTGGTTTAACTTCCGTGCTAGTTTAGTGTTTTTTACGAAACTAGCACAAAGTTCTAGTTGGTTTTTTGGGTTCCAAATATGTGCTGGTTTACTATCTGTGCTAGTTTACTATCTGTGCTAGTTTATTGCTTTAGAAGAAACTAGCACAAAGGGTTTAGTGTTTTCTAGTAAACTAGCACAAATTCTAGTTGGTTTACCGTCTGTGCTACTTTAGTGTTTTAGAAGAAACTAGCACAAGTGGTTTTTTTGGGTTCCAAATCTGTGCTGGTTTACCGACTGTGCTACTTTTAAATTCAGGAGATAAGTAATATAAGTTTCAGTTGCTTTTTTGTGTGTGAAAACAGAGCTGTACAATCCCAAACCACTACAAATTGTACAACCAGGAGAACCAATCCCTACTTTTGATAATGAACCTTTGCATCCCATTCCACTAAAAGTTGTAAGACCAACAAAAAAGGAATATTATATGAGTCCGAAATTTTGGAATAAAGTAGCAATCTGGGGGCCAAACTATACCAATCATCCTACTTCTGGTGGTGAACCTTCAGATCCCATAAAAGAAGAGATTGATGAGAAACCTGAAATCTCAGTTGTACAACCCAAAAAAGAAGAATATGATGAAAAACAAAAGATCCCCATCCTACAACCTAAACATGAAGAAGATGAGGAAAAACCTATAATCTCAGTCAAGAATTTTGGAAGGAAGTAGCAATCTAGCCAGCTCCTGCTATGATCATCATGTTTATGTTGTTTGTTTTAGTTTTCTAATGTTATCAATGCTGTTATGTATTATGATCATGTTTTTCTGAACCTTATGTAACAATGATGTTTTGAATTATAAAAATCATGGTTTATTATGTATTAAATGATCAAAATGGTACTGGTTATTGTTTTTTTAATATATAGTACACTTTATAACTTGTGCTGGTTACTATGTTTCTTCTGAAATTACTTGCAGGCTCATCAGACAGTGACTTCGAACAACCGGAAAAGAAACAAAAAACAGCACTAAAAGCTGTTGCCACAAATGTTGAACCTATACGATCAACACTTTTCAAGGAATTTGATAAGAAAAAAAGAATTAGAATCAGGAACAGCCCAAAAAACCTTGCTGAATTCATGCAAGTGTTATCTGACGAACAGAAAGCAGAAGTAGATAACATGGGATTTGAAAGCATGAAGAACTTTGATATAACAAATATACCAACTGATCTGGGATACTGGCTCACTAACAATTATGAACCTACAATCAACACACTGAATCTAGGTACACATAATGTAGTGATAACACCTAACCTAGTACAAGAAGTTCTTGGCATACCAATGGGTAAAGTGAAGGTTAAGGAGTTGAGTAAACCATCAATGAGTGATCCAGTTGTTGCAGAGTTTAGAAATCAATTTGAAATTGATGATGAACTGCCAAAAATGCATCATATTTGTTGATGCATATTTTGTCTATTGCCTTTGTCAATCCGGTTAATCCAAGTCATAGTGAAAAGCCGAGAAGAAATCAAGCGTATTATGTCATATCTAGTTAGAAATGGCAAGGTGGCAAACTTGTAATTAGTGAGAACTTTCACTAAGTTGCCTTGACCATATATATAGGAGTTATGTCATATTTTTAGTTAGACTTTTGGTAGACTTTGAGTTAGAGATTTAGAGAGAAGTTGGGGAGAAGACTTTCTAGAGAGAGAAAGTAGAGAGAGAAAGTATTGTATTTGTGATTCTTGTATCGTTCTTGTCAAATTCAGCAATGGAATCACATTAGTAGTACGTTATCGTGTGTTCGGTCACGTTCGTTCACGGATTCCGCACGTGAAACGTTCGTTACGCAATCGAACGGTGTCAAAACCGGTCCTACAAGTGGTATCAGAGCTGTTTCTACATCAGGTACTTGTTTTCCGCACCTGTATCTGATCAAACTCCTCTGATTGACTCTTTCGGGTCAGATTCCGGAAAGTACAAAGAGTGTCATTAAGAGATACAAACATCTTGTTAGTTCAATGTCTGATTTAGATATTACAAAAGAACCAGAAGAGTGGGTTGAAAAATTTATCAGTGCTTTACCGAAAGAAGAATGGGAAGATTATGTCTTGAGCTTGAAAAGTTCTAGAGAATTTTCTCAACTGACAATTACTCCACTCATTAAAAGGATTGAAGAACAGATGGTGATCAAGGATGAGAAAAGGAAAGAAAAAGCTGTAAAAGTCAAAGAATCTGTGAAGAATGAATCGTCAAGGTCTGCATCAGTATGCTCAAATTGTCACAACTTCAAGACAGTCAATGCCAAACTTGTGAAGGATGCAGAAAGTTTAGCATTGGAGATCAAGAAATTGAACAATAAGAAGAAAGCTGATGAAAAACAGATTCTAGACTTATAGGGTATTTGTGAGAAGTTGAAAGTCGAAAATGCCAAACTGTTGGGTAGTGTGAACAGTTTGACATTAGAGACCAAAGGTTTGAAAGAAAATGAAAAGGTTTTTGAAAGCAAACAGAAATCATCTGAAAATGAAGATTTCTGGATAAAATTGGAGAACAAAAATCTGAAAGCTAATGAAGTGAAACTTCAAGAACAGATAAATGTTTTGGAAAATGAAAAATCTGTTCTTGAAAACTTGAAAAATGAAAATAAAAATTCAATCAAGTCTCATCTTGAAAGAATATCTAAGCTTGAAGACGAAGCTAAGAGTTCAAGGATCAAGATTGATGAACTTGAAAAGAAATTGATCAGTTTTGCGACTAAATCTGACAAGTTGAATATTCCTTGTCCAAAACCGATCAATTCAGTTCCAATAAGTGATTGTGTCACAAACTTTGACTCTGTCAAAGTTGAAGATTGTGATGATGCATCCGATGATGAAAATATTAAAAAAGAAAAACAAAAATTGTTTTTAAAAGAAAAATTTCAGAAAACTGTTTTACACTCGACTGAAAAGGGAGAATGCTCTAAGCAGAAACCTGTGAAGAAGATTGTAAAACAGAAACAAAAATTTAAAATTGAAGAAAGAAACTCATCAGTACAATCATCCAATCAAAAGGAAAAATTACAAAAGGTAGAGAATGAAAATTCAAAAATTGTTGGATGCAGGAAAGATCACAGTGCTAAAGCGCCAAATCAAGCAGAGTTGAGGAAGGAGTATCATCAAGCCACACAATGCTTTGATCTGAGCGTTTGGACTAAAAATGGTGATAGGTACGATAACAGAGTGTGTTACAGCTGCGGCTATCATGGACACATTGCTGTTAACTGCCGGTATTGGAGTTATGAGACCAGGAGATGCTTTAATTGCAACATCAAAGGTCACATTGCCAGAGATTGCCCAAGGAAATCAAATGAAAGATTGAGGGTTAATTCTCAGAAAACGGCAAAGATTCCAGTCAAAGTCAAGCCCCAGGAACAGAAGGTTTTGAAACCTAAAGTTCAAGAACAGTCAATTCTGGAAAAGAAAGTCAAACTTTCACAGGGGCAGAAAGACAGACTGAGGAAAAAGAGGAAGAAAGCGAGAGAGTATCTCGTGAAGATTTTGTCCTCGGGTTCACCGGACAAAAAGATTAAAAGTTCTGATGAATCAACTCACTCAGCTGCAACAACAAGCAAAAAGAATTCATCAGATACAAATCTGAGGACAAAAGAGGAGAAGAAAAAGGAGAAGGTCGGCGATGAATCTGACAGATCAAAGTCGGACAAGCCACCTTCAGGCAATGATTCTGGTATGGTAAAACCAGAGGAGCCATTGGTTAAGGTAAAAGTTGAGAATTCTAGTTTAGCAATGGATGATGCAAATTTTCCACCATTGTTGAGCAAGAATTCGAAATCACCCAAGGTCAGTCAGGCTTGGGTGAAATTGTTTAAATAGAAAAACCTGACTTGCCGGAGATCCCAAGATGGTATCGTGGATCATGAATCGGCACATTTCTTGAGAAATTTCACTTTGGTGATTTTTCGCCTCATAAGTGGTAAATCAGGGACATTAATTTGTACTTGATTTTCTATTGATAGTTTATGTTAAAACTGAAAATGTTAAATCTTTAAAAGGTTTGAAGAAAACAAAATGAAGAGATAACCCCGAACCTACAAATGGTTGGTAAACAAACTAATTTTTCCGGAAAAACCATTTTGATTGAAACAAACTTGAGTGTTTTGAAATCATTATGGGAAAATAGTTTGTTGTGAGGGGGAGTTCTGATTGTTTTTGCACGAGAATGGTGAATTGAGGTAATTCATATAATGTTGTCAAGTTTCTTGTATAGTTTGTTTTCAATTTTTCTTCAGAAAATCAAAATTGAAACATATTTTGATTTTAGGGGGAGTAAGAAAATTTTGAAAAATTAAAAAAAAAAATTGAAAAATGAAAATGAGTTTTGCTGCAAAAAGAGGAGATGATAGTACATCGGTGGACTATCACAGCATGCTAGAGATTTGTAAAGACAAAATTGTTTTTAAACAAGTCTTACTAATGACGTGTCAGTAGGCTTCACACAGTTAGTAAATTGTATTCGAGATATAAACATAAAATCAAAACTTACTTATTTTGTGGGGAACACTACTTGGATATATAGGTAACCCCTGAAATCTCGTTTGAAAGGTTTCTTATTCTGGAATACTAGGTTCTTGTACTCAATTGATGTCTGGGGTATTATTCCGGGACTTCTGCTGAACGGTAGTTCTGACCTAGTCCCTGGCTAATACTTTCTTCATATGCTTGAAACATAGCATAAAGCCCTCAGCTGATTAGACAATAAAATTGATGATCAGTTGTTGTAGCTGAAAAGATCCTCTAAAGGGGACCCACTGCTAAGTCGAAGCTGATATCTCTCTGCTGAACGGAAGTTCTGACCTGAGATCCCTCAGTTCTCGCATTTTTCCCCTAATTTATATACAGATATCATTTGTAGTTATACTTACCTGTAGATCAGAATATTGGGATCTGGATATGGGAGTATATTCAAGAGGTGGGACACTCAAATAAGTTTAAGTGCTAATACATTAAATACGTATCTTGAATCAATTGAAAATTTGTGTAGAGGTTTAAGTGGACAACAATACTGACAATCAGAAGTAAATTTGTTTTTAACATTTGCTGATTAATCAAGATCAACGGTGTTGGTGATATGTCTCAAAAACCGATATGATCCTCTTGCACAATCTCTCAAAAATAGTGTTCATTTCTGTATTGTTCAAAATTCAAAAATCCAAAAATATTGTATTTTTGTTTGATATTTGAAAACTACAAAAAGATTTTCGACAACAGAGTGTGAAGAACTGATATTTGACATTTCAAGTGCTAAACATGTTGAACTTGTGGTTTGAGAGAGTGTGTTAAATTGTGAAGATTTGAAATGCAAATTCGGTTCATTAACTTGATGAATAAGTTGAATGGTAACCTACAGTTTGATCTTCATAATTTTTCTTATATGATTTGCTTATTCATTAAGTTGAATTGCAAATTGTATTAGTTTGTAATAGTATGGTTGAGTTTTGCAGGTTTCTGATCCTGTTGCTACGAATAGCCAGGAGATACATAAGAACCAGAGGAGAGCTTAAACAGAGAAAGCCAGGAGTTGATTTCAATGGTGATAACGATTTCCAGACAGAGATCTCAGCATTATGTTAGGGGGAGTCTGATGAAAGTTAGAGCCAGAGAATGATCCAGGCATATGATTCCAGGAAGGAATTCCTGAAGAAGATATTATTCCAGGCTGAGTTCCTGAAGAAGTTCGAACAAGATTGAGGTGCTGTGAATGATTGAAGACTCTCACTAAAGATTCCGTCAACATTCAAGGGGGAGTTTGTTAGTGCAGTTGTCTGTCGACTACATCTTAGTTCGAGTCTTAGAGAGAGAGAGAAAGACAAGTCGTTACGAGTTTCACTACGAGATTGACTACGGCAATATCCAAGGGGGAGATTGTTGATGCATATTTTGTCTATTGCCTTTGTCAATCCGGTTAATCCAAGTCATAGTGAAAAGCCGAGAAGAAATCAAGCGTATTATGTCATATCTAGTTAGAAATGGCAAGGTGGCAAACTTGTAATTAGTGAGAACTTTCACTAAGTTGTCTTGACCATATATATAGGAGTTATGTCATATTTTTAGTTAGACTTTTGGTAGACTTTGAGTTAGAGATTTAGAGAGAAGTTGGGGAGAAGACTTTCTAGAGAGAGAAAGTAGAGAGAGAAAGTATTGTATTTGTGATTCTTGTATCGTTCTTGTCAAATTCAGCAATGGAATCACATTAGTAGTACGTTATCGTGTGTTCGGTCACGTTCGTTCACGGATTCCGCACGTGAAACGTTCGTTACGCAATCGAACGGTGTCAAAACCGGTCCTACAATATTATTCATGTTGTGAAAGAACAGAAGGAGAGTGGAAGGCTATTTCAACTGAACTTTCTTGTAATGTTCAACTAAATAATGGCAGAGCTCACACACGGTGGCAACGTCAACATGAAATTCCTTACAACATTGCAACCTGATGTAGATATTAAGGATGTTGACTGGTGCAGCTACGTGATCGACTGCTTGAACAGAAAGACAACAAGCTGGTTCCAATCTAAAGCAGCACATTACATCGGACCGATAACATTTCTAGTGGTATGTTGTAGTTATCTAAAAATGATTTATATTTATTGTTTTTTATCAAACATAATAACAAAAACTAACTTGTAAATCAATCAGTTGGTTTATGCGCATGATACATACCAAAGAACAAATCCAACACAGAAGATGATACCAGCTGTAATGTATCATAAAAATGATACAATTAAAAAGCTTGGTCCGGTGGTGGAAAGCAATAAAAGAAAGAGAAGTGAAAAAGATGGGAAATCAGCACAGAAACTCACCTTGACAACACAAACACCTACTCAAAAGGTGGTGAAGAGTAAGAAGAAAACAAGTTTGAAAGCAGCAACAACTGGTCAAACAGAAGAAAATGAAAAACGAAAGAATTTGAAGGTAAAACTGAAGATAAAGAAAAAAGCACCAGCTGAACAACCTCTATCCACATATCAACAAATCTCAAAGGAAACTGATGAAGCTAGAAATCATTACTTTAGTGACTTCCCAGAATCTCTAGACATTACACAAAGTTTGGACATTCCACAATCCCAGGAAAAACTCTCACAAATTCCACCTACAAATCCAACAAGTGGAGTGGTAATTTCTATTTTATTGTGTTTATCTGTAGTATTACTGAAAAAAGTGCTGGTTTAGATGGTTATTGAAAAAATGTGCTACTTTTATGACATTTGTTAAAAAATGTGTTACTTTTATGACATTTAGTGTTTGGAATGTTAAATTGTGCTAGTTTATACATAGTATATGTTAGTTTAATGTTAGAATTTGGAATGTGAAATTGTGCTGATTTATGTGCTAGAGTGTGCTGGTTTAAATGGATTATAAAACTGTGCTAGTTTGAAATGTGCTACTTTTATTGTAAACTTTTATCATGTGTATGTAAAAATAAAAATGGAAAATGTGCTACTTTTACAATTTGTGCTACTTTATAAAAAGAATGTGCTACTTTTACAATTTGTGCTACTTTATAAAAAGAATGTGCTGGTTATCTTTTCAGGAATGGATTTGTCTGATAAAATCCAAAACAAAAGAGCTGGACATGCATGTCAAAGAAACACACGAAATGATTGCAGAATGTTTAACAAAGTACAAAGGTGAGGAGGTTGTGGATGCTGTGGATGAGTGGAGAAAAAGATTGGTAGTATATGGTGAAAAGTACAATTTCGAGAAGCAAGAATCAGAAGCAGGGAATGAAGAAAAGAAAAAAGGAGGAAGTGGAGAGAAGATAGAAGGAGGGAATGAAAAGGAAGAAGGGAATGAAGTTAAACTTACCCAATCACAAAAAAAATGGTGGTCTCACAATTTGATTCAACTCCTTTCAGAATCACCAGTTCAATGTGGCCAGAGATTATAAAAGAAATAGAAAAGGCAGAACAGGTAGCAAGCAGCAAAAAAGATGGTGCTGATCATGGAGTTGGTGGTGAAGAAGAAAAGGATGCAGGTGGAGAAAAGGTTAAAGATGGTAAACCTGATGGGGAAACAACAAAGAAAGGAGGTGAAGATGCTAATGAACCACCAAAGGGAGAAAGTGACACTGCTGGTCAACCAGCAAAGAAAGAAGGAAATGAGGCTGCTGGTCAACCAGCACAGCAAGGAGAGGTTTTTAAAACACCAGAAAATGAAACCAAAAAAGACAGTGAAAAACAAGAATTCATAGGTGAAGAAGAAAAGGATGCAGGTGGAGAAAAGGTTAAAGATGGTAAACCTGATGGGGAAACAACAAAGAAAGGAGGTGAAGATGCTAATGAACCACCAAAGGGAGAAAGTGACACTGCTGGCCAACCAGCAAAGAAAGAAGGAAATGAGGCTGCTGGTCAACCAGCACAGCAAGGAGAGGTTTTTAAAACACCAGAAAAGGAACCTAAAAAAGACAGTGAAAAACAAGAATTCATAGGTGAAGACCTAAACGCCGGAGACCAGAAGAAAAGCAAACGTACAACTCACCCTGCCGAACCTTTATGTTCACCATATATGCAGCGAGTTGTACAAATAAAAACAAAAACTGAAAAAATTGAAGTAAGGATAGCCGAATGGATGTTCTCGACAGTTGACGACCCCTGGTAAGTATAAAAACCAACAAAATCTTAATTGGATAAAAATAAGTATTTAAACTAATGTGTATTACAACAATGCAGGGTGTTTATATTTGAGACAACATTTAGCACAAACCTTTCAAGGGTATTTCTGGAGTCGCTTCACCCGAACTTATACATACATGTCCAAGTCCTAACAGCTTGGTCATTGGTACTAAACAGTGAAGAGGTCTACAGAAGCAAAGGTTCACCGGCAAGAGTTTTCTGCCCATGCAACATGCTGGTATGTTTTCTAATATGTGTTGGTTTTAATAACAGATTAGAAATTTAACAAAATGTGCTGGATTATTACACATTGTGCTGGTTTTGAAATATTAATGTTTTATTAATAGCTGGTTAGTCTAATATATGAAATGCTATTATTGTGCTGGTTCATAACACGTTGTGCTGGTGCTGGTTTATAACACATTGTGCTGGTTTCTGTGCAGGGAGAAAACAACTTCAAACCAAAACTGAACAAAAAGACCTGCACACAAAATTTCAGAGAAAACATTGCCGCGACATTGATGACTACCGAGTTTGGAACTATTAGGAAAGTGGACATGTTGTTCATTCCAATACTACAAAACAAGCACTACTACATTGTATGTTTTGATTTCAAGGGAGAAGCCATCAAGATTATAGACAACATGAAAGGGAAAGCAAAAGCACAAAAAATGGCACGTGCTAAAAGAGTGGTAATATATTGATGCCCATTAATTCTGTGCTGTTTATTTTAATTATATTTGTGATGCTTAGGGATTTTGATTTTGAAAATTTTCAAATTATAGAAAGAAATTGTATGTGATTACCTTGAAGTTGAATACCCAACAATGCACCCAAAGATGTCGCCCTTGGAACCAGAAATAATGAAAATGTCGTGGCAAACGGAAAAGAACTTTGTAGATTGTGGTGTCTTTGCAATGAGACACATGGAGACATACACGGGGAAGCATGTGAGCAAGAAGGAATGGGATAGTGGGCTGTCGAAAGAGTCACCGGAACAAGACAAAGAGTTGGTTGAACTGAGATACAAGTATTTAAGCAAAATACTGAGCACGGGGCCGTGTTCGAGGTAATGTTTTGCAAAAGTTTAATTATTTTCGGATTATTTCGCAGAAAATGGCCAGCAGAAACAGCGGAACATCTTCGAGAAATAACCGAAATGGAAGGAGGTCATCTACGGCAGAGGATTCCCTAGTAAACTACGTTTACGCTTTGAGGGAAGCCATAGACGAGATGACGGGAGTAGAAGAAGCTTTGGTGGATCGTATTAATCATCTGACGGTAGGTTTGGAGGGCTGCCTACGAGAAGTAAATCTCCTGCACCAGAGATTAAACCTTCTCGCTTCCCCGCCTTTGGTCCCGGTGATAACCCAAAGGGCGTGGAATGTAGTACCCGAGGTCATCATTCCAGCAGAATGGCACGCCATGCACCAAGTACCTCAACCAAGGGTGGTGCAAGGAGTCCCGGTGAGCGTTCCTCCTCGAGACACCGAAGAGAATGAAGCTACCTTTTACCTCCCATGGGAGATAGAAGAATGGCTTTGAATGACAACCGAGGAGCCATCGGCTAGAGAGAGTTACTACATCGGGAAGCTATTCCCGAAATTTTCTTAAATAAGTAGAACCCTTATGATGACCTTATGTATCCCCTAGTTCTTTAGCTAACTTAATATAATGTCTCTCTATGATTTGCAATGCTATGATGGTTTTTATGATTGATGGTTGTCGTGTGTATAAAACACACTCATGGTGGTAATGGATGAAAAAGGGAACGAGAAAAATGGAACCATGCACGAAGAACAGAGCAACCCGACAAAAATCTCCATCACAGAAGGCTCAACACGGGCCGTGCCCAACCAACACGGCCCCGTGCTGAGCCCCTGCAGAAAATCACCCAGTTCAGGTAACTGGACACGGGCCGTGTTCAGCGGACACGCCCCCGTGTCCAGGCTTCTGTTTCAATTCTGTAATTTTTGTTACTGGCACTTGACCACGGGGCCGTGCCCGGTGAACACGGGGCCGTGTCCAGGATGCCAGTAACATAAATCTTCGCTTTTTAACCCACTTTTATACATTCTAATCAACCAAAAACATTATTTTTGGACACATTGAGGACAATGTGTAATTTAAGTGTGGGGGGGATGCTAAAACCTTGAAATTTTGCAAAATCCTAAACACAAGCCTTACACAAAACTCTATTGGAACCGCTAAACACCCCAAATTTTTTTCAAAAACTTTTTCATTTTTTTTATTTACTTGTCTTAGTTTAAGTTGGGAATAACAAGTTCTAAAAAGGTTATATTTTTACAAGTTTACAACCGATAGCGTCGTGATAAAAAAGGAACCAACATAAGAAAATTATGAAACGGTATAACAAGTCTAGTTTAAAATTCGATTATATATGCTTGGTCACATTAAAAACCCATTCCCACAAAAGTGAGTTTTGAGCCTTTATTGAGCATAAAAATACACATATTTAGATTAAATGCTCATTTTTCGTTTCTTGTGTGAATAGCCGCTCGGTCCTTACAAATCTAGAACTTGCCACGACGATACATTCCCGGTCCTTACCAACTTAAACCCAAGTAAGTAAATGATGGAGGCATTAGGACTAACCATTTTTTTTTTCAAAACCATTATTTTTCAATTTTTTTTACCTACCCAAAATCCCCCTAGATAGCCCCTTTGAGCCTAAACCTTTCATTTCATTACCCCAAAACCCTTTTTACCCACCAAAAACCTTTTTATTTATTTTTTTTTAGTAACAAGTCCGCTTTTTCGTAAACATCACCTTTTTATGTGACGATCAAAAAAAAAATGATGATGATGAAGTCAAAAACAAACAAAAGCTATAAAAGCTTGTTTGGAGAAATACTTCAAAATAAAAAGGTCACTAAAAACAAGGTACTTCACGAAAACCGACGCTTGTTACGATTTTCGCCCTTTTTACTAACCACTAACCAACCACCCACCTTTAAACCCAAGCCTTCACCCAAAAAGTCCTCTTGATATTTACAAAGGTAAAAAGTTAAAAAGGAGGAGGATTGATTGCTTGGCAAGCCTATGGAAGACGTGAGTTCCGTGCCGCTCTCGAGTGATTCACTAAAATATACACCTTCGGCCGAGTGTTGAGTGATCTCCCGTGAGGTATGTGAACTTGTATATAAATGGAATTTTAATAAGGCATGCTATGCCCAAATAAGTAATTCATCTTATGAAAAGTTCAAAATAAATCATAACGAATAGGATTGTAAATAAATAAAAATAAAACCTATAAAAACCTTGGATTCCCGACACTCTAGGACAAGCTAAAAAAAAAAAAAAAACTTCTCTTCTACCTATTCCATTTGGGAGTGTAAGCCACATTTAAAGAGTTTTGCTTGAGGACAAGCAAAAGTTCAAGTGTGGGGGTATTTGATGTGTGTAAAATGCAACATATAAATCACATCAATTAAGGCATAAAACTAACCCTTTTTAAGTACTAATGTTGGAAAAAGAGTGTTTTTGTCTTCCTTTTGTATTTTCAAGATGAAATGAGCTCAAAATTACAAAAGAAGCAAAAAGACATCTAATTCTACCATAAATACAAGAAAAGGAACAAAAGTGGACTGCCCGGACCCTCAACGGCATCTCCCAAGGCAAAGGAGAAGAAACAGAGTCTGAACACGCCCCGTGTCCAGCGAACACGGGGGCGTGCCCAGGAAGCAGCAGAAAAGACAAACCAGTAGAAGCTTCCATTGCCCACCACGGGGCCGTGTCCAGCGAGCACGGGGGCGTGGTGAAAGTACAGCAGGCGCATTAATTGTAATTCGCAATTACAATTAATGAAGTGAGAGAATGTCAGACGGGCACGGGGCCGTGTCCAGCGGACACGGGGCCGTGTCCAGCCTTCTGTTCAGCCTATAAATAGAGGAGTTTGGCTTCATTCTCTCTCATCCCTTGGCACACCACCTCTCTCACACCTCATCCACCACCCACCACCACCATAACACCATCATCCACCACCATCATCCATTGTCCATCGTAGAGTGTGTGAGTCGTCTCGGGATCCAAGATTGATCGTAAGAGTTCTTGACAATCAAGGCCATGTTTGCCTAAGTCTCTTACATCACTTGGTGAAGACAAGTGTTTAGTATAATACTTTTTATTTTTAATCTTTTGCACTTTTTATTTGGTTTTGTATTAATGACTTTAATAACTAGTTACTTATGTTGAAGGTGATCTTTCCTTATCGTTTGTCCGTGGTGTCTTGGCATTATTTTACTGTCTATATAAAATAAAAGATTTTCACCATTCATATCTCCACGGTCTATATGGAGATATGTTGGCTACCTGGTCGGGGGTTAAGGGAACGGTTTGGTAAGGGTCTTGCCCTTGTTCAGCGTTTAGAGGTCCTGCTTGGGACCTGGGTCAAATTTAGTAGGATCTCCTTCAATGCCCATAGGTATTGGATGGCGGGGATTCAAACTCTTTGACCCCCTCATAAGTTAACTACTATTAATACTATAACCCGGCTATTTAGGAATGTATCCCTGCTGACTCAGACTACTTAGCCGAGGGTAACGTCACCGCCAAAAGCGGGGCCTACCATAATTTGCATTAATAACTTAATTCATTATCTTTCAATAATCCGACCCTTTAGGATTGTATCCTTGCTGACTCAAACTACTGGGTTGAGGGTAACGTCGCCTTCAAAAGAGGGGCCTACTACAATAACTAAGATAATCTCTTAAACAAGTGCAAAAGTGCGAAAATAATCAAAGGTTATACTAATACACGTGTCGGATCCAAGTGATTCATCTTGTCTATCTGTTTTTACTTTATTTTTATTTTCAGCATTTAGTTAGTTTTTATTTTTCTTAGTTTAAAACATTTTTCTAACTTTTTGATTTGATTAGACGTTGAGGATAAACCGGTATTAAAAGCTCTTGTGTCCTTGGACGACCTCGGTATCTTACCAACACTATACTACGTCCACGATGGGTGCACTTGCCCATATGTGTGTTTAGTGTTAGTAAATATCGTGTTTTATAAATTTAAACTTGGCTAAAAGTGTAAAAAGGGGCTTAAATATATATCAAAAAATATATACACACTGACACACATCAATTATCGATTCCAGTGAACGGAACAAATACCAAGTCATACCTAAAAATTGAATTGATTATATTACAACTGCTTGCTGAATTGTGCTAGTTTAATAAAAATATGAATAAATGATCTACAAAAAGTGAATAAAATACCTGTTCGTACGGAACGTAGCATCAACAGACATAACATCCCCAAAGACCTCATAATTCAGTTTCATTTCTTCATCAGCCCAAAATAATCCAGCAAGAGCACCTTTTTCATCACAATAAAATTCACAAGAAAAATTCGGCAAATACAGCTTCTTCTTCATAAGACGTTGGACAGCCATATCCACATCAAACTCTCCAATGAACAAATTAATATCTCTTTTAAAATTTTTACAATCAGTAGACGTCACTCCAACCTTATCAAATCCACCACGAATCTTTCTCATAAGGTTGAATGCCCTAACTGGACCAATATTCATCTCAGAAAAATCAGAAAGCAGTTGCTCTTCAGTGAATGTCAACTTTCTAGACGAAGCTAAAAGATGATAATCCTCTTCATCAACAAAAGAATGATTATGCTCCTCAAATACATGAGAAATTCTATAAGTATTTTTTGGAGTTAAAGACAAACGGATGTGTGCCTTACATCCGGTACGTTTAGAAGGTCTCCTCCTTCGGTCATTTAACTTTTTATCAGCACCAACACTATCATTTACCGTGTCAACAGCACAGGATGTCGCTGAACCCTCTTTCGCACAAACAAAGTACTTTCTAATCACAACACCATTTTTTGAAGATTGAGTATGCTTTCGACCCTCAAACCCAGATAACTTAGCATACTTCTTATAGAAATTAAAGGCAGAATCAATTGACTGGAAATGCATACCAACTACAGGTTTGGAAGAATCTGGAACAATAGGAGTATAATACTGATTACCAGTAGTTGGACAGATACGAACTCCTGAACAAATCAAAAAACCAGAACAAATAAAAGATATCAGCACAAACTTTACAATAAACCAGCACAAAAAACAAGCACAACTTTACCAGACAAACTAGCACAAAATAAAGATATCAGCACAACTTTACAAACCTACACTTTAAAATATGATGTAATATAAAAAAACCAGCACAACTTCAAAAAACCAGCACAACCTCAGAACTACACTTTTAAATAAAAACCAGCACAACTTAGATCAAAACTAAAAACCTAAAAAGTAGATGAAATTAAAACTAGAAGGTATTTTACCATCGACAGTAGTAGACATCATTAAAATAGAGGAGGATAAATCAGCAAATCAATGAATGAACAGAGGAGCTAGGGTTCCAGCAAATCGATGAAAACGATGAACGATTCAGCAGGATTGATCTCAATCTCGCAGGTACCGGCAAATCGATGAAAACGATCAACGATTCAGCAGGATTGAGATTGAGATTTGCGATTGATTTAGATGAAAACGATCTCGATGAAATTGGTCAGATGATGAAGCTCAATGAATGAATGAATGAAAAATATGAAAGAAGGAATGAAAATCGTGTGATTAAAACTAAGTACAGATCTGTTTGAAATTTGCATTTTCCAATATTACCCTTTCATCTAAATTAATGAGATTGCCACATGTAAGCTCAAGATTGCTTCTTAGGAAACTTAGGGAAGATTAAATTCTTAGTTGAACCTCTACCTATATATATATATATATATATAAATGAGATGGATTTGGGCTAGGTGGCATTTGTCTTTGGCCATGTAGGATGATGTGGCAATTTAGTTTAGGAGGGAAATCCCATTTTGCTTTCTACATTCACGATTCCAAGAAAAAAGAGGCGGGATCCGAAATGTGTTGGGTCAGGTTTTTTGAATTCGGGTCATAGTATATATTTCCTTTTTTTTCTCATTCTTCTTGCACACACTTTACAAACCCTAAAAAACTAAGTTGCATCCTCTCTCCTATCACCACCACCAAGATCCTCAATTCTAAACCATAGCCAAACCTCTACAACATCATCTTCTTCATACAAATCAATCCTATTAACCAATCAAAGGTATGTTTCTATGTTATTCAATCGATCCTAAATCTGCTTTATTCTATGTTATTCAATCGATCCTTGATTTTATTGTTTCTGATTTCTTTGTTTTACGATTGTAATCTACACAATCGATCCTAAATCTGCTTTATTTATGTTATTCAATTCTATAGAAACTTTATTTTATAAAGATTGTGTCGAATGCTATTAACTTCTTCTTTGTCCTAAACTTTGTAGATCTGATCATAAAAATTGAAGGTATGTTGTTTTAATTTGTTGTTTATCTATTGTGTATCTTTAATCAAGCGATTGAACATTTATCTTTTTGTTTTTTTGCAAACAAAATCAAGATCAGAGGTTTTATTATCATCATCTACATTTATCAAAGTTACTAATTTTTGTTGATTTTGTTTTCATGTGGAACCCTAAATCTTGGATAAAATCGGACTCCGATCATTCGTGAAACAACAGAGGTTAGTTAAATGTTATAGTTGTTTTCTTTTTTTTTTTTCTAAGTTTTTGTAGGTTTGATTTTATCCTTTCTGTTCGGTATTTTTTTTTCAAAAATTAATAACATATGTTCTGAATGTTTTATGGTTTGTTTTTCTCATGGTAAACCCTCAATCTTTTGTGACAATTGGACTCGAATTGTTCGTCGACCAAAACAGGTTAGTTCAGTTTTGTTGGTGT